>NC_135627.1:15183787-15486818 GCF_053574225.1 Canis aureus
CCATCAGCTCCAAAGCACTGTGTTCCTTATGGACTTTGCCCTGATTGGAGCTGGGCTGCGTGAACCAGCCATGCCCCCTTGCTGGCATCTGCTGGGATTAAAGTGCTAGTTTTAAATGCCAGCCAGACCTGGCATGAGGCCTGCAGCCTTTGGATTGGGATCTGAGCTGATTTGTGAGCATCTCAATGGGCAGGAGCAAGGAGGAGGCTTGTACAGGGACCCACTGACCTGCCCCCCGCCCCCACCCATGGCAGTGTCCCCAACTGTAGGGGGTGGGGGTAGGGGGGTGGGGAGTGTTAGTCTGTATTGCATAACATTATTTAGCTCAGTTACCTCCCAGTCTTTCCTTTTGTTCCATCTCAGAGCCTGATGAGGCTCTTTACCATGAAAACTGTCTTAGGTTGGGTTCCCAGGAAAATAAGACTGTGAGGTGGAGATTTGCAGGTAGATATTTATTGGGCATGCTCTTAGACAATCCCTGTGAGAGAAGCAGCAGTGGGTGGCAGGGGACTCTGAACCCAGGTGCACTGCTGCAGAGGCCTCTGCAGATCTCACCGGGAGCTTTAGAGCTGGGATGGGCTCTTCAGAATTTCCTGGGATTGAGTGATCAGTTATAAGATGTGGGTTGTCCCAGAGAGGCAGCAGGGTATGGGCTGCTCCTTTCCACTCAGACAAAGCAAAAAATAGAAGCAAAAGGTAACAGGAAGGTATTAGATGTGAATGAATGGTGCCCAAGAATTATTGGGCTGAGCATAGGGTATACAGAAGAGATCTGAGGGAAGTAAGGTTGGTTGAGACTCTTTATGGCAGGCAACATGCGCCAGGGTAGTTGTTTGGGCCATTCTTCTGGCCTTACATAGCTGCTGAATGTTCTTGAGGCAGGGCACGGCCGGACGGGAGGACTGGGCTTGGGGAGGCTGAGCCTGACTGGAGTGTACTCAAAGGATTAGAGCTGGAGAGACTGACTGAGGATTGAGAGTGGTGGCCTATGTGAGAGTCGCCACCTAGGAATTGGGGTTGAGGTTTTGAAATAGGAGGGAGCAGACATACCAGCAGTTCCGTGGAACTGGTAGAAAAGTGCAGGTGCTAGTGACCAGGCAAGAATGAGGGAAGGGTTAAGAACACAGTGAGCTCACACTGACAGTGCCATTTAGAGTAGTCTGGAAGATATACCCCACAATTGCCAGCAGGAAGGCACCGTGGTTTTGTGGCCAAGAGTCTGGACTCTGAAGGGAAGCAGACGGTCTGGATTCACAGTTGACTCATGAAGCCATAGGTTTGGGTTTCCTTGTCTGCCAAATGGGAGAACAGTAATGGCTACTATCATGGGCCATGGATGGTAAGGATCAACTGAAGCGAGACCTTTGGAACAGAAACCACTGAGCAAGCACCGGCCAATGTTAGCATCTAGGAGAGGGCTGACAAAGTGTAGCTCGGCCAGCCAGCACCAGAGAGGGCTCGGTACAGACCTGGGAGGTCATTTTCTGGAGGTAATGGTAGGAGACTAACATAAGGATTTTTCTGGAAGCCTCTGGAGAGTTCAGAGGGGAGAGACTCAAGTCTTCGAGTCCGTCAGCTCTCAGTCTAAAGATCTCAACTTAGGACAAGAACTGGGTCACTTGGAGGTTGGACCTGTGACTTACAAAGCATAAGAACGACAGGCCCTTCACTCCACATTTGGACATCAGTTTGCTAGTTTAGGGAGCTGGGGTCTGGGGTACCTCACTTTCTCAGCCTTCATAGTAAGAGCCTGGGTACCCCCCTGGCCACAGAACCCCACCATCTTCCCCAGAGCAGCTGAGGTCACAATTTTGATGCTTTGTCTTGACTCAAGTGAAATAAATTCTAGTGCTATCCTTATAATGATAACAAATATGCATATGATGGTTTGGGGAGATTTTATAGAGCTTTTCCTCATAACTTTATTTTTGTCATTTTCATAAAGTACAATAAAATATAAGCCATGCGGGACACCTGGATGGCTCAGCGATTGAGTGCGTCTGCCTTCGGCCCAGGGTGTGATCCTGGAGTCCCAGGATCGAGTCCCACATCGGGCTCCCTGCATGGAGCCTGTCTCTTTCTGTGTCTCTAATGAACAAATAAATCAAAATCTTAAAAAAAAAAAAAGTTAAAAAATGGAAATTAGCTATCCTCCTAAAATCCCTCTTTTCCGCAGTTCAAATTAGTAAATAGTCTATTTGTATAATTTTACTTTTTTAATTCTTTATTTTTTTGAAAGATTTTATTTATTTGAGAGAGAGTGAGTGTATGTGAGAGAAGGCAGGGGAAGAGGGAGAAGCAGGCTCCCCACAGAGCAGGTACAGGGCTTCATTCCAGGATCCTGGGAGCATGACCTGAGCCGAAGGCAGATGCTGAACTGACCGAGCCACCCAGGTGCCCTAATTCTTTAATTGAGATATAACTGATATACAACATATTAGGTCAGGTGTACAGCATAATGATTACAGTACAATAAAATGATTGTAAGTACAATGATACTTGTATATATTGTGAAAGGATCACCATAGAGTCTAGTTAACATCCATCACCAGACATAGCCATGGGTTTTTTTTTTTTCTTTATATAACTTGAAAATCTTGATGCCAAATAACAAATTTGAAAGCACATTTCTGATGTTCCATAGCTGTGGTGCATGGATGGAATTAAATGCTCTTTGTATGATCATGTTCATGCTTCACAATTAAAGTAGGCTATTGTTTCCTAGTAGGCTGTGTTCTGAATGTTCATTGGAAGGCAGTTTATTTATTTTAAAGATTTTATTTATTTATTCATGAGAAACATGGGGAGAGAGAGAGAGAAAGAGACAGGCAGAGGGCGAAGCAGGCTCCATGCAGGGAGCCCAACGTGGGACTCGATCCCGGGCCTCCAGGATCATGCCCTGGGCTGAAGGCGGCGCTAAACCGCTGAGCCACCCAGGCTGCCCTGGAAAGCAGTTTAAAATGCTTTTCTCCTAGTCAATGTCAGGTAGACTGGGTGGCAACAAGCTATCAGATCCTGTTTACATGCACTTAAATATAACATGCGTTTATTTATTTGTGTATACCTATATATGTGCATATACGTTTGTTGATGCCTAAAGCAGAGTACCTTTTGGTCAATTAAAAGCTAGAACTTCAGAGTCTCCAAGCTGAAGATGAGTGAAGCATGCACTTTCTCAGCTAGACTTCTGGTTGCATTTTATCCCACGTCTAAAGCCTGACTGTCTGATAGTTGAAACCTGATCTTCCTCAGGAAGGAACTTTCCCTCTGTTGATAGGGTGGCTATTGGCTTTATCCATGCTGTCGGTGCATTTGCCTGTGCGCAGTCACATTACCTGGGAAATCACCCAGAGGCCTCGCCTCCCCGGGCATTGTTCTGGGATGGGATTGGGGACAGCCTATCTTCACGTGTCATCTGTCCGCGGCCTCGCCCTGGTGGCTCTCCAGGAGCAGAAGTTGGTGTTGAACTGTGGTTTAGGGATGCAGAGGTCTATAAGAATAGGGTCCTAGTCCTGCTACTGACCCTGGGGCCACCTGTCCTTCACCTCCTGGTCCTCCCACCTGAAGACCCTGGGGCTAGCAAGAAGGGGGAATCCTAGGGCCTCGGGCATTTTGTAATGTTTTTACCCTTGGGAGTTGAATTAGTTT
Source organism: Canis aureus (assembly GCF_053574225.1). Taxonomy (NCBI): domain Eukaryota; kingdom Metazoa; phylum Chordata; class Mammalia; order Carnivora; family Canidae; genus Canis; species Canis aureus. Next base: position 15,187,436 of record NC_135627.1, read on the forward strand.
CATTAATTTTCTCTCTAGCCACCTGATCAAAATATTTTATAAGGAAAGTATTTTGGGGTATAAGTGAAGAAGATCTTTTGTAGTTGTGTCCTTGTGCCTCAAAATCCCATCAGGCATGAGGTTGCTGAGTGACAAACTGGACGCCATCATTTGAAAATATCATTTCCCAAGAGGGGAGCTAATGGAAAATACATGGAGAGAGCAGATACCTGCAAAAGGATCCAGGCCTAACGGACTGCCTGCATTTCCCCCCAGCAAATCCTGCTGTTGTAGGCATGAGTAAAATACTGTGCAACTATAGCTTTCAAAATTGTTTGAAAGGAAACTAATTTTACTTTGCTGTTGTCCTGTTTGTACTATTCTTATTTCTCCTCGTTAATAGAGCAGTCTTTCTCATCGCACATACTGGAGCCCATAGAAGAACTTTCAGAAGAAGAAAAAGGTAACCAAGGCTCCATCAGGGTTTCTACCTGCATGGATTCTATTCAGGTGCTAAAAGCCAAGCCTTGAAATTAGGATCCAGTGGTTTTTATCACAGCATATCAAAATTAGGGGAGACGTTTAGGTTTGGGAGATTATGTTTTTAATCCATCTGTAGTATTCTATCACCTTTATTCCTTTATCATGCTGTTACATTTTCCCCTGCTTTGCTGTATTCTTAGCATGTGAACAAGACCTTCCTGTGTCAGGGAACTTGGGGGAAAAATGTAAGTCCTATGTCAACGCAGATGTTTTCTGGTCTGAAGACAAGCCGACGTGAATTCGTTGTATACCACATAATACAAAAATATTCCCAGCACAGTAATTACTTCTCACACCCTGACTCTATTAGATGAGAGGGTGAACTGCCCAATTCAAAATTATTTTAATAACAAGAAAATCATAGTATTTAAGCTCTCAATGTAGAATACTTATGTGCAGAGTAATGTCTTTTTTTTTTTTTTTAAGAAAAAGAGATTTATTTATTTATTAGAGAGCTCAAACACAGATGGTAGGGGAGGTGCAGAGAGAGAAAGAATCTCAAGCAGGCTCCACACCCAGTGCAGAGCCTGACACGGGGCTCAATCCCATGCCCCTGAGATCATAACCTGAGCTGAAATCAAGGGTCAGAGGCTTACCTGACTGAGCCACTCAGGTGCCCCAGAATAATGTCTTTATGGTGAAATTTGAGAGCTGTCCAAGGTTTGGGAAGATAAAGTTATTGTGGCTCACTCATTTTATTCAGCAGCTCTCAAAATGCTTTTCTGTCAATTTTTGAAGTTTATGAAAATAATTCCCCATTATTAAGAGTATTTTCTAATGCCAGATATGTAATCCTAAAACAGTTATACTTGAATCTATTTATCGTTTTCTCCTTAACAGTGGTAATGCTTCACCATATATCACCTCTTTAGGAGAAAGCAAATTGTTAATATTTATGTGAACTCTGGTTTTACAATTTGTGTTAGGAAGAGAATTAAAATTAAATATTCCAAAAAAAAATTAAATATTCCAACAGGTAAATTTTTAATATTTATTGTAACTTCTGTGGTCTCTGGATGACTTTTTCCAAATTATTTTTAATAAGGCTACAAATTGAGAAGTGACTAAATCCAGCACATCCATAATATCTACACGATGTTTATTTTCCATTTAAGATCTTATTCTCTGCAGAATCTATGAAATGTGTCAGGAGGCCCAAAGTTTTGAAATTGGAGTCTCAAGTCAAATGGTTCACACTCATTAAAAAAAAAAAAAAAGTCAGATTCTAAGAGACCATCCTAACTGTCCATTGTCACCACTCGGGGCCCCACTTCTACCCACTGCATCCTTTTGCCTTTGCTTTTTTTTTTTACGGTTTTATTTTATTTATTCATGAGAGACACACACACAGAGAGAGAGAGAGAGAGAGGCAGAGACACAGGCAGAGGGAGAAGCAGGCTCCATGCAGGGAGCCCGATGCGGGACTCGGTCCCGGGACTCCAGAATCTTGCACTGATCCATCCAGGTGTCCTTAGCCTGTTTTTTAGAATTCTTCTATCCAGATCATGTAAGGTAAGAGTCTGGGATCATTGGCAGCAAACACCATCACTGGTGGTCGTCCTGTACGGAGAATCAGATTGGGAAAGAAAATAATCTTTGCCATCCTCCATGTGTTCAGACACAGCCCTAGTGAGAGACAGGATGAGGGCTGAGGGCCACTAGAAAGCCCTGAGTCCCAAGCACACTGTTACAGAAGCCAATGACCAAATGAATCCTTCAGTGCCTCCACGGAGCCAGCATGCTGGCAGCAGATTAATTACTATCAATAAATTCCTCAGCTGTGCTAACATTTTGCAGATAATGCCTGTCTAGCTACATTTTGGCAGTGGTTCGCAAAGCACTGTTGCTGTTACCCAGAAGTAGTGCCCTTACTTTTTGACAGTCCTGGGGAGGCATATTTGATCTTGCTGTTCTGTAGGATATTAGAATGGGAGGGCCAGGAGGGGTCTTACAGGCCATTTCATCGTTCAGAAACTTGAAACACAGGAGGATTGGGAGATTGCTCCAAGCTGTTGATCTTAATTAGGGACAGGGCTGAAACTAAAGTCCAGGTTTTCAGCTTTCTGTAGTTTGATGCAAAGAACAAAGGGATCGAGAGAGGCAGGCTGGTCCAGGACTAGGAGGGTGCCTTTGGAGCAGTCTCTTTACCTTTCTGGTTTTAGTGTCCTCATGTGAAAAATGAGAAGATTGCTTACTAGTTGATGAAGTCCCTTCTGACTCAGAAATTCTGTTTTGGTTTTTTTACTCTTTGCTTTGTGCTGTTATTATTTGCTCACCTAAAATGGTATGTTGTATGTCTGATATAAATGATCATTTGTGTGGGCTCTTGTGCATTGGCCACCTGCCTGGGTATACTTTAAATTTTTTATTTAGGGGAAATGCTGATCTCTAGAAAGTTTTGTCCTATTGATCTTGGTGAGCAATATATGCTTTGATTCAAATCTTCAGTTGTGATTGACTTTCCAGGGATTAATTCTACCTTTACATTAAAAACTTTTTTTTCCCCTGTCCTTTCTATATTTTTTTTTCTTGCTTCCACTGGTCAGGCCAGGTCTTGTTAAGAGTCTTTCCTATGAAGAGTTTTCTAATTATTCATAAATGAATCCAAAACAAGTGTCAACATATAAAGTGAATCTGAGGGCAGAGGGAAATGTTTAATTTGCAGTCATTTTGGGAAACTCCTGCACCAGAATGAGCTTGTCATCAGGGTTGAGGATGAACCCAAATTTAGTTCGCTTGACCCGTCCTGGAGCAGTCAGAGCCTGGAGCCTCTCTGGCTGTGTGTCCATGCATTTCCTTTTATATCCTGGGTACTGGCCAAAAAATGCCCTTTGTGTAAACAGGGTGGATAGGTGTGTCTATTTCTGTAGTAGCGCCAGGACTCCCAAGCAATCTCTTGGTACCTCTTCTCGTTTTTTAGCCCTAGATAGTTGTACACTTGATGACTAACCAGCAAGCCAAAGCCAGCGGCACGGCCATGGCTGCAGCTGCGCTCTCTAGATTTTGATGTATTGTTCCTAGGACAGAGTGCTTTTTTTTTTTTTTTTTTTTAAGATTTTATTTATTTGGAAGAAAAAGAGAGGATGGGGGAGGGGCAGAAGGAGAGAGATGATGCAGATGCTGATGCAGAGCTGATATACAGCTTCATCCCAGGATCCTGAGATTATGACCTGAGCTGAAATCAAGGGTCAGGCACCCAGTTGACTGAGCCACCCAGGTGCCTTCAGAAGTGCTTTTTTCTTTTTTTAACGTGGCTCCAGAATACTGGAAAACATTGGTGAGAAAGCAGCATGAATGCTGAAAATATAAAATTTAAGATTATTTCTGATTTTTATTAATACATAACCTTATACAAAATAAATTAAAAAATACATAAGCTTATAAAATTTCATGATTCCAGTTTAGCAAGCTGCAGTGCCAAATTATAGAAAAGCATTATCGTTGTAGGACTTCAGCTTTTATTTAATGTACACACAGTAATTTGACTAACTTTGCCCTAGCAAAACCATCTATTAACAGAAATATTCTTTTTAAAAAAAAATATTTTATTTATATATTTGAGAGAACGAGAGAGAGCATGAGCAGGAGGGAGGGCAGAAGGAGAGGGAGAAGCAGCCTCTCCGTTGAGCAGGAAGCCAGAGGGACATGAGGCTTGATTCCAGGACCCTGGGGTCATGACCTGAGCCAAAGGCAGATGCTTAACCGACTGAGCCACCCAGGCGCCCCTGAACAGTAATACTCTTCACTGCTGGAGTTGAACTAGGGTTTGGAGAATGTCTGAAATGTGGGACATTTTGTGTGCTTATTCTGACAATCGAATGCTGTGGGTCCCTAAAACTCCCATCTACTGTGGTGGGCGAGGCTGTGCCTCAGAATAGGTGGCCCTTGCCACTCCCGCCCTACTAGGTGCTGGCACTCGACATCACCTTTTGGGTGAAACGCCCATGCCCGGAGACTAGACTCCAGAATGGCAGCCCTGTTGTTGCGTTCTCCAGATCTGGCTTTGGATGTTCACGAAGGGTCTGAACAGCCCAGTAGGGAGCCTCTTACATCAAGCCCTCCCTCTGCTTTGACCTAAGACTCCATCCTTCAGGGTCATGTAGCCACACCCCTTCTCCAAACGCTCTTGAACGCAACATTTTATAGGGGGGGAATGAAAGAGGAACAAGGAAAGAAAAGTTAGGAGAATCTGACCAATTATTTTTTCTTTGCCCTTAATTATAGATTGTTTTAAACAGAATATACTTTTCCTAAGACTCTTGTTAACCTCATTTTCACTTTGGTAAATATTTTGGGAGGGATAATTTCACATTTTGAAATTTTATATAAACTACTGAATTTATTAAATAAAAGCCTAACTATTTGATATACATCGGGCTCCTGGGACACCTGGGTGGCTCAGTGATTGAACATCTGCCTTGGGCTCAGGTCATGATCCCAGGGTCCTGGGCTTAAGTCTGGCATCAGGCTCCTCGCAGAGAGCCTGCTTCTCCCTCTGCCTACGTCTCTGTCTCTCTCTGTGTGTCTCTCATGAATAAATAAATAAAATCTCTAAAATATATATATACATGGGCTTCTTCAAAAAATTATACATAAATTCTAACAATTTAGGAAAGGAATTCTTCAGGAAGTAGTAAAATAATTTTAGGTTGAGCCACTGAATTTCTAAGGAATTTGTTTTATCTACTGTGCTTCTATACAGGCATTTCTCTTGCATTATTTTACCTGGTAATAATTTGGTTAAGTGGTCAAGAAAGAGTCTTTAAAGGCGCCGAAGTTTTGAAGCCAACTTGAGACAGTTTTAAAAGTTGTGATACTCTAGCATTATATATTGTGCCGAATGGTCAGAGTCCAAAAACTTTAACACATTACAAAATGCTTGCTTGCTGTTTTAAAGTGGTGTTTTGCCAGTTTCTGCTGAGAGACTTTATGTATTTAACTTTTATAACATACTTCGTAAACCTTATTTCAGGAAGGGAGACTGAACAGAAATTAAATAACAAGATCCATTTAAGGAAAGCTTTGAAGAGTAACCCCTGCCTCACCAAGGAGATAAGGAGAGTCCTGGAGCAGAGTTTGCTAGAGAAACTGGAAACTTTGGGGATTAATGCGGTAAGCTCGTTCATTTCAGGAACGTTTGCTGGCTGTGTTGTATTTTGTTTTCTTAGTAGGAAAGGATCAGAGAAGAGAAGGGATGTGTGTTCTGTCCTTATGACTCATTCTATCCTGATGGCCCACTTTGCATTGTTGATTAGTATACACACACACACACACACACGTATACACACCCCTCTGTGCATTGGGTCCTGGGCACTCACAGCCTGGTACCACTAACCAGTCATGAACACTCTCTCCCTCTCTCTCTCTCTCTCTCTCTCACACACACACACACACACACACACACCCTCTGTCCCACTGCGCTGGGAGCTCCTTTTGAGGCCAGATCCTGTGTTCTATGTTGGGGTGTCCCTTACCTCACATGCAGCAATTAGAGACAAAAGCTTGGTACAGTTTATGCTGACAAACGTTCATGAAATGAAGACCACCCCAGGATAATTAGTTTAACATTTGATTTCTTCAGGATATACGTGGTATTCCAAGTGATCACTTCGGTAGGGTGCTAAGAATGGTAGAATCAGCAAGACATGAACAAGAAAGACATATACCCAATATTCAGCAAATTCGAGAATTCCTTGAACATGAGGTCAGCTGTAAAATTGAAGAGAGAACCTTACTGTCCTTGGGTAAGCCTGTTACCGACTGCCATTTCATTTCTGTGCATAGGAATGACATCTTATCAGCTTTCATAGTTTTAAATGGTTCGCAGACTACTTGATTGGCAAGTCTAATACTGTTGGAGTCATCATTTGTTGGTCTTGGATTTTATTTTTATTTTTAAAAATGCCTATAGTGTGGACTCTAGACCCAAGAGATGGGCTTTTGGCTTCAACTGTCAGTGAAGACAGTATTGTAGTATTTTCTTGTGCTTTTCACTCACTGATCATAAAGGCCATGGAGACTCATTTATGACACTACTATTCCAGATAAGTGCAGTGCTTCTCAAATGGATACCCTTTCAACTGGAGAGATACCAAAGGCGAAACAGCTTCCGCCCCGAAGCAGACCACTGATTAGACAAAGACCTGTCTTTACTGATAGGACGTCTGCTCCAAAGTAAGTAGATTCAATCCTAACATGTCTGTATTAATGTTTATCCTAGTCAGCTTGGGTGGCCATAACAAAATACCACAGACCAAGTGGCTTAAACAACAGAAATGTGTTTTCTCACACTTCTGGAGATTGGAAGTCTGAAATCAACGTGTAGTAAGGTCAGGTTCTGGTGGCAGCTTGCTTTCTAGGCTTGCAGATGGCCACCTTCTCATTGTGTCCCCCACGGCAGGGAGAGAGAGGTCTGATCCGTCTTCCTCTTCTTAAAAGGACACTAATCCTTTTATGGGAGCGCCACCCTCATGACCTCAAACAAACGTAATCACCTCCCAAAGGCCCAGCCTCCAGAAAGCATCACCTTGGGGGTTAGGGCTTCAGTGTGTAGATTTTAGGGGGACACAGACATTTAACTCACAACAGTGTTTGCCCCAGCAGAGAGTCATGCTTACAGTCCCTGCCAGCCCGTTACTGGTACCAACACACTTGTTGCTGTTCATCTGCTTTAGCGTGTGTTCAAAAGCGACACTCCCCAATTCCATAGAAATTTATATTAAATTACATTATTCACCCATGCTGTTTAGAAACGGCTTTCTGTTGTTTTTTAGAATTAAGAAAAATATCGTTGAAGATCATTTTCCCAGAAAATCTTCAACTATTACGTGAGTACTTGGGAGTGGGGAGAGGTCATTTAAAAAGTTATTTCCACTGAACATTCGTTTTATTGTAAATTAGTATGTGTACCACAATTAACTAAAGCCCTACTTAAAAAAATAAATAAATAAAATAAAGCCCTACTTATTAAACATCATAATTAATTTGTTACTCCTTTGTGACATGTCTTTGTTTCTTTATCAGATTTTATGTAAGTCAAAGCACTTATCATCTTGTGGCCCCCACTAAGAAGTGGGACCACCCAGCATCCTTTCCATCATTCACTTTAGGGTCCCGTAATTTTCAATAAGCACAGTAAATTAAATGAATGATGTTGTCTTTCAGTGGCTGGGTCCCTGATAGTGTAGTCAGATGATATTGTAGTATCTCAGTCCTTGTAGAAGTTGATAATGGCCCTAGACCTTACGTCTTAGGCCTTCTTAGGATACTAAGAATCCTAGTCAGTCATAAACAGTATGCCACTGATTCAGTTGCTTACCTGCTAAAGCATGTTTTCTTATCTGTTCAATGGGACAATGCTGCCTTTTTCACAGGACGGTTGTACAAATTAAGAATATATGAAAAGGGTAAAAAAAAAAGAATATATGAAAAGGGGCACCTGGGGCACCTGGCTGGCTCAGTTGGTGGAGCACACGACTCTGGATCTCAGGGTTGTGCATTCAAGCCCCACATTGGGCATGGAGTCTACTTTTAAAAAAATGTAAAATAGATAAAAATAAAAAGCTGTATGTTTAAAAAGGAAAGAGCTTGGCCTCAGGGCGTGGCACTTAATAGGGACTTAATACATTATAGGTATATTATTGTTATTAATTATAAGTGAAACTCATTTTATTATAACTGAATTTCATCATTGACTTTTTCTGGAGACATTAATGCTATAAGTATCTCTTCTTGAGGCATTGTGATATATAGTGGAGACAGTATAAATAAAATATACTGGAGACAATAAACGATTTATCTTTCAAAAGCACTTTTTGTGTACATAACCTCATAGGAAGAGCCTTATTTCATGGGATGTAGTATAATTAAGTCTGGAATTTAAGTGCTCAAAGAATATTCTTAAATGAATGTACACTGCTCTGAACTTCTATCTCACTTTATTTTTCATTCTTTTAAATTCTTCTTTTTTAATTGTGGGGAAAAAAAAAGCACTCATGCAACAATTTCCAAGTGCACATGCTACTGTCAGCCTTATGTGCATTCTGCCTAGACAATTGACTTTAATTTTTTTTTTTTTTTTACTTTGTTTAAATTCTAGTTACTTAACAGCACAATATTGGTTTCAGGAGTAGAATTTAGTGATTCATCACTTCCATACAACACCCAGTGCTCATCCCAACAAGTGCCCTCCTGAGTGCCCATCCCCCATCTGGCCCGTTCCCCCACCCACTTTAAAATGGGATGCTAAGTCATGTGATGAAGCAAATGCGATGTGTAGGTAAAAGCACTTTGTAAAGTGCAGTGCTATTATATGTAATGATACTATTTTAAAAGATGGAATCGTTGGATTGCAGAAAAGATTTCTTTTCCCCAAATCCTGAAATGCAAAAACGGGGCCCCTGCTTGGGTTTTCATTTGTTTAGGACCCCTCCATTCAGTTCAGAGGAAGAATTGGACGCAGATGACTTCCTCCAGGCATGCGCATCCCCAGACCTACTTCCGGTGCAGTCCTCCAAAAGCAACAAGAGTGGCTTTGGAAAGAACATTGTCAAAAGTGATACTGACTGGACCGAGGGAAGTGAAATTGAGGATTCTGATATTTCTCCCAAGCCCACAGGTGAGCTCTGGTTATCGAGAATCTGGAAATTTTGTTCAGGACAGTGGTTCCCAACTGGAGCATCAAGCCTTGGGAGCAGGAGCTGGGAAAGCACTCAGGGAGAGGATGGGGCTAACCCAACCACCACTGCTGCCTAAGGAAGACACACACACAGGGCTTAGCCAGTATTGATGCTCAAGTGGAAGGAGAGGAAAGAGTTGGGAATGCCTACGTGTATTCATTTCCTAGGGCTGTTGGACCAAAGTCCTACAAGCCTTGTGGCATAAAACAGAAATTTGTCTCCATTCCAGAAGCTACAAGGCCAAAATCAAGGGTGACAAGGTTGGTTCTTTGTGAGGGTCAGGAGGGAAAGATCTAGTCTAAGCCTCTGTCCTTGGCTTGGAGATGACCATCTGCTCCCTATGTCTCATTACATCCCCCTCCCCCTGTTCGTGCATCTGTGTCCAAATTTCCCATTTTTATAAGGACATCAGTCATACTGGATTAGGGACCACCCTAATGAACTCACTTTAATTTGATTCCCTCTTTAAAGGCCTTATCTCCAAAGAAGGCCACGTTCCAAAATACTGGGGGTGAGGACATCATCACTTGAATGTGGAGGGACACAGTTCAACCCACACACAAGGAACGGCTGGCTGTTCTCACACTCTGTGCTGCCTTGGGAGATGGGGCAATTCTAAAGGAACATAAGATCCAAGTGATGCACTGTCAATAATTTGCCAAAGGGGAAGTTGGAGTTAAGGGTCATTTCTTAAAAAAAAAAAAATTCTGTTTGATAAAGTTGAAAAATTACATATTTTAAACATATCTGATATAATTAATTTATTATATACAATTTATATTCACCTATTTAATCTGTAAGATATAACTAATTTTAAAATATTGCTTTTGAAAATACCCACAGGAATATTCCACTCATACAGACTACCTCATTGAAATTAAAGTTTCTGATCATCGCTTGAGTGAGACCATCCTTCTTTGATTTAAAATGAACATTTTATTGCTTCTAGTGTAGGGGATCATGATTTTTTTCTAAAAGAAATTATTACATGTATTAATGTAACTTTTTTCAACCACCAAAATACATCAGTTGATTTTAATTTAATAAACATGATTATTTGCAAAGTTCAGACTCTTTCAAAGTGGCTTGTTCGGTTATTTTAGAATCAAAGAAAGATAATGATTTTTTTTTTTAGAACTGTACCTCTTTTCTGTTGGTCACATAGGAACCTCCATTAAAACACTAACTGAAAAAGTTGAAAAGACGGTCTCAAATCACAGAAATGTAAATAAGCCAGTTGGAGGGATTAATGTTGCCGAGGCGTTCATCAAAAAAGAATTAAAAGAAGAACTAAAGGTGAAATCATTTTTGTTTGCTAAATATGCACCAAGAAATTCATCTTTTAACAAATATTCCATAATTGCCCTTCTTGTAGTGAAATGTAAAACAAATATAATTATTTAGTATAGCAGCAGTTGAGATTTGTACTGTATCTAGTTTGCAGTGTTACTGCATTTCTTTCCATGCCGTAGGGAATCAAAGATACTGAAATGATAATGGGCAAGAAGGCACCCTGTGCTTACCCAGTTTTACAGGTTTTCAAACTCCTGTCACATGTCTGGCTTGACAGGTATAAGTATTAGGTAGCTTGCACAAAGAAACCTGTGACTGGCTAGAACCTGGGGCCTCAGATCCGGGTCTGCCACATGACCTGGGAGTAGAATAGGGACTTTTCAGTGCTTAGCCTCACTTAGGCGCTAGAGTTGGTGGAGAAATCCATCATCCCTGAGTGGAGGAGAGGTCCTGACACATTATGAGCGGTTCCAACCCCCAAGATATCAGAAGGGTTTCCATGGAGGGAGAGATCCTGTTGTATTTCTGGGGGCAGCTCATCTGCATTGACGGGGTCTTTGAGTCATAGTCACTAGTTTCTGAGATTTAACTTTTCTTTTTTTAAAGATTTTATTTATTTATTCACAAGAGACACAGAGAGAGAGAGAGGCAGAGACATAGGCAGAGGGAGAAGCAGGCTCCCTGTGGGGATCCTGATGTGGGACTTGATCCCAGGATCCTGGGACCACAACCTGAGCCAAAGGCAGACAGACGCTCAACCACTGAGCCACCCAGGTGCCCCTAAGATTTAACTTTTGTTTATTGGTAAGTCCAAAGCATTATGTCCTGCTTTCATTAGTTAGTGCCATCAGTGTTGTACAAGCCAAAAATGACAGGAAGTCATCATCATTCAAGAGAAAGCTAATGTGTCTTCCTTAGAAAGGGCGAGGTAGAAATGTGTGCTACTTTCAGATAGGCCCTTGTGGGATGTCACCCTGCAGTTCAATGTCAGATCATCCCATAGGTCAGAGCCTCAAACCCAGCCTCACTCCTACTTGGGGAGCACCCTGTTTCTGGGATTTTCTAAATTTATGGCTGGTGGAGTAGGTAGGAAACCTGTACATCCCCATGGCAAGAAACTAATAAAAGAGGTGGTTCCGCCTGCTTTAAAAACACAGCTTTTTAAACAGACTTGTTTAAAAAGTTAAAAAAAAAAAAAAAGAAAACACAGCTTTCGCACAGCCTGGGTGGAGACCCAGGATTGAGTTCCACGTCAGGCTGCCTGCGTGGAGCCTGCTTCTCCCTCTGCCTATGTCTCTGCCTCTCCCTCTCTGTGTGTCTCATGAATAAGTAAATAAAATCTTATAAAAAAAACACACACAGCTTTCCAAATTTGTTTCCTTGCTCTCTAGAAATTACCAGATGGGGATCCTCTGAGATTCCCCAACTTCAAATTAGTGTCAGCAGCTCAGTCTAGCCAAAAAATGACCAAGGGGCACTAACATGTGCTGCATTTTTAAGAAACACTCATTACAGGGGCACCTGGGTGGCTTAGTGGTTGAGCATCTGCCTTTGGCTCAGGTCATGATCCCAGGGTCCCCACAGGGAGCCGGCTTCTCCCTCTGCCTATGTCTCTGCCTCTCTCTCTGTGTCTCTCATGAATAAATAAAATCAGAAAGAAAGAAAAGAAAGAAGAAAGAAAAGAAAAGATAGAAAGAAAAAGAAAAGCACTCCTTATTCTCCATGTATTTCTTTCAGTGTGCAGATGTGGATGATGATGACTGGGACATATCATCCTTGGAAGAAGATAAATCTCTGGGGAAAAAAACTGGGCAAGAACAGAAGGAACCTCTACCTGTGAAGAATGAGTCAAATTCTACTCAAGTGCCAAATGCCTGGGGTGCACCTAATCTGAAGGGGCCAAAGGGAGAAGGTTTGCTGCTTTAGTGTCTTGAAGCTCAGTCCATTTTCCAGTTATTTGTTTCATCTTTATAACTATCTAATTAAGCTATGTTAAAATATCATCAAGCAGAAACACTGTTGGTATAACAAATATCTTGATGTTTGCACAAAGCATACTTGTTATATTGTGTGCTTTGTGCACATTTATTCCTTTTTAAAGTCCTTTAATCTGTGTACATATTTAATTTGGACCTAATCTTTAGTCTTTATATTTTCACATTGGCTTTGAAAATGTCCATACAAATATTTTCTTCATGCAGCTGCCTTGCAGAAATTAAAATTTTTGATCCTACAGCTGAATGGGGCCGTTCTTCTGGCAGTCTTCCTGTATTAATCTGTTTACACTATTAAATGTTTTCCTTTATTTCCTTGGAAGAAAGATTTCTCTTGCCACATTGCTGCTAGTGGGATGAATTACAAATGAAACCAAGAGTTGATACCGTTCCTGGATGAGTCCTAGGGTCTGGCTAAGTCCAGTGACTTAACTCTCAATATATTTAATTTTTTAAATTATGAAATAATGATTTTTTAAGATTTTATTTATTCTTGAGAGACATAGAGAGAGAGGCAGAGACAGAGGCAGAGAGAGAAGCAGGCTCCCTGCAGGAGCCCGATGTAGGACTCAATCCCAGAACCCCGGGATCACGACCTGAGCCGAAGGCAGATGCTCAACCACTGAGCCACCCAGGTGCCCCCGATCTGTAGCTTTAAATGAATACGTGCAAACCTCTCCATCTGTCTCTTCCATTTTTAGCAGGATCTCTTGCCCCTTCACTTTGTAAGATGAGCCACTGCTGTGTCTTTCCTTCCCTGCAGGACATGAGTCGTGCCTTTACTTCCACGCTGTGCCCATCGCTAGGTTATCTGTGCTGTCTGAAGTGTTTTTCCGACAGAACCTACCAGGCTGTGCACAGTAGTGACCGTCGGTACACAGGGCCAAGAGGACGCTCGGAATACCTTTCCTTCCTCTTCTCCCCTGGCCCTGAACTCATGCCCCTTCAAAGAAAACCAGTCTAGAGGCAGAATTCAAGTAGAAGTCTCCACGTGGTACGGTTTAGGGACTCAAGATCCTTCTTAACGAACTTCATACTGAAGCTCATCTACCCTGGGAAGATCTGTATTTACCATTTCATTTCCACTGGGCTTCTTACAATTTCATTCTCCTTTCTTTACACCTGTCACTCAGAGTCAGTAACAACAATAAAACGTCCTATTAGCACAGCTAAGGATCCTATCCAGGTGCTGAACCAGGGAAGGAGAGATGCTGAGTGGAAGCCTCTGGACAAGGGTCCCATGAGGGTATCCTGGTTGTGTGGCTGTTTCATGGTCAGATTGCACTGGAGCCTCCTCCACAGCCTGCGGGAGCTGGGTTGTGTGGACTAGCCCGCAGACCAGACACAGAGGGACAGAGGACGGATTCTTCTAGGCCGGTCTGATCATTGAGGCTCCCCTTCCTCCATGTCTTTCTCCCTCCACAGGTCTTCAAGATGAATCCAGCACACTGAAAAGCAGCCTAGTAACTGTGACGGATTGGAGTGACTCTTCAGATGTGTAACAACCAGAGCCTGGGAGTCAGAGGGTCCCGACACCAACAGGATTCGTCATCTGCCCACAAGATCCGAGCACTCCTGCCTTACAGCATTTCCCCCAATAACAAGGAAGCTGACTCAAAGAACCAGGGTCTCTTGAACACCTAATTCAGTCCTGAAAAACAAAAACTTTCCACAGTATTTTGAAGCATAGAGAGTCATTTAAGACTTCTGCTGCTTAAAAGTAATGTGTCATTGAAGTCATAAAAAGTGTTTTCTTCAGAACGGTACTCTAGTGTTTAAGTGTATTTTTTCAAGTAGTTTTTAAGTGATTTTTTAATAACTTACAGGTTTTGGTTTGAATTAAAACTTTTTTTTATATATATATTTCTTATGTCCATTATCACACTGCAAGTGTTTTATTACAAAATTCTGTTAGTACACTTACAAGTGAAATAGTGGAATCAGTGAAATTTTCACAGTAGCTTGGTTATTTTTCATATAGAAGTAAACTTAGAATTATAAAATATAGCCCATATTAAATTTAAAAATAGGCCCACATTAAATACATTTTCCAGAAATACGTATACCACATGCAGCTTTGAGCTGTTAAGCATGTTGTTATCAAACAATTATTTTAGAACTTTACCATTTCTGCAGTATAATCCTTACCTTGGATATTTTACGAATAAAATGTAGCTGTTTTCAATGTCAATTAATTTATCAGAACATGAATAGAAAAGAACATTGCTGAATTCCTATGTGTATGTAGGTTGGTGTTTTTTTTTGAATGCCCAACCCATTATTATAAAGTACCTCAAAACTAATTAGTTCTGTTCTTAACAGTTGTCAGTGGTCAGAAAGTTCATATCAATTGGTTTTCCGCATTTTTCTATACTTTGTGGTACTATCTGTATTGTTCCCCCTCCAAAGCAACATTTTAACTAATGGTCTGTTGGGTTCTGGATCTCTTTCAAGTAAAGCCCTCCATTACATCATTGTGACTGCGGCTGAGTTATTAAGGATGAGTTCTGAGCTACGCTGACCTTGTTGGTGGGTTAGGCTTGCCCTGTTAGCTGTGCCACACGACATCCTGAACGTACTCATGTTCTACATAAGAGCCCGAATAAACGCCAAATCAAATTTTCATGTAGTAGGACAGGGATAAGCAACACACCCAAGCCACTCTGAGCTTAAGAAGGCACCCGGCCACACTGCACTCCCTCAGGTACTTTTCCAACAGATGTTTATTTAGCTACTTGGGTCTGTTTTGCTTTTGTAGCATGCATCATTCATTCATCAGAACAACTTTGGGACACGGTGATTATCATAATCCTCATCCTGAAGATGTGGAAAATGTAGAATTAGGAAGTAACTTGCCAAGGGGGCATACAACTAGAAAGTGCAAGACCAAGTGTTATCTGGGTCTCCATTCCAAGCTCCGTGTCTGCCCCCTGGTCTTCACACTTGACGGAAGGAGAAATGGGATGAGCTTCTGCTAAGCAGACCCAGTATAGAAATTAAGTTGGCATATCTGTGTCACAAAGGTCACTCCTCTAACTCATTTCTTTAGTCCTACGGCACTGTTCTTAGGGATGTGGTTGTTTCGATTTTGTTTGGACCTTGTATTTCCCCTCACTGATGCACAGCTAACATCTTTGTGGTTCCTGACAGAGCTTTCCTGTCCTTTCACCCTGTCCTCCCACTTAATTCTTCAGGAGCTAGAACACGTCAGTACAACCTGAACATCACCTTCACCGGTGCAGCTCTGTAAACACTTGGTTTTAAACACATACTCATAAAATCCTGCCCCCACACAGGGCATCTAAACTTCCTTGTGGCTTTCAGTTCATTTGTGTCCCTAGAAGATATATAAATATATTTATATATTATATATTATATATATTGTATTATATACTTTTATATTCTTATATTTACTATTTCATATTTATATAGATTTTTGTAGATCTTACATATTATATATTCACATATATAATTTTTTTAGTAACAAACTTGTTCATTTCCTCTTCCCATTGAACATCTCCAAATAATATTTTTCCCTTTTAAGTCTTGCATGGCTATGTTCAATTCAAGTACCTTGAAAAATGGTCAGTCTCTCCATTATCCAGCCTGGTTGTACACACAGGGCCCCCAGAGACGCACCAGAACTTGCCCATCGGTTCTGAGCCAGGCAGGTGCCATACAGGCTCTGGGACCTTCCTCAGCTGGCTACAACTTCAGCCATGACCAGCATCTCTAGCTGGGCTCATGCTGACATTCCAGCCCAGTATTCCAGCTTTCTGTATCAGAGAAGCCTAATCAGCTCTTTAAGGTGGACATGCCAGGCAATGGGCACTGATGTCTCAGCCCCATTAGCCTTTCCTTGAGCGGTTCACTGAGAATCACACTGGGTGACAAACAGGGGTCAGAACGCAGAAGTCAGGGATCCCTGGGTGGCTCAGCGGTTTGGTGCCGCCTTCAGCCCAGGGCCTGATCCTGGAGACCCAGGATCGAGTCCCACGTCAGGCTCCCTGCATGGAGCCTGCTTCTCCCTCTGTATGTGTCTCTGCCTCTCTCTTTCTCATGAATAAATAAATAAAAATCTTAAAAAAAAAAAAGCAGGAGTCATCGCTACACAACCAGTAACCTGTCCATTCAACTCAAACATCCTTTGAGAACTGTCTCAGACTGCCCTCCCACCATTCACAAGACACACTCCTTACACACCTTCTGTTTAATATAGGAAAAGAAACAAGGAATGAGGACAAAGAATGCCATGTCTGAACGATTAAGGAGAGGCTATGTTACAAGTACTTGATCCCTCGGTGCTAAATACATGTTCTATTAAGTGTATAAAATATATACAAATCCTGTAAATAACCTGTTTATTTTTTATAGAAAGCCTCAACAGAAAATGATTAGAACATTTACATCCATACAATCAGAAAATTCTCCAAATTCATATTTTAAAAATAGTTTGAGTGCGGATTAGAGGAGGGCTTTGAGGGGATCATTGTGTGAACAGTTCACTTTTATAAGACAGCTTGCAGCAGTGCTCTTTTCAGACATAAGCATTTTTATCAAACTGTTTTGAAGGGTTTGTGGTTTTAAAATCTCCTTCTGCACCAGGATACTTTGTCCGAGAAGACAGAACGGATGTGGCACCATTGTATGCATATCCCATCCTGCAAGGCAAAACACAGTTTGGTAGCTCCTATTTTACATGGAAGGCAGAAACCATTCCCCCTGCTGCTGTCCCAGCTAAGTTTCAGGCTCTCCCTGATTACTTTTAGCTAGCTTTCTCTCCTCCTCTATCACGCCCACCTCCTCCCCCACCCCCTAAATATCTCACTGTCATTTCTCAACAGTTAGTGTGTCGATGTGAATCTCAGCAGAAGAAACTCGTGGCTTGTTCATTAGTTCAGTTTTACTCGTAAACCTCCTCTTCCCAGACCCTAGGGGACCATAGTGACCTTCATCGGTAATTTCTGCCTATGTGAAAATGATGAGGCCAAGGTGAAGAATATGCCCCACAGTAAGACCTATCCTGCTTACAGAAACGGCTCAGAAACGTAAGCAGGACAAGCTCTGTTTTTTTTAAATTAACTTTAATGAACTATACATTCTATTCACTGTATTATATTTAATATATTTGCTATATGTTCCTTTTACCAATTCTAGTTTTTTTGACATTTCTAAGAATCATGTGAGCTATCTATAATTTGCCCTACCTGTAATCATTTTAACAGGTCATGTCTGTCTCTTTTTCATACCTGGGGGGTTTGTTGTTGTCAGATATTGAAAAGCAGAATATGACACCACCAATTATGCAGAGTGAAGCTCCTGCCCATCCAATAAACAAAGCAGCTCCTAATTCATACCTGTGAGGAAGTATTACACAAATATTATGGCTTACTTATTTGGGAGTAAACAGTATCTAAGACTAGTGAGCCAATGTTTATACTAGATGCTCATCATAAACTTTTGCTAGTAGAGCTTGTACAGGAAGTAATAGCATCTTGCATCTGTATCACGCTTTAAACTTTACCCAGTGTTTTTCTAGCCATCACTTGATTGTATCTCCCCAACTGCCTAAAAGGAAGATGAAGTGATCCCCGCAGGCCAAGCAGAAGCAAAGCCAACTGAAAAGCCCAAACCTCCCAGCTCAGCCAGTATCTTTCCTCTGGGCTCTGTCTGAAGCTCACAAAGCTTTCCATCTATTTATTCTGCTATGCAGGGTAAATTATTTAGCAGACTCCAGTTAGAAAACAGCAGGTAGCTTTTGCTTTCAGCTTAATTCAGTTCAATAGACACGGATTTGCAAATCACATACAAGGTGTTGAAGGATGGCAAAATATTCCAGCCCCAGAGAGGCCACATGGGCATGAGGATTATTTTGAGCTGAAGGCAACAACAGAAAAGCACATACAAGAAAAGCTCTCTGGCCCTTCCCACACACCCTGCAGCAGGATACGCATCTTTAAAGATGTACCCCCCCCACCCCTCCTGCCAGGAAGGACTGAAGTCAACCACCAGAGACAACCGTATACCAGGGGGGCATACAAAAGGCACAGGGGAGTCTTCGTAACAAACTTTACTAACTAGTCCTGTCTTCCATTAGTTCCCCCACAGATCTGTGTTCCTACAATTTGCTGCCCCAGAAGCTCAATATCCTTTTCCCTTGTCTTGTCACTTCTCTCTGAGCTTACTGTTCTTTTATTTGGATGCCATAGAAGCCCGAGTTCTAACCAGCCTTTTGAGCATTGGGTACTCCTACACATCTGCATGATGCTCATGTTAACCAACTCTGTTTTTCTCTTGTTAACCTGTCTTTTGTCAGTCTGATTTATACGGTCTTAGCTGAGAACCCAGGAGAGTGGAGAGGGGAAAAAGTTAAGTTTTTCCTTGTCAACAGAGCCCATAAAAAGTCAGTGCTACATACAGCGTTATCTTGCTTCTCACCACAATCTAGTGGGGAATAAATACAAAATAACATCATTTAGTGACCGACAGCTATCTGGCTGGCCACAGTACTCTGCTGATGCCTCAAGCAGATGCAAAGATGAACAAGATCAACAAGACAGCCCCTACCTTGGGTAGGTCCCCACAAAAGGTACAAATAATGCTAGAGTAAACAACAAAAAAAATCATTTACAGTGGAGGGCTAGAGGAAATGGTTTTAGGGGAAGAGCACTCACCGAGAAAAACAAGTAAGGAATGACAAAAGTATGTCAAAATGTTAGGGCTCTGTGTTTTCATGTTTGGCGATCCTTTTTATGAACAACAGGCTTTTTTGTTTTAAAGATTTATTTATTTGAGAGAGTGAGCAAGTGAGAGAGAGCACAAGCAGGGGAAGGAGCAGAGGGAGAAGCAGACTCTCTGTTGAGCAGGGAGCCTGATATGGGGCTTGATCCCAGGACCTGAGATCACAATCCAAGCCAAAGGCAGATGCTTAAATGACTGAGCCACCTAGGTGCCCCAGAATAGCGTTTCTTAAATAAAGAAGTGATTCTCGAGAGTTTTTGGCCCATAGATTTCCATCACAAGGCAAAAACTGATGGATACTACCCCCAACCTAATGGGGATAAAATGAAGTCCAAGCAGGAGGAGTCTCTTTTGTTCATGCAGAATCCACAGAAGAGCTGAGACAGGAAAAAAAGAAGTGAAGGTAAGAAGGGGCAAGGCAGGGCCAAAGTGGGCTCCTTCCCCAGCCTGTTCCCTGAACCAGGTGCAGGGGCAGGCTTAGGTCTCAAGGCCATACTACACTGCTGAGAGCAGCTGGCATGTACTGCCTGGGCCTGTCCCAAGTTCTGCCTCATCTGTTTCTCTGTGCCGTGTCACTGGCTGAACTCCTGGCTGGGCATGGGTAGGCTCTCTGGTGTGACCGGAATCACAGCAGCAATGGAAGAGTGGCCCCAACTGCCAGCGGGGTGGAATCTGGAAGCAACATTCACAGAAGATCAAGAACGTACAGTCTACTCGCTCATTTCCAGATCTACCTATAGTGACAATTTCATAGCCTGAGCGCACAACTGGGAAGAGGTGATGCACATGATACATGCTGCCCTGGGGTCCCTTCTTTTTAAAAATATTTTATTTAAATTCAATTTGCCAACATATAACACCCAGTGCTCATCTCATGTGGTCCCTTCTTTTCTCACTCTTATGTTGCCTTTTGTGGGAAACCCCATTGGTTTGTTGAAGCAAGGAACAGCCACAGCAGAACAGCTACAGGTAACCACCTCGTCCTGCCTTAGAACACTAACTATGTTCTGGAAACCAAGAAATTTCCCCAAGTGCTCCCAGCAGAGGCAATGGTAGAAAGAGAAGATTGCTGCAAAGTTGTACAAAACACCTTCAGTCTACACACACACAAAAAAAAACTGGCCCAAAAGGACTCAAGAGTGAAGTGTACCATTGATAAAGAGCTGACCAGACCAAAAGGGTAAAATTCACTGTCCTATGAAAGATACCTTCATGAAATATCATGCCATACATCTAAGAAGGATATCCTGAATTTCTACAATCAGCCCTCCTTTTATGATGTTTGAATGCAACCATGCATATAAAACAAGCAAAGTGACTTCCCGGTTGTTAGGTGCAGGGCATCTGACCTCTTTAAAACATCTGCAAGTCCTAGGGCATGGATGGTGCAGTCAGTTGAATGGCCAAGTCTTGGTTTCAGCTCATGTCTTGGTCTCAGGGTCATGAGATTGAACGCCACATCAGGCTCTGCTTGAGATTTTCTCCCTCCCCTTCTGCCCTTTGTGTGTGTGTATTCTCTCTCTCTCAAAATAAATAAAATCTTAAAAGAAAACAAGCCTGAAAGTCCCATAGTAGTAAGCTGGCACTGGATGCCCATCATGCTGTCACAGCTAAAAGTGAGCACACTGAACATTTCTACTTGTAGGACATTATCATGGGATGACTATTTAATGATACTTTCTGTTTTTCTGTTTTTGTCCTCCTAGAGTTCAGGCTGTCTTCCCTGATGAAACTATGCCTCAGTATTAGTCTTAGTGTAAATAACTCCTGAAGCAACATTCTGAGATTTTTCTTAAAAAAATATTTAGCTTTCTAAAATATGATTCAGTGCTGGGTACCATGGTTGATTAAAAATAAGCTTCTAGGGCAGCCTGGTGGCGCAGAGGTTTAGTGCCGCCTGCAGCCCATGGTGTGATCCTGGGGACCCGGGATCCAGTCTCAGGTCAGGCTCTCTGCATGGAGCCTGCTTCTCCCTCTGCCTGTGTCTCTGCCTCTCTCTGTGTGTGTGTCTCTCATGAATAAATAAATAAATAAATAAATAAATAAATAAATAAATAAAATCTTTAAAAAAATAAGCTTCTAATTATTAATAGTGGCCAACCAAGGGTGATGGTGATAGAAAATCATAAGCCATGGCTCTTGAGTCATCTCAAACAGGAGTACGGGGTTGGCCAGGCATCCGGCACTTAGCCTGAACAGCTCTCGAGCCTGCCCTCCATGACCCCCCGTTCCTTGCCCTTTCAAAGCTCCATTCTCCTTCCTTTTCTCAGACACCAGAGGATTTAAGCATCTGGTTTTCAAGTCACCTGCCATTTTTTTTGGTGGTGTTACTCATATTTCTGAAAGACCAATCTTCCGTCAGGATGTCTGCAGTGATAAATGTCAGTGAATCTTTTAAAAATCTCAACTGTTAGTAGAAAGTAAAAATCCGGGGATCTCTGGGTGGCTCGGCGGTTTAGTGCCTGCCTTTGGCCCAGGGTGCGATCCTGGAGTCCCGGGATCGAATCCCACGTCAGGCTCCCGGCATGGAGCCTGCTTCTCCCTCTGCCTGTGTCTCTGCCTCTCTCTCTCTCTCTATGTCTATCATGAATAAATAAATAAAATATTTTTAAAAAACTCACTCAAAGGAGCATGCAAACACATATATGATGTCATCACAAATCAGAATAAATTACTCAGGCAGGCCAAATGTCAGGACTTGTATCTTTCTATTCATTTAAGCTCTTAAAACTTCCTGAAGAACTGTGAGTTTGTGTATTCTTGTTTTTAAATATATTTTCAGGGCACCTAGGTGGCTCAGTCAGTGAAGTATCTGCCTTCAGCTCAGATCATGATCCCAGAGTCCTGGGATCGAGCCCCGTGTCAGGCTCCCTGCTCAGCGGGCAGTCTACTTCTCCCTGTCCCTCTGCTGCTCCCCCTGTTTGTTCTCTCTCTCTCTCTCTCTCTTTCTCTTTTTCTCTGTCAAATAAATAAAATATTTAAAAATAAGAAATATATTTTCATTTTTCTTTAAGTCAGTAAATACAGATTCTACTCCAAGAATAATATCATTTCCATGTGAGTTCCTTGTGTATTCTCTGAGAGACAAACAGTAAACAGTACCAGCTTAGAGCTGAAGTCTTTAAGAGACTCCATGTCTACACCAGTAATTTTTAACAGCTGGCTTTTGTGACTCAGTTCTTTCTCTTGCAGAGATGTTTGCTTCTGCATTCTATGGAAAGACACATATAGCTGACCTACTCATCAGGGACTTGACTTCACACCCATCAGTGCTTGTGATCTGTGATCTGGCAAAAACTGGCTGGCATTACTGAAAGCCGGGATTGAGAGAGAGCAATGTAATATCCACTCAAATTTCTTCCAAAGCATGCCTCTTTTGACACTCACTGGGAAGCTTAGTCTCTACCTGGAAATCTTCGTTTTTTGGTAACGCTAAGAAGCTAACTTTAAAACCTCAGAAGATCACCACATTTCAGATGCTCTGCTGCAGGTCTTTCTTTCATTAGCAATATCCTCCTGGCGCCAGACCAGCTTCCCCAACTCAGAGCACACCCTCTTTATTGGTCTGTTATGATAGCCAACATCTTTTTCATTATTCTGAAAAGCTATAAATTTGCTTAGCACCAGACAGATCCACTATTGTCATGGTGAGGACAGAACTTCAGTTCATGGATCAAAACATTGTTTTTAGAGTACCTCAAATAATCCGCTCGGTTGATAGGACTAATCAAAAGCTGCCTGTCTGACTTCAACTCATTTATGTAATTGAAAGTAAATTTAGTAAATAGGGGAAAACTGTACCTCTATACAGAGAAATGAAAACACAGATTAATCACCTAAAAATTCCCACAAAAAAGAACCATAATGATCTAAGGCATTAAAATGTCCTCTGCGGGCAGCCCTGGTGGCCCAGCAGTTTAGCGCCGCCGTCAGCCTGGGGTATGATCCTGGAGACCTGGGATCGAGTCCCACGTCGGGGTCCCTGCATGGAGCCTGCTTCTCCCTCTGCCTGTGTCTCTGCCCCTCTCCGTGTGTGTGTGTGTGTGTGTGTGTGTGTGTGTCTGTCATGAATAAATAAATAAAATCTTTAAAAAATAAAATAAATAAAATAAAATAAAATAAAATAAAATATCCTCTGCACTGTTGGGTGAAATCATTCTCATCCATCTGGCTGTGCCTGGGGCCCTAGAGAACTAGGACCACACCCAGAGGCCTTAATTCTGATCATCTCGCACTTGACCTCATACTTCAGCCCTGTAATCTTCACGGGAATCTGAGGGAATGGATTAGAGAACATCTCTTATTTGCACCTCCTCTTTTTTCTTCCTTGCACCCCAGCCCGTCATGACTTATTTGCCATCCACAGGCAGCTCGTGTAGCCTACCCGGGTCACCACCACAGAAATGACAAGCTGGCATTGTGCTCATCATGTGTTTTGAGATAGACGAGAGAGACACAGCTCTGCTCTCAAGGATCTCAGCGTCTAGCGGGGATGGTCAGATATGAAGCAAATAATGACACCAGATTGTAATGAAATTTAACAGCAGCATCAGAAGAGCATGTTTTTGCTCAGTCCCAGATCCACAGAGATGTGGTTCAAGTAAATGTTTACAACAATAGCTACTATTACCAAAAAAAAAAAAAAAAAATAGCTACTATTACCGTCAGCTCACTGTACTAGGATTTTGGTGTGTGTGCCAAGATTTTTTTTTTTGCATAATTATATCCAATCTTCATCACAATCCTGAGAGATAGGTCTTGCTATCTCATTTTACAAGTGAGCAAACTGAAGCACAGGGAAATTTCACTTGACCCATACCTCGGCTAAGTAAATAGCAAAACCAGGATTTAAAACCCAGAAATGTGATTCCGAACCTTAAGCTCTTCACCACACTCCTTCTTCCCTTTATGTATACTTTAGCTACATAAAAGTTTTTATCAATCTGAGAAGATACAATCAGTGTAATGTACTTTTGGTTGTCATTTCAGAGAGAAGGGAGCTTTCTCTCTCCCCAGCTCACTGCCTTCTCCGTGGCTCACGAGCTCCAGGGTATGGAATTTTGTCTGAATTCCCCTCAGGCTGTCTTCTCACCCGGCACAAAAAAAGGTGAGTGTAGCAATGAAAATCATGGCATGGAGGACTGGGAAAAAAAAAAAAAAGAAGAAGAAAGAAGAAGAAAGAAGAAGAAAGAAGAAGAAAGAAGAAGAAAGAAGAAGAAAGAAGAAGAAAGAAGAAGAAAGAAGAAAGAAGAAGAAAGAAGAAAGAAGAAGAAAGAAGAAAGAAGAAGAAAGAAGAAGAAAGAAGAAGAAAGAAGAAGAAGAAGAAGAAAGAAAATGCAGCAGCACCTCCAAAAACAAAACAAAAACTGGTTAGCAAAAAAACAAACAAACAAAAAAAAAACAAAAAAAACAAAAAAAAAAACCTTCTTTAAGACCCCCCGGGGAGTGAAGTGACCTTGCTAAAAGTCACAGAGCCAGGAGCCAGGTCTTTGACATCCAAGATACGGTTTATTTTTTCAGATTCTATTTATGTGACACAGAGAGAACGAGAGTGAGAGAGAGAGAGCGTGCGCACAAACAGGAGGAGCAGCAGAGGGAGATGGAGAAGCAGGCTCCCCACACAGCAGGAAGCCTGATGCAAGACTCCATCCCAAGACCAGCTCCCCCAATTACCACCTGAGCCGAAGGCATACATTTACCAAGGCATATGTTTAACCAACTGAGCCACCCAGGCACCCCTAAGATAGTATTTCTTTAAACATATTGTCCTACTCTTTTTAACCAAGAGTGGTAATAGCCAAAATAAATACTCCAGTTACTTGAAAACAACTATCTATCATCAAGTTCAAAGTTTAGAAAATATACCATATATTATCAATGTGAACATTTTTTTTTCAAAGATTTATTTATTTATTCATTCAGAGAGAGAGAGAAACAGGCAGAGACACAGGCAGAGGGAGAAGCGGGCTCCATGCAAGGAGCCCGACTCCGAACTCGATCCCGGGTCTCCAGGATCACACCCCGGACTGCAGGCGGTGCTAAACTGCTGCGCCACCGGGGTTGCCCTCAATGTGAACATTTTAAAATTTAATTCCCCTGGTATGCCATTCTTTTAAAGATTACTGCCTAAAATAAACTTTCTTCAATTCATAGGCTTATATAATCCAAGGTCTATATCACTGCATGGATAGATTTTCTATTAAAGAAGTATCCTACAGGTATTGTCCACAAACATATTCCCCCTCATTATTCCACACTCTTCCTCTGGGGGCCCAGTTACTAGTCTGAGCTGTGCAGTGCCCACCCAGCCTGTGAGCCTCCCCACCCTGCTCACAGTCTAGTTGCCCTTCCACAAACCTCTTGGCTAACAGTTCTCTCCCACTGCCTGCAAGATGCCATAGGATTTCACACCCATGGCTTCCCAGGAGGCTTACAAAGTAGTAGCAGGTGCTTCCCAAATGGTGGCTAAAGTAGGATGGGTCATTTAAATAATAAGCATCCACTGATATATGGAAACTTCATGGAGAATTCTCACATTTAGGAAACTCAATATATAGACTGATATTTTTTTTTATGCCAAATCTAAATTGCTCTTCCGTGGCCAGATTAAGATAGACATACATACATTACCTTTCTGTTATGATTTGTCAACCAGGTCGTTCAGAATTCTACGAACGGTATAGCTTCCTAACAGGTAATACTTATTGGTCTTGGTCATGCTGCTGTAGTGAACGCTTTAGATGTGTTATATTCTTCAATCCTCTTAACACTGAGAAGCAGAAGGCACTAGCTCTCTTATCCAGACAGACAACTGCATCTCCCTTCAGATCTCAGAGGGGGAAGGACAGGGCCAGGAACCAAGGGGAGATCTAACTCTGAAACCTGACTCAGCCTATCTGCCGCCAATCCCCCTCCAAGGGCCTGTAAGGCACACAGTGAGTTATCTTTATAGAAGTCCTAATTCTTGCCAAGTATTCAGGGAAATTTTTTAAAAACATCCACAGTATAACTGAATATACTGGTAGCCAAGGTAACTTACAACCTCAAAGAAACATCTCCTGTCCCCAAAGTTACATAGTTCAATTCAAAAACAAATCTGTTGTTTAGCAATGTCCATGCCCTTGAGCGCCATTCATGAGGACATTGGAGGGGCTTATGGGGTTTTCTTTGATTTCAAGTGAGAAATGATGTGCTGAGTCATAATGCTCAAAGTAGGTGCAGTAACTCGTTTGCGCACAAACTGTGAAGTCTGCATAAGAGGACATCCCAGAGGGGACTGTACGTCCAGACAGGAAATTCCTAAGACAATAGATGCTGCCTTGCGACCCCTGAGGGCACGGCCAGCGCTGCTGAGTGCAGGTCAAGAATCCATGTGTGCACAAGTGGGTGTGCACATCTATCTGTGTTGAAACAAAAATATGCAGATGAACTTGGAGCAAAAAAGCATGGGTCAATTAAAAATGTATCCCACATTTTGTTCAGAATCCTCCACAGACTACCTGAAAGTGTTTTAGGATCAAACCAGGTGTTGGGGGAGAAGCATATAGGATGGTTCTCAGGAGAAGGGTCTTAAGAGCGTCTATGCATTTGACGGTTTCAAGTGGTTGCAGATCTCTAACTCAGTGCTAAAAACCAGGTGATCAGAAATAAAAAATTATTCAAGCCTTGTTTCTTTTAAATGGTCCCATGCTGGCTTCCTTTCAAATCTGCCTTCTGTTTGAGAGTCAAGCATCTTATGATGGTTATCATCTCTACCAGGCCTCCAACATTTCAGGATCCATCTCTCAATGGCTAACCTTAATATACGACATAAAGTAGTGAGCTGCAACATTAACATTCTCTGTGTAAGGGTCAATATCCTTGAAAATAATAGTTAACATTTACTGAGTCCTTACTATGTGTGATGCATGGTTCTAAATAGCTGAATATTTATTGTCCCCATATTACTGATGAGGAACACAATAGCCAGAAAAGATAAGTAACTTCCTTCATGGTTTCACAACAAATAACCGGCAGAGCTGGGGTTATTCACAGGCAGCCAAGAGGTACTGGATCCAGGTCCTCACTCTTAAACAGTATGTGTATGCTGCCTCCTGTCCCCATTCCCTTAAGCGTATCTCCACCGGCATACTCAGTTTTTCCACTCTAAGGGAGATGCAGACAGAGAGTCGATACACCACGGCTGGCTGACTGACCATCCTCGCTAGAAGTGTCATGGAGCATGGACTAGGCACAAGAGATTCCCCAATCAGCAAGATGTGGTCTCTGCCTCAAGATGCTCCTGGTCTGATTTGGGAGATGGAGCAGTAAGTGCGTGCCCTGAGAACAACTCAGTAGCAGGACACCAGTAACTCGGGGTGGAGGGGGGGCGCAGGGTACCTCACCCAGAATGCAGGCCCTGCAAGATGAGCAGGAGTCAGCCAGTATATGAAAAGGAGAGGGAGAAGAGGGTTAGGCAGGTAAAAGTAGAGTCACCAGAAAGCATGGCAAACTGGCAGGAACTGCAACTGCACATGCTGGTCGGTAAAAACTAATCTCAGTTGCCAGACGCTTGATCTCCAAGTGTATTTATAAGTTATGCTAGCATCACAAAAGCACCAGAGCAACTGTGGTGATCTGAAGCGGCCTGTGCCACAAGCAAACACAGCGAAGGCACAGGGTTAACACTTCTCAATATTTAACCACTGAACTGTTTTGTTCTTAATATCTGTCACATCCATGGAAGCCCTTATCCAAGAATCTCTGAGCTCTTTACCAACATCAATTCACTCTCCAAATAATCTCATGAGTGGAGGAAACTTAAATAAACAAACATCCGTAATTCATTAAGGACAAAAGAAAGAAGTCAAATATCTTAGCAAGGTCATGCAGTGAGATCGATATTCATTTGAACTTCACCCAGGAAAATGCATAATTTAGAAAGGTACTCCTTGAATTATCTATTGTTCACAGAACTGGACGGATAACAAGAATGAGAGAATTTATCAGACAGTAGACAGCTGTTTATTTCTAACTACTAAATAACCACAATGGTGGGGGGGAGCCTGGGTGGCTCAGCAGTTGAGCATCTGCCTTTGGCTCAGGTCATGATCCCGGGGTCCTGGGATTGAGTCCCGCATTGGGCTTCCTGCAGGGAGCCTGTTTCTCCCTCTGCCTCTCTCTGTGTGTCTCTCATGAATAAATAAATAAAATCTTAAAAAAAAAAAAACCACAATGGTGAAAAGATTTTACCTAAGTAAAGCTTAAATCCTAAAGTAGAAACTAAATATATGCCATGAATGAGTGCTAGAGATAAAATAAGTCTATGGTTTTAAATACTCTGAAAATAATAGAAAATCCAGGAGGAAAAGGCCCAAATGTGAAAATACCTAAGCCAAAATATTAACAATACCTCATATACTAAAAGAGAATGAATCTAAGATTACAACTCCTTATTTCCTCAATTAGGGCAACTGGTTCAATGCTCCAACCTTGCACGGATTTGAAAAGAAGTTTCTTTGTGTCAATAAATTCTTACTTGGAACAGTTTATTTAAGAAAACAAATCAAGACATTTAGGAAGTTCATGGTTTGGACAACAAAGCGGTGGTGGGAATAACTGAATTAAATTTCATCCTGCTAGGGGGTACCTGTTACCATAAACTTGCAGGAAGGTAGACTTTTTTTTTTTTTGGATTTGGTAGGGTTTGTTTTAATAAAACAGGAGGAAGTTGGTTTGAAATCGCCCAAAGGCAAGAGTTGGGAAATCGTTTTCAAGGCTTTGCAGGAGCCCATCCTGAAGTCATAAAACATAATCACAACTTGAATGAAAGCAAAGAAGTAAAACAAAAGCGAAAAAAAAAAAAAAAACCGTGGAAATGCAGAACATGAAGAGTCCGATGTAACTCTTTAAAAGGAACTGCAGCTGCTGTGTCAAGTGAGGGTAGCCTGGGAGAAGGAACTTCCCAAATACCTGGTTGGAGAGGAATGGTTTAGAAATACAGAGCCTGGAGCGGCCAAGGGGATACTGTGTGCATTGCTATGGCCTCCAACCTTCCTCCGGCGACACCAGAGGCCACTCGTGTTTTCTCATCAGTGAAGTGCCTATGGGGTTCCTTGCACATAGTAGGACTGTCTTAGTAAGTCTGTTGATGAGCTTAGTCGTGTTTCTAATTTAGGCAACCAAGGTGGAATGTCCCAGAAATCCACAGAGAAGATTCAATTAATATCGCATAGAATCAGGGTACCTGGGTGGCTCAGTTGGTTAAACAGCTGCCTTTGGCTCAGGTGCTGATCTTGGGGGTCAGCGGGGAGTCTGCTTCTCCTTCTGCCCCACCCCCTATTCCTGTCCCTGCTGCTCTCTCTCAAGGGAATAAATAAAATCTTTAAAAATAAAATAATTCCCTTTAAAACGTGTGTGTGTGTGGGTGTATACATATATATATACACACATACACACAATATATATATATTGCAGCATCTTAAGAAATACAAAACAACAACAAAACTAGGTTCTGTGCCGACTGTTTTCCAGTGCATTTTAGGGCTCAGGTGTGGATCAGCTAGAATTTGCTCAGCAGAAATTTAAACTAGCATACATGACAAGCAGCTGTCTTCACTCCTCCTAAAGGCCAAACACACCCGTGCGGACCTCAGTCATGCCTCCTAGGGCTGTGGGGAGAGAGGTCGCTTAGAGGTAGCTAGTTTTAAGAAGAGTGATGATGATAGCGTTGAGGACAGTGAGTGTGCCCTCTCTCTTCTCCAGTGGGCTGAGACAAAAGAAAGCTTTTCTGCTAATCCTGAAAGGACCAGCTCTGCAGATAAGAATTTCACTTACCAGGCACTGTGTTAGGTAAATAAGACAGTGACGGAATACATGTTTTCTGACCTCAAGAAACTTACTCTCGTGCAGGTCAATGAGGACACCAAAGAAAATCAGAACCTTCCTACAGCCCTACCCTCCCAATCCCAGCCCACCTAGGGCTGCCCTACCCTTAGCCTTGATTCTCCAACACACTCCTAAGTTCATACACAAATCAAGTCACAGGCATTAATGACTAAGTTCTAGCAAACTCCGGCAGAAGCCAAATCAAAATCTTGCTTTAAAGATTTTTTTTTAAAGATTTTATTTATTTATTCATGAGAGACACAGAAAGAGGCAGAGACACAGGCAGAGAGGGAGAAGCAGGCTCCACGCAGGGAGCCTGATGTGGGACTCGATCCTGAGTCTCCAGGATCCTACCCTGGGCTGAAGGTGGCGCTAAGCCGCTGAGCCTCCCAGGCTGCCCGCTTTAAAGATTCTATTTTAGAATCTATTTTATTTTATTATTCGGCTCAGGTCGAGATCCGGGGTCCAGGAATTGAGTCCCACATGGGGCTCCCTGTGGAGAACCTGCTTCTCCCTCTGCCTATTTCTTTGCCTCTCTCTCTCGGTCTCTCATGAATAAATACATAAAATCTTAAAATAAATAAATAAAAATAAAGATCCTATTTTAAGGAGCATTTTGGGCAGCTCCATCGGTGAAGCGTCTACCTTTGGCTCAGGTCATGATCTTAGGGTCCTGGGATCAAGCCCTGAATCCGGCTCCCTGCTCAGTGGTGAGTCTGCTTCTCCCTCTTCCTCTGCCTCTGGGATCTCTCTGGCTCTCATTCTCTCTCAAACAAATAAATAAAATCTTTTAAAATTTTTTTTTAAAGATTCTAAGACCTGGATCCCTGGGTGGCGCAGCGGTTTAGCGCCTGCCTTTGGCCCAGGGCGCGATCCTGGAGACCCGGGATCGAATCCCACGTCGGGCTCCCGGTGCATGGAGCCTGCTTCTCCCTCTGCTTGTGTCTCTGCCTCTCTCTCTCTCTCTCTGTGTGACCATCATAAATAAATAAAATTTAAAAAAAAAAAAAAGATTCTAAGACCTATGAAATTAGTTCATTTTGTGTGGATCGCCAATTTCTAGCTTATTAATCTAATTTTCATCTCTCTGTCCTCTACTAAAGGTGTTGATGAAAACAGATGAAGTCAAATTAATTGATTTGCTGGCTTTTAGAGGAGTTTGTTTAAATGAAGTCTATGAATGCCTGACGATGTCACCTGCCACTTTTATGCCTCTTTTCTACCCTGATGAGTAATTAGAATCCGATCACAATTAAAATTCTCAGGTCTTGATAATTCCTTCATCTGAATGGATTTTATGCAAGCCATGGAGTGCCTTTGTGCAAGGCACCACCAGGGATACAGACCTGAGTGCACTCCTATCTCAAGGAGCTAACATGTTCTCAATACGCAGGGGTATTAATAATAAAGTTTATATTTTCTCTCAGTGTGTTTTGTGAAGGGCCTGTTACTTGTAAATATTACCAATATTTACAAGCTGTATTGCTTTTCAAAGTACCTCACTCTTGTGTTTTTAATTACATAAGGTAAGCTGCCAAACTGTAGAAGTGCTCTATCTTTAAGTCACTTCAGAAAAGAGCTAATAAAAACACCTGTAATGATAAGCCATGTCTTAAGTACTACACACAATTAAAAAACAATCTTAAAAAAAAAAGCAATCTTAATAGCTAACACAATACAGTAAAGGAGAACATGGTGTGTCCTCTTTCCTAATCAGTTCTATTATATATATATGTATATATATATATATATACATATATATATACACACACACACACACACACACACACTCTTAACTCCCACATTAACTCAATGGGAAGAGTGCTATTATTATCCTGATTTTACAGATGAGAATATAGACAAAGAGAGCAGGTGCAGATAGAATACCGAGAGGTCATTAGGGGGAATGGGATACTTCAGTGTTGTACCAAGAATGTGGAAACGAGGAAAACTTCTTAGAGTCCATAATCACTGAGCTGCATTTAACCAAAATCTGAAAGAAAATCAGAAATTCAAAGAGCACCAAACTGAATTAGGTGACTGAGTATATAACAAGCACCGAAAAAAAAAAAAGAAAAATCACACAAAGGACAGGCTTAACTTGTGAGGCATTAGGAATTAGCCTTGAGCTTTTCAGGAAGGAAAATGATTTTTTTTTTAAGATTTTATTTATTTATTCATGAGAGACACAAGGAGAGAGAGAGAGGCAGAGACACAGGCAGAGGGAGAAGCAGGCTCCATGCAGGGAGCCCGACATGGGACTTGATCCCAGGTCTCCAGGATCATGCCCTGGGCTGAAGGTGGTGCTAAACCGCTGAACCACCCGGGCTGCCCTGGAAAATGATTTTTACGAATCTGACAAAGATATCCTTAATTGTCTGGAAAATAGTGACAGCAATGTAGAACAGATAATCCAGAAAAGTGAGCAATGTCTTTAATAAAATAAACCATGAGAAATACAGTTTTGTTGTATACTTAGGATACCAAAACCCAAAATAAAAATGTATCATGTAATGAAAATTATATTTCATTTAAATATCACTAACATGCTTCTCTACTCTTTAGGAGCACAGTCTAGGTTTTCATTTCAATATTTGGTGTCATGCACACCTGTGCAAACCTCATTATCAAACATTAGTTAGGAGAAAACATATAAATCACAACATATTTTTCCAACTCAGGCAGGGGAGTGAAAATTATACTGAGGCCTAAAACAGTTATTTTTCTTTCCTGTTTAATAAGATTTAAAATAGTTTTTAAAAACATACAAAAGAGGGGATCCCTGGGTGGCTCAGCGGTTTAGCACCTGCCTTCAGCCCAGGGCATGATCCTGGGGACCCAGGATCAAGTCCCACATCAGGCTCCCTGCATGGAGCCGCTTCTTCCTCTGCCTGTCTCTGCCTCTCTCTCTCTCTCTCTCTCTCTCTCTCTCTCTCTCATGAATAAATAAAATCTTTAAAAAAAAACCATACAAAAGAAACTCCCAGGATAAAAAATATATATAGCATACAGTCACAAAAATTATGAAATCGAGTATTATAAATCATGCATCTTAGAGCAAGCATACACCTGGTTTGATTTATTCCAATCAGACATTACTGGTTTAGTCTAGGTTCCCGCGTGCATATGAATTCACACATTCATTTTCAAAAAGGTCATACCAAGAGAACCTACTTGGTAAGGCTGTTGCAAGAACAAGATAAAATAACAGAATATTTGGAATGCTCTACTTGGTACACGGTAGGGGCTCAATATGTATTAGCTATTATTTTCATTATATATGCATTTATTATTTATGAGTAAAAGATGCTAAAGACAGAACTAAAAATTCCCTGAAGACTCTTAAATCCACCAAAAAAAAAAAAAAATGGATGCACACCTGACCAGCAATTTTAGCAACTATTTTTTTTTAATTCTCTAACACTTGTTCTGAAGACTGAAAGAGAATCATCTGCCCAGCTGCGCATACACATGTATACATATGTGGCTTTCTATAGAGGAATTCTCATGGATGACAAAATACTGCATATATTATTATTATTTCTAATTTGGTATCCCTGGGGTTTTCCCAAGGCAAAGCAACAAGCCTAGGGAAACTATAAAAAGCAATAGCCCATAGTTAAAAAACAACCACTTCCAACACACTGATCTGTAAATGCCGGAGCATTCACCTGCAACCCAGACCGGTCATATCTGGGTGGTGTCTGTGCCACTCCAAGAGTATTTTTTTAAAATCCTGCATCATGTACAATTTCTTTATAAAGGTTTATTAGGTAAAGCTTGTTTAGGAACTAACTTTTTAGTTTCAATATCTGGTGTCATGCACACTTGTGTATATTCTGTTAAAGTATTTATTTATTCATGAGAGAGACAGAGAGACAGGCAGAGACATAAGCAGAGGGAGAAGCAGGCTCTCCGCGGGGAGCCTGATACGGAACTCGATCCCAGGACCCCAGGATCAGGACCTGAGCTTAAGGCAGATGCTCAAACAATGAGCCACCCAGATGCCCCAGAAACTAATTTAAAAGGCTAAAAAGGGGGGGGGGGGTAAGATACTTCATTTAAACGTCACTAACAGATTTCTCATCTTCAGGAGCACGGTCGCAGTATCCCTGTCAGTGTTTGAAACCACAAGGGAAACTGGCCCAGATACCAGCACCTGCAAACATCAATCTGGATGGACATCAATCAAGACCAGGTCTTCATTTTCTGTTATCACACATCATCATCCTTTCCTCCCCACCTTACAACCTCTCTTCACTTTCCCTCTACTTGACCCAAATTTAATGAGGTACAGTGGATGAAGTTTAAAGTTCTGCGCCTTGAGCCTTTTACAGATAAGATGCTATGTTACACCAATGCGGTAATTAAATGCATCTTTAGCCAATGCAGCACATGATAGGTTTACTCTTGAAATGAGGTCATCGAACATTGTCAGTGTATCTCACTTTCATGAGTGAGTGGTGTAAGGCAGTTTGTATGTATCTCAATTTAGAAGATTAATTTGCATACATCCCCTATAAGCTATTGAAACATAGCCTGAAACATAGACTGAAGAGAAGAGTACTTACTTCTGCTCAACATAGAGAGGATCAAAGAACTCCGTTGTGATTTTGTTTGCATACAGGGAACAGCCAGTCATTGAACATAACCCTACAAAGTATCAGAAGGAAAAGTATCCTGATTAGTGTCATATCATTAAAACAGTGAGGTGCCTTGCTCTGGAGAAAGTTACTATTTACCTGACAGTATGAATACAATCCCAGCCAAACAAGCAATTTTAGCTTTGGCTTTATCTGAGCCTCCGACTTTGGTACACTTCATTCCAAACAGGGCAAAAATGGAACCAAAGAAGCCCAGGCTGACAGCAGCGATCATAAGTCCTCTACATGCCTGGATGTAACCTGCAATTACAATAGGTCATCTACATTAACATAAAACATGTAGCCGTCCAGGCAGAAATCCTCATTTTGCCCTGTCCTTCTGAATGATGGCTCAGTTTCCTGAAAAAGTAACCATAATCATAAGATAAAGAAGGAAAGCAAATTATTGTATGTGGAGTGCCTGTTCTATGTTATGCACGTCTAACATAGAACGTCTAAGATTGGTGGATGCATAATCCTCCAGATCCCTTGAGTGGTGGTGTTCTCACATTCACGGGTGAGAACACAGAGGTATGGAAGGTTATAGGGTACACCAGAGATGAGTTGGTAAACGGCTGAAACAGCTTCCATCCAGTTCTGACTACAAAATCCATGTGATGCTCCCCTTCTCTGTAAGAAACTTCAGCTGCCACCATCACCACCCTCCTACTCCTTTGCACGTTGGACCTTTTAAATAGATGTGTGAAGGGACACCTAGGTGGCTCACCAGTTAAGCATCTGCCTTTGGCTCAGGGCGTGATCCCAGGATCTGGGATCGAGTCCCACATCAGGCTCCCTGCAAGGAGCCTGCTTCTCCCTCTGCCTATATCCCTGCCTCTCTCTCTCTCTCTCTCTCTCTCTCTCTCTGTGTGTGTGTGTGTCTCATGAATAAATAAATCTTTAAAAAAATAAATAGATGTGTGAATGGTTTTAACATTATAAAATTTATAATCGGGCAGCAAGTCATTCCGATATTCGTGAAAGCTGATACATAAGACCAAGTGAAATACCATCATAAACCGTGATAAGTCTAAATCAAGAAGTATTTTAATGACATTTTATTATTTTTAGGGCACACAGAATACTGGGTATAGAAAAGCACAGTTGTTTACTAAAATAATATTCCACCATTATGAAATTAACTGTGTTCATATAAACGGATGCTTTCCAAACACCCTAAAATCTTGTTCTATTGGATTGCCTGCTCATCTGGCCCCACCCGCCTTTTAAATACCTATTCCTATTTGTACAACGAAGGTGGGGTAAACTTCAAGGAGGCTTTTGTCCAGACACTAACAAGTTTTAAATTGATAGAATCTAAACCCATAAACTCTTAGCACATAAAGTCATTTTCATTTCAGCCTGAAACAGCGCCAACATTTCAATCTGAAACAGTGATGGCATATCTCAGGCATAAGTAAATGTTTGTTGACTAAATGAACGTGCATGTACATCAGGCTTACATGTAGAATTAAATTTTCTACTTTGAGAAAAACTCAAATACAGCAAGTCATTTTTTGGTAGTAGTCAGGCAAAGCCCACAGTAAATAATAATTGTAAGACCACCGTAATTACAAATTCAAGTAATGATGTTGGCAGGTAGCCTCCAGGCCATGTTCCTTTGGGAAAGAATAAAATTGTAAGTTTTAATCCTATTGCTAGCATCCACTTTGAAGAGTACACAGAAGATGCTCTGTTCAAATGCAACAAATTTAGACCTCCACAAATGTAGACTGCAATGAAAATGATCTTCTATTTTACGGCATGAACTACTCTCGGAGACAAAATAGTTCCAGTGATGGCAAGACTATCAAAAACATTAAAACAAATTTATTATTAGCACAACAGGATAAAGGAGGCTTATTTCGGTAGCAATAATCATGCTACAAGGCTATCTGGGTCTCGGCTGCCAAATACTGACCCAGGTTTTTAAAATATTTCAACACGCAGTCCCCCAGCCAGAACCCAGGGGGCAGGTAGAAGCATAGATGGAGAGGAAGGCTGTTAGTCCCTTGCCAAATTAAAGACCATCCATCTATCGAGATAACCACAACTGTCTCATCATTTACCACCAGAGCTCCTGGGACAGTGCAGTTTCATTTTTTTTTTCTGAGATTTATTTTAGTCCATGGTTTGGAGGTATGTTAGCTGCTCCAGTGCAGTCACTAAAGAGACAAAACAGTATGTGGGAGATGTAGCCTTACATGTACAAAAAAAGTTATCCTAGAAAATGTTACCATTTACTCTAGTAACTAATCGTATAGGCTTTATGAACAGAAAAAGCAGGAGCCTGGCAAAAGGTTAAGTCTCACCATCTGATCATTTAGGACAATGGACTGTGTTTTTCCAGATGTAAATGGGGGTATGAATCTCAAGCTGGTGCATTCAATCCTTAATATGACTTAATATGAAAATGCCAGTACTCTACATTTTCTTCAGCCATGACTCCTAATATTTCTCTCTGAGGTTCTCACTCTGTTCTCCCATCTCAGCTCTCATGCCTGCAGCAGCACTGGTCTCTTGGCACAAGGATGAGAGAAGAAATACTGTTTCTGATGTGGTCAGGTCCTTCTGTACCAACCAAAAACCTGGCCTGGAGGGAGAGGTACCTCTCTCCAGCCTACAACAGTAGCAGGTTGGCAGCAGGCACTTTACCAGCACAACGGGTGGCTAGATTTTCTGAAACAAGAAACAAAGAGCAGGGATTGGGGTTCGGCAGGATAAACCACCCCCTGGTTGCCAGCTGTTAAGTGGAATCCAGGTGTTGCTAAGCCTGGGTTGTGTAAATTAGGAGCTACCAGTCCTGAAAACACCCACAGACTCAGGCCTTAGGTGACTTCCAACAGACTCAGAGTTTATCTTTTGCAAGGCAGACCTCTACAACCTTGCTTTTTAACGTTTCCAGAGGGCAAAACTTGTAAGTAATGCCATCAAGTGAAGTGGTAGTAAAAACCTAGTCAAGGAGGCCATTATTTTTGACAGGTCTAATTTACTGACACCTTTAATAGCTAATTAACACATTAAAGTGCTGAGGCATGAACATATTTACTTAGAAGTTCTCTGCAGTATAATTTATAGTTAACTCTCTTGGAGGAAATGGCAAACATTTCCACTAACAAAAATAGATGGCATGTACTAAAAACAACCTGGCTGAAAATGATTCTCGGATGAAGTTCACATGGTGCTTTGAAAAGAACAGGAGCCAGTGATAAACAGAAATCACTAGCTTGTTCAACTGTGAGATTTTCAATTAGTAAAATCCAGCAACTTTAAATTAATGAATTCTGTTTGGAGAAAACCTTCAAGGTGTCCCTTAACAGTTAAGTGATTTCCAAATGATGTGTACCTTATTCTCCATTTCAAACGAGCAAAAATGAAAACATCCACTTGGTGGAGACAATTCCTAGTAGCCCATGTGCTAGCTAGCTGCAAGATAGAAGGGAGACAAAAAAATGTGCTTTTCTTATGCTGGTAGCTTTGTGTACTTTTCACAGATCCTCTGGAAAAAGAGTGGAATGGGAGGAAGGCATGAACTCCGAGTCTCAGCTCTGGATCTCTTATTTACCTTCTGTGTCTTGATTACGTTACCTTATCTTGAGACTCAGTGTTCTCATCTGTAAAACAGTGATAACAGCACTTCCTTCACAGGATGAACAATACAAAGAGTGTCTGGGGTGAGTAGTAAGAAATTCATCAAAGCTACTCTTCCATCATAGTAAGATTGATGCTAAGCAGAACTTGGGGGTGGGGTCTTAACATAAAATTAAACCTACACATTTAGCTTTTCTCAGCCTCATTTTCCTTATAGGGAAAATGGGGGTTACAGCGATACCGCCCCCCAACCCCCCAAGGATAAGAAATCAGAGCTTTGACCTCATGTAGAAAACTTGGGGAAATGTCTCCATCATCTGCATCCAAGAAGCTCGTTCTTCCATCTAACACTAAAGAGAGCTGTGAGCCTTCTCTCTTCTTGTAGTCCCTTTTCAATCTAGAGCTTTTGCCTGGTTTAAGGGGAGACCTGGCAGGTCCTTAAAGGACCACAGGCCTGTGGTCTTCACAGCCTACAGTAGTCTTCTCTGCCACTTCAAAGTAGTGTCAGGAAGTCCACTGTGCAGTGTGATGTTGGCAGGACCTGCCTCAGAACCAACGTCCAACAGATGCAGCTGCCCTGGACATGGGAGACAGCTTACAGAGGGGCTTGCTCTGGGAAGGCCAGCTTGGATGGTAGATCCACTCCTCGCTATGTGAAAACATAGCTGTGTGATTAAACCCCCCAAAATGCTATTCTGAGAGACAGAAAAAGTGAGGTTTATCACTTTGGGATAGGCAAGGCCTTCTCATGCCACAGAAGGCATAGGCAGTAGGAGGAAATGCAAAACTATGATCATAGTACACATTTCAAAATTCTGTATAAAAAAAGGGATCATAAATTTAAAGACAAGCAATGGGCAGAGACAGCAACATATATAACAAATCAAGGGTTGATATCCAGAATTTTCAAAAACAAATCATTTATGGGTCGTCAAACTGCCTCAGTCAGAAGACTCTTGATCTTGGATATTGTGAGTTCCAACCCTATGCTGGGTATAGAGATTGTGTGGATAAAGAAATAAACCTAAAAAACAATCATTTAGGGGTGCCTGGCTGGCTCAGTCAGTGGAGCCTATGACTCTTGACCTTGGGATTGGACATCTGAGCCCCACATTGGGTGTAGAGACTACTTAAAAATAAAATCTCTTAAAAAAATCATTTATATCAAGAGGAAACAACAGACTGTGAGCATAAGATAAGGGCAGGTGGGACGCCTGGGTGGCTCAGCAATTGGGCATCTGCCTTTGGCTCAGGGCGTGATCCCGGAGTCCTGGGATCGAGTCCCACATCGCGCTTCATGCATGGAGCCTGCTTCTCCCTCTGCCTATGTCTCTGCCTGTGTCTTTGTGTCTCTCATGAATAAATAAATAAAATCTTTAAAAAATTAAAATTAAAAAATAAAAATATGGGCAGGCAATGCATGAAAGAGAAAAAAAAGTGATCAATAAAGACACAATAAGGGCAGCCCGGGTGGCTCAGCGGTTTAGCGCAGCCTTCAGCCCAGGGCCTGATTCTGGAGATCCAGGATCAAGTCCCATGTCAGGCTCCCTACATGGAGCCTGCTTCTCCCTCTGCCTGTGTCTCTGCTCCCCCCCCTCTCTGTGACTCTCATGAATAAATAAAATCTTTAAAAGGAAAATAAAAATAAAATAAATAAAGACAATAAGATGGTAAAAATCACTGATAAAAAAAAGGAAATACCAATGAAAATCATGATACCATAATTAAAAAAAAATAACAGGATAATATTTTACCCATAATACTGAATGAAAAACTTAGTGAAGAAAATATAGAGAAATAGGCATTCTTATATGTTGTTGGTAGACATTTGGCAGTATAAACTGAACATTAAAATGTGTCATCTACTGACCATTTCTCAGTTTCTACTTTATAGAAATCCACATGGGCCCAAAGAGATGAATATTAATATTTTCAGAACACCACTAACAACAATGAAAAGCTGCAAACGGTCCACTGTCCAAAAATGAGAAAGTGGTTCAATAAAGCAGTCTGTCCAGACTTATGAATGCTACACAGTTGTTAAAAAGAGTTACTTCTATATGTACTGGCTTGGAAAGGTAGGTTATTAATTTTAGAACATTGTAGAACAATAAGGAGGATAAGGTCATTTGTGTTTTTTAAAGTCATTTTCTAAACATAATGAACACACATGAAAGGCCATTCTGCAAGCTGGGTTGTATATGTCACTCCCCCTTTCTCTTCTCCATCCTCAACTTCCTCCAAAGCTTCACAAATGAGGGCTATGCCCTCCTCCCTCCTACTACGCAATGTCTCCATGCCAACTCCACTCTCACCTCAGATACATAATGTGACAATTTCACCATTCTGCACCCCAATGCTCTTCACAGAGCATTTATTTCTCGCTCCTCTCTCTTGGTCCCCAACCATCTTACAGAGGAAGCAGCTATATCTGGCATGCTATCTCAGGTAACAATACAGTTCACAGCAGAAGACCCCCCGTAGGACAGACAGCAACCATCAATTCCAAATTCCTGAATGTAAACCACAGAAACAAGAGCCTGCCTGTTCAAAGCATCTACCATGAAATGTGTGCTCTACAAGCACAGGAAATTCAACAGCAATTCTAGGGGATCAACAGGGTCCCAGCTACTACTTTTACAGAACAGGACAAAGACTTGGGTGCCACCCCATCTAAACCAGGTGCATATTCCCGTAGATGGAGGTTCCATCAAACACCACATTGAGCAACAGTTTGCTTTTCATGGCATTCATCATCTTAGGGGAATTAATTCTTGCCTTTTATTGAATCAGCTATGCAAATAAAAACTTGCAGTGGAGTAATAAAAACAAACTTTTTTAAGGAAAGAAAGCACCCTAAAACTAGAGATAATGCAATGACTATCCTTAACTTTATGCCAGGATCTATTTCATCGTGTACTATAAAATCCCGAAAGAATGCCTGTTTCTCTATCCTACGACTCGATCAGTCATTCTAACTGGGTTGACACCCACTGTTCTAACTGGGTTGACACCCACTGTTCTCTTGAAACTAAAACAGAGCCAGTTTTCTATGTGACCATCTACCCGTTGCTCTAATGCAACACCGTATAGAACCCAACCAAGAGGAACAATGTAGAAAACAATCTACAAAAGAAAAACCGGAGAGAGAGAGACCCGCAGAGCAGATGAGGGACGCCGCACACAGAACCAGGCAGTCTCTGCCACAAGATTCTTGCCAGCCAGGAGTCTCTACCCAGGCGGCACACGCAAGGGCAATTTATTTTCCTAAAACTTGGAGGAAGCATTAAAGCCCAGGAGGACACCTTTGTTGAAGCATGGGGTTGTTTTCTAACTGGGGCGGGGGGGAGGTACTGGGGAGGCGGGGATGGGATGACACTCCCTGCAATATGTTCCTTTTCCCCTTGCCTGCTTTTAACAGAACGAACAAAATAGTTGGAGAGTTAGAACAAGCAAATCTGGCTTCGGCAAGCCGATGATACCACTTGGGTCAGGATCCAGCTCTGTCGGGGAGTGATGGGTGAAGGAGGCTTCGCGTTCCCAACAGTCCCCGAGAGTTGGGGGGGGGGTCCCACAATCGTGTCCTCGCCTCGCAGGCCTGCAAAGGTGCTTCCCTCGGCCACCCGACGCCTGAGTCGCCCACCCCACCCAGGGGTGTCCCCCCTCCCGCCCCGAGGTGCCGGGGCTCTCCGGGGCTCTCCGGGGCTCGCGCAGGCTCTGGGGGCCCCCTCGGAGAGGTCCGGCCCGGGAGTCCTGCCGGGGGTTGTGGGGCCAAGAGGGCATCCCGCTGCCTGGCCAGGCAGGAGCTTGGGCCGGGGGCAGGGCCGGGGGGATGCAGACCGTCCAGCGCCAGCATGGAGGGGAAGTCCTTGCAGTTGGAGACGCCCGTGGAGTCGGTGACGCACGTCTTCCACAGGTTGGCCCAATAGGTGGCGGTGGTGATGACCGTGCCGTCGATGGTGGACACCTTCCAGTAGTCGGTGGGCAGCGTGGAGGACACCAGCACCCACCCCGAGATGGAAACCATGAAGGCGATGATCTCCGAGGCCGTGCTCGCCATGCCCATGCCGCCCGCTGCAGCCGCGCTCGCGCTCTCGCTCCCACTGGGCGCCGCGACCCCCGCGCGCCCCGGACCCCGCCCCCGGACCCGCCCCCGGACCCGCCCCCGGACCGCCCGGTCCAAGGACAGGCGCTAGGGGGCGCGCACGGGGCGGAGAGGGGGGCGGGCCGCCCTTAGGGTCGCTGGCCCGGGCCTCTCCAGCCAGCCGGCCGGGCGCCTGCGCAT
Organism: Canis aureus; assembly: GCF_053574225.1. NCBI lineage: Eukaryota > Metazoa > Chordata > Mammalia > Carnivora > Canidae > Canis > Canis aureus. Next base: position 15,230,049 of record NC_135627.1, read on the forward strand.
CCCTCGGCTCCCCTCGCCCCCAGCCCCCGCAGCTCGCGGAGCGGCCCTCCTGGGCCACAGACTGGCAGCCGGATGGATGTGGACAACCTGCTGCGCCCCACCCCTTCCCCATCCCCCCTTCCCCTCCTCCCTCCCCGTCTCCCCCTTCCCCTACCCAACCCCCCCCCCCCCCCCCCCGCAATAGCTTGGCTTCTAGAGTACAGTGTAAAAGCAGAGCAGAAAAACCCTTTTGTGAGCCCTGAAAGGACACGGTCCGATCACGCCGCAGCCCGCGGCCCGCTGACCTCTATACAGGTTTGCATGCCACGCTCCTCTGCGTGACCCCGTGCGGCCTGTCACGGAGGGATGCCTGCAGTTCTGGGCTTGAAATCGGCCGTGCCCTAAAACCCTGCAGTTCTTTTTTTTGGCCTCGTGATATGCAGAAATTCATCGTAAAGAGGTGCCTGGCATAGGCCTAAATTCAAGACAGCGGCATATGGAGAGCAGAGGCTCCATGGGAGCCTTTGCTGCAGTTTCCATCTTGAATGTTCCAGCCCCAAAGCTGGCCTGCTGGTGCTAATGCACCACACGTGGGACACGCATTTAAGACATTTTTCCTGTGCGAGCGTCCGTTGAAGCTCCCAGTTCGGTGAGTCTGTTCTACCAGCTGATGGTTCTGTCACAGTGAAAACTGTTTTGTATCTTGTTCTACTTTTTTTTTTTTAGAACTTCTACCTTTTGCACCTAATTGGAAAATAAACGCATTCATTTCTTCATTGCTGTCTCGAGTTAAACATAAGGATCAGGGTGTACTTTCAGTTTCTGAGGTCACAAATCTGGGCATAAAGGAGAGAACAAAGACACTGGCTTTCCTGTGGGGTTATTATTTGTTCATTTAAAGTTCTTGCAGTTCTTGGTATAAGCTTTCAGGATTCACTTCTTGCCAAAAGTAACCAAAGGTCTAAAACCAATAAATCAGTCCTCCACGCGAAAGCTAGTTGCTAACCCTCTATTTCACATTGTCATTCATTGTGAAGAGTTTCTCAATGCCTCTTTGTCACTTTTTTCGTAATATCTATATTTTTTTCTCTTTTTAAAAAAAGATTTTATTAATTTGATAGAGCAAAAGAGCACAAATGGGGAGGGGAGGGAGAAGCAGACTCCCCTCTGAGCAGGGAGCCTGATGCGGGGCTCCATCCCAGGACCCTGGAACCATGACCTGAGCCAAAGACATTTAACCAACTGAGCCACCAGGCCCCCCGTATTTTTTTTCTTTAAATTTTAATTCTGATATAATTAACATATAGTGTTAATATTAGTTTCTGGTATACAATATAATGATTCAACAATCGTGTACTTTACGCAATGCTCATCCCATTAAGTGTGCTCTTGTCACTTTTTGTTTTAATCAAATGAGTATAGAATGAGTTGAGAAGTGTTAGATGTCTATGGAGAAGAGAGGAGGTTGGACAATAGAATCATCAAAATCTACATTTGGAAGGGTCATTGGTGGCCATTAGGATACACTCTAGGCATAGCCCAATTATTCTATTTCTTGAGATAGTATTTGGTTCATGCTCAAACTTCAGGTCCATGGAGTTCAATGCACAGATGTTCTGATTATGTTTTATATTGTATTGGCAGCATTTTAGACAGTTTTTTTATATAATGGGCTCAAACCGGTCTCTTTTTCTTCCACCCAAATGCTGTCATCTGTGCTGAGACAAGACAGGGTAAGTTCTACTCTTGAGCCATGTAGCAGCCCTGGAAGGTGTGTTTGTGTATGTGCAGTCATGCCATGCTTTGTATGAATGAAAATAAAGGTGAATGAGGATGATTTTTAGATGGGTGGGATGCAGAAATGGTTCTACTTCTGTACTGCTCTTGGTCTCAACTTGTCCTGGTATGTCAAGCTTAAAAACAGTTTGGGAGGGGCCTCTGGGTGGGTCAGCAGTTGAGCGTCTGCCTTCAGCTCAGGTCGTGATCCCAGGGTCCTGGGATCAAGTCCCATATCAGGTTCCCCAACAGGGAGCCAGCTTCTCCCTCTGCTTATGTCTCTGCCTCTCTCCCTATGTCTCTCATGAATAAATAAAATCTTAAAAAAAAAGCTTGGGAAGCACCTAGCCAATGTCATCCTTCTCATCTTTGCTGCCTTTCAAATTGATCACCTTTGACTATTAACTACAAAGTATTCACTATTCTTTTGTATGATTTGCCTTTTTTTAAAGATTTTATTTATTTATTCATGATAGGGGGTGGGTGGCAGAGACACAGGCAGAGGGAGAAGCAGGCTCCATGCTGGGAGCCTGACGTGGGACTCGATCCTGGGACTCCAGGACCATGCCCTGGTCCAAAGGCAGGTACTAAACCGCTGAGCCACCCAGAGATCCCATGATTTGCCTTTTTAATGTGCTCTTATCATGTCATTTCTTGCCCTCCAGCTATTTTCACTATTATTTCTGTGCCATATTTTTTTCTGAATGATCTGCCTATTTCTAAACCAGTTTACTATTCCAAAAACACAAAAAGTCATGAACCAGGACATTCTCTATGAAGTTTCCTAAAATTCAAAATTGCACAAATTTTGGTTTTGTACTTTATTTCTTTGTTTGACAGTCTCTTCTTCCTCATGGTAGGTACTCACTAAAGTTATTGATTCTTTTTTTCCAAGACAAAACCCTGAGTCATTTTTGACATGCAAAAAAGTATAATATTGTGACTCTGAAGACTCAAGCAGTTCCTAATTTATCAGTAGGTTGGTAATAAATTTCATTGGACCCAAAAGCTCATTGTTTCAAAGAAAGAACTATGAAGAATGGTGCGGTGTTTTAGAGCAGGCCCTGAAAATTTATTTAACAGATTATATAACTTTCCCTCTTGTACTTAAAAAAAATCCATAAGCCCAGGGAGACCTGGGTGTTTCAGTCAATTGAGCAGCTGACTTTTGATTTCGGCTCAGGTCATGATTTCAGGATCTTGGGATTGAACCCCTCATCAGGCTCCACATTCAGTAGGGCATCTGCTTGTGGATTCTCTCTCCCCCTCTCTCCCTCTGCTCCTCCCCACTCCCACCCCCAGCTCATGCAGGCTCTCTCTAAAATAAATAAATAAATCTTTTTAAAAAAATCCATAACCAAGATCACCATTGCAACATAATTTCCAGAGGAAATAAATTCAGAATTCCAACTTGGAACTCCAAGGAAGACTTTCTCTCTCTCTGCTGCATCACCAGACCAGAATCTTTGGGGGTAGCTCTGGTTGTGATTTTTTCCAAAGCTTCTAATGTATAGCCAGGCTGAGAACCACAAGTCTGACTCATTGAGATGCATATATATATGCAAATACACTGTTAATTTAGTAAAGCAGATGGTGTGCATTACAAAGAGAAAGACTATTCATCTCTTGGCTGAAAACTTTGAAAAACAAAATTCTTTTACTGTAGAAACTATAGCCCACAATCTCAACTTCAAAGGGGTTGAAAAGACCTCAAACAGTCCATAAATTAAAACCTGGATGGCAGCGCTATTAGCTCCTTCGCCAGCTAAAACAGGCTAGGGTCGTCACGCCTGTGGATTTCATTCATTTCTTTCACTTTTATCCTTTGTCCATTCTATGAGGTTGGACAACCTAAACTCTTTCTTCCCTAGCACATCCTGCATAATTGCCAAAGTTATTTTTTAGAGCCCACAAGTCCCTCACCAAGATGAAAATGTTAACTTCCTCTAATACCTAAAGAATATTATGTAGTGAATCAAGCATTTATTTTATTTTGTTATTATTTTTAAGGGTTTTATTTATTCATGAGGGACACAGAGAAAGAGGCAGAGACATAGGCAGAGCGAGAAGCAGGCTCTTTGTGTGGAACCTGATGTGGAACTTGAACCCAGGACCCTAGGATCATGACCTGAGCCAAAGGCAGATGCTCAACCACTGAACCACCCAGGTGCCCCTCAAGCATTTATTTAAAATGTCTTATAAGTATTTCAAGCCTATTTAGTCAGAATAAACCTAAATATAGTATAGACAACAACATAATGCCACATAAGAATATTCAGAAAATGAAAATGGATTGAATAGAGATTTTTATTTAAATCTCTAAATAAATGGCCTGTTTTGCTTTAAGATTGTAGAGTCCCCCCCGCCAAAAAATATTGTAGAGTCCCAAATAACCTTTGCAGGTAATCTGCAAACCCATTTATAGAGTACCTTTCCGCTGATAAACGCTTCCTTATTTAGGATCCAGTTCACTGAAATTTTTAATGTAATTATTCGTGACAGTCTGTTCTTAATTGGAATACAAAGTGAATATGGCTCGAAAGTTACTTCTCCAAATTACTCAAAGTAACATCTGAATTAAGGATAATTTGGTCTTTACAAAAAGCTGTAGATGATTTCCAATATGAAACCTACTAATTAATCTATAAATTAATAAATTTGACATGGAGACATCTAATGTCCTGAAAAATATTCTGAACCTTTCCATTTTGAGAACCAAACCACTGAGATTAGCATTGAAAGTTATTTCCTTGGCATTATTATGATTATTAAGGAAAAATAGAGATCCCCTTCCCCCCAGGGTTGTTCAATAGGAGTGAAACCAGTTTAGCTGACTGAACAAGAGATTTGCAGAAATTCTTGAGATTCAACTCACCTGCCAAACAACACAGGTGTGCCTTTTAACAACTCAAGGATTTTCTAGGCATCAAATTTGGTTTCAGTATATATTAGCTCCTTCCTAGAGTCCAGGGAGGTGGATGCTGTTAATCAGGTGGGAAGAAACTACAGTCCTGATAAATATGGTATTAACTAAAAAAAAAAAAAAAAAAAAAAAAACTGCCCAGGAGCCAAATATTGTTACACCTTGTTAGAGAAGACATTAATGTCGATACTAAGAGAGTGAAACAGCATATCTGGTTCTTATTCCTTCCATTTCCCCTAAGACTCTCAGTATCTTAATGCCCTACACTAATTCTATGATATTTGTAATCTCCTTAGCATGAAAGCTACAGTGATAGGAGTATTACAGGAATGAACACTCGTGTTTATCACTGCATCACTAACCATATATTTATGTGTCTGTTTATATAATATATATATGTAATTTTTCTGCACATTATGAGGAAACAGTGTTTAATTTAGCATTTGGTATCCTCTGAGGCTGTACTGCATCTGAATGTTTTGATGGACCTGTTACAAGTTGGTGATATGTATCTTGTGCATTTGTTTTTCCTGCATTACATTTAAAATGCATTCATTCCCAATTCTAGGTATCTTAGAGCCATCTAAATTCCTCTTGAGCCCCTGGACCGGGAAGCTCCCAGCTGTCTTGGTGCATACCCCTCCAGACTGAAATGACTGTCACTCGGGGATGCTGGAAACTTCCAGTGCTTGCAGATGGGTTGCTTGTATTTTGCTGGTCAGTTAGCATCTCATGGGTCCTAATAAAACCTTCCTGGCTCAGATTGGGCAGCAAGTAAATCTGTGTATTTTGGGCAAGTCCTGTTTTGTTTTTTGGTTTTTGGGTTTTTTTGTCTGGCTTGCATTTATTAAATGAAGGAGTTGTGCTGGATGGTCTCCAATACAACTTTGAAGTCTAAAAGTCTCTGAGTGATTCCTAATGAACTTGACAAGCCACAGATCAAGTGAACAAGGAGAGAATAGAGGCAAGAGTTTTCCTTTGGTGGACTCCCTGCTTTCTTTTCTATCAACCATCTCCTGCCATTGGTCTCCCTCGGTTCCTATATTGAAAGGGCTCTATGTGTATGGGTGTGTGTGTTGGGGGGCGGGGGGGGGGGCATGAGGATAATGTTATTTTATTTTCAATTTCTATTGTTGTTTATTTAAAAATGTGATAAAGCAAGGTAGTTCAATTCACTAATGAAGAAGAGTGATGTAGGGGACCTAGGGCAGACAAGGAAATAGGCAAGAGAAACAAAGGGTTGAGTAGCATGGCCAACAAAGAGGAGAGAAACCAGGAAGCCAGAGGGGGATTGGTCCAAGGGTAAGAAATGGGGTCAGGGGATGTCCAAAGAGAAGTGTGCAACAGTGGGAAATATAACCAGATGATAGTTAAAGGTAAGAAGTGATGGACAGGCTATATGACAGAATAAAGGTAACAGAAATGTAGAGGTGGGGGCCAGGTGAACCCCTCCAGTGGCCAGGAGGAGGAAGGTCATAGTGAAAAAGGAGATGGTGAGTATGGGGGAAAGTGAAGAATTGCGTCCATGGCCCTCACCTTCCCACATGAGTGTGTGTAAGGGCGGGAAGCAGAACATTCCAGTGACCATTACACTGAAGACACTTTCCCCTCTCTGTGGTCCTCAGAATGGAGCTGGTGAGAATTTACTCCATAATTCTCAGGAGCACCATGTTGACTGTTTGGCTCACTTCATGGGAGACATTATTGGAAGTTTACAATGAATTCTTTGGAGGTCAAAATTGCAAATTCTTATGGAAACATACCCAGAAGGAAATAATTAATGATGAATTCTTTCAAAATGTAGGGTTTCCCTTATTTTTATCTACTAAAATGTGTATGGGTACCTTTTAAGAACCAGTCACCCATTTAATAACCCCATGGAGTGGGTTCTGTTTTCGTTCCATTGTAGAGATGAGGAAACCAAAACACAGAGAGGTGAAGTCACTTGCTCTAGGACATGGTGGAAGCAGAGTTTAGTCCTGGAGTCACACTCTATTGCACTACATTGCCTCTTACCAACACAACTCTGTAGTTGTGTATTCCATCAATATCTACTTGGTATATGACCAAATACACACACACAATGAATTAAAACAATTCTAGCTAATTTATATTGATCTTTATTTTTCCAGGAGAATGGCTTTTATAATCAGAAGTATTTGAACAGGATACCAAATTTCCTTATTTAATTTCATTGTGTGATTAAGTCTTGTAATAGATGAACTGGAGTTCATGAATCTACTGTTTAACAATATCTCAGGTGATGCTGATTCACTGTATCACAGTTGGGGTCTGGAACACTTCTTAAAATGTATGTGTTTGTGTGTAGACATATGTATGTATATATATGTACCCATACACACACACACATTATAAAAAGTTCATTAGAGTACTCTGTTAGTTCTGTTTTTTCCATGCCTTGAGTCCTGTAGTATGCTCTCAGCCAGTTAGAATTTAATGAGCACCCAGCCTTTTCTCTTACTATCCTGAATGGGATGTCTTCTGTGGTGTATTTACCTTGCTGCCTACATTGTTGTATTTTGTTTTCTGATAAAGTTTTGACACACATTAGCTAACAAAAAGTGTGCTACAATAAAACAACAGGGGGCACCTGGGTGGCTCAGTCAGTTAAGCTTCTGCCTTCAGCTCAGATTATGATCCCAAGGTTCTGGGGTGGAGCCAAGCATAGGGCTCCCTGCTCAGTGTGGAGTCTGCTTCTCACTCTGCCGCTGCCCCTACTTGTGCTGTCTTGCTCACTCTCTGTCAAATAGATAGATAAATAATTAATGGAAAAGTGTTGCATTCAGATGTAAAATGCAAGACTTTCCCCCCCTTTTTCACTAGGTACTTCTGGGTTGTTTCTGGAGCAGCAGTATCCCACAGCAGGGCAGGATGGATCTTGTTTTTGCATATCCTCACAATACTTGTTCTAACTATATAATTATTATATTACTTTAAAATCCGAATTTCTCCCATCTCCAAAGTTCATGTGATTATATTTAAATGATATCTTTGTCTTTCAGATTCTGAGGGCATTTAAAGATAGGTTTTTAAAGACAGAAAATATAAATACTGAAAAGTTCCAGGGGCACCTGGCTGGCTCAAGCAGAAGGGCATGCAACTCTTGATCTTGGGGTCATAAGTTCAAGCCCCATCATGGGTATAGAGATTACTTAAATAAAACGTAAGTGCTTACTTCAGCAGCACGAATAATAAAATTGGAAGGATACAGAGAAGATAAACATGGCCCCTGCATAAGGATGACATACTAATTCGTGAAGCATTCCGTATTAAAAAAAAAAAACCCAAAGCCCACATCCATTAAAAGAAAAGTTCCAGACATTATCCACAGTTACAAGATAAGTCATTATCTGAATATTTTGGGGTCCATTACTATTTGTTGTGCTTCACTGACCTCCTCTTATCTGATTATGAAAGAAAAGCAGGTGGAAAGAGAGAAGTTTGGAGTATTGCACTGACATATCAGAGAAGTAGCTGTGTGTGTGTGTGTATCAAAGAAATAAAGAGATGGAAGTAAAAGGAAAACAAGAGTGACAAGTAGTAATAAAGGAAGATGTTCTCTATCTTTTTCAAAGATTTATTTATTTTAGAGAGAGGGGGCACAGAGGGAAAGAGTCTCAAGCAAGACTCCCTGAAGTCCCCACAATGTGGGGCTCAACCCCACAACCCTGAGATAATGACCTGAGCTGAAATCAAGAGTCGGACATTCAACTGACTGAGCCACCCAAGAGCCCTAGATGTTTTTCTCTTTAAAACATTGATTGGGAGGGAAAGAGAAGGGTAGGTGATGATGAAGAGGCTTTTTCAGATGAGCTTGTATGTATGTGTGGAATGAGAAGAGATGCAGGACCACAGACCAACTTCTACCTCACTGGGCCGCTTCAGCCCTTTGTCTCAGGTATAGAGATTTATAGCATTGGAGAGCTAATGCATCTAAGGAGCAGTAGTTCGTATTTGGGGAAATGAGGAAAAGGGAGAACACAATGACTGAATTAAGGATTAGTGCCATGTTAGCACGACCAGTTCCCTCTTAATTTTTTTTCCTTTAGAGCCAATTGTCCAAGTTTTGGAAAAGAAACTTGTAGCCAGTGTAAGAAGTGAGGACTTACCACCATGAGATGCTCAAATAGCCCATATGGGTTCACTCAATTCTTGCTTCTATTCTGAGCACAGTATTATTCCTTCATGGAAATAATTCAAAAGGTACTTACTGGGGGGCTATTGGGCTCTAGACATCCTTTCCCATGTTGTAGATAAGGTGAACGAAATAGAACAAGATCTCCACCCACATAGAGCTTACCTTCTGCTGGAGGAGGCAAGAATAAGGCAAGAGGAATGGTTAGTCTATCAGAAGATGTATGCTAAGGAGAAAGAAATTAAGCCAGTAGGGAGTGGGGGTGTTCTACCCAAGTGTGTGTTGGGGGGAGATTGGTTTTTAAACTTTAGGTGGCCAGAGGAGCCTTCCCTGGGAAGAGGACTTTGGAGTAGAGACCTGAAAGAGGGGACTAGCCATGTGGCTAGTTTTCTGGGGAGCACTCCCAAAGCAGGAAACACATCTGACTTGTCTGAGCCACACTGGAGGGGCCAGTGTGGCTGGAGCAGAGGAGATGAAGGAGAACATAGTGGAAGATAATAACAGAGAGGGAAGAGGGTCTGTGTATGTGGCCCTGTATGCCCATGTGTGTGTCTGAGTGTCTCTGCATGTGCTTATCTGTGTGTTCATGTGTCTTTATGGGTCTGAGTGCGTCCATGCATCTTTATGTGTTTGAGGGTATATATATATGTGTGGGGTGCACATATGTGTCAGCAGTCGGTGGAGGGCTCTGTAAGTCCTAATATTGACTTTGGCTTTTACTCAGTACACTGGCAGGTTTTCTGAGAAGAGGTATCCAATTTAGGTTTTGGGATCACTCAGAATAGGGTGTTTAGGAACAAGGATACCAGCTGGGATGCTAGCCCCACGATCTAGCTGAATGACAATGGTGGCTCTGATGAAGCTGGTAGAAGTGCGGTGGTGAGAGATGGTCAGATTTTGCATTTGGGATCTCTTTTGAGGGTAGAACTGACAAGATTTGCTGATGACTGGCTGTCAAGTATGAGGGGGAAAGAGAAGCCAAGGAAGACATCAGGGTTTTGGCCTCCGCCACTGGAAAGGTGGGCTTGTTTCCTGCCTTGAGGAAAACTCTCGATGATCGATGATCGGGTTTAGGGGTAGAAAGGAGAGTTCAGGGCAGCTTGGGTGGCTCAGCAGTTTAGCACCGCCTTCAGCCCAGGGTGTGATCCTGGAGACCTGGGATCGAGTCCCACATCGGGCTCCCTGCATGGAGTCTGCTTCTCCCTCTGCCTATGTCTCTGCCTCTCTCTCTCTGTGTCTCATGAATAAATAAAATCTTAAAAAAAAAAAAAAAGAAAAAAGAAATGAGAGTTCAGCTTTAGACACCTTGAGTTAGAATGCCCAGTAGACCTCCAGGAGAAGAGCCAAGTAGGCAGTTGCATCTACAAGTCCAGAGTTCAGGGCACAGCTTCAAGCTTATAAAGTATGCTCTGGAGCCATCTGTGGTCAGGTGGCATTTCAACCATGAAGCTAGCCCAATCCTCTCAGGCGGAGGGTAGATGGGAAAGACATATTTTAGGAGTTGAGGACAATCCGACAAAAGACATTGGGAAGGCACAGCCATCCAGGTGGGAGAAGACCCAGGGCAGACTCTGGAAGCCCCATGAATAAATTTTTTTGAAGAAGTAGAGTGATTAATAGTGTCACATACTGCTGAGGGGACAAGCAGATGACAAACTGAAGGAGGAAGACCTCCTTGACAGAGTGGTTCTGTGGAGACGGTGGTGCACACACCAGATGGGAGTAGGGTCAGTGGAGGATCGGAGGAGAGCAGGAAAGGTAAGCAGCTCCTTAAAGAGGAGAGAAATGGTGGCCGGGGCTAGAAGGAAAGTGCATCATGGGGCACATGGGTGGCTCAGTGGGTGAGTGGCTGCCGCCTTTGCTTCAGGGAATGATCCCGGAATTGAGTCCCACCTCAGACTCCCCGTGGGGAGCTTGCCTCTCTTCTGCCTGTGTCTCTGCCTCTCTGTGTCTCTCATGAATGAATAAATAAAATCTTTTTTTAAAAAAGGTAAATTTGAAAAATTATCCAAGTTTACTGCAGAAGAAAAAAATCTGAACAATAGTTTTACTATTTAGAAGTTGAAAACTGTCATATTTAATACAGGTTCTCCTCAATGATATATCTGTGCTGATAAAATACTTATGAGTATATTACTAGGAGGTTTTTGTTTCAGGTTCATGCAGAGTCATCTTTATAAATGACTTTTGAATGGTAACATGAAAAGAAAGGAATAGAACTGTATGCTGATAATACAGTAGACAGACACACCTCTTTTCGTGGTTCAAAGCAATAGCTGTTTCTATGTTTGATTTAAGGTTTGTAAAGAATTAATAAAAAGATCTAAAGAACAAAGTTGATGTCATGTTTTGCCTGCGATTATTACAAACTGCCACACCTCTAGGATTTGAGACATAAATCTTTCTGACAAACAAATATGACCTAAGTCAACTACTTCCCCACCATACAATTCATCCACATATGTAATCCTATAGAGTTAAGCAATGTTTTGTTTTCTAATCAAAACATTATGTGAAAGATTATATTGTAATTTTTTGACACAGTAAATAAAGCAGCAAATGAAATTTGGTTAAGCAAACTGAATGATATTCTCTTTGTTAGTTTCTGGATTTTATGTACTATAGAGGAGAAACGCAATAAAATACCATTATCTTCATGTTAATTTCCAAATAAGATGGGTAGGATCAAATAAATTAAAGCCCCAATGTTACAGAACTGTGTATACAGTATTATGGGCATTTGATAAATAGTCATTGAATTTAATTTATTGGTCAAAAAGGATGACTTACAATTATCAGATGGAATGCTAAGCATACTCTCAAAAACTATCTGTAAATGTCTACATTTTTATTCTTTCAAGTACATAATCTTTAAATGAAGAGAAAGTCCTATTCTTTCAAATTTTAATCTTGTAACAAATATGGGGCCTTAGTTTACACTTCAAATGATCAAATTAATCCTCAAAGAATTGCTCTTTTAGTCTCTTAAAACCCATTTGTATATACATATATAAATAATATATTTGTCACTAAGAATTTTTTTTCTATAGATGGTTTGGGATCACACAATATGAATTTAGGAAAATGTATGTTTTTTCATTTGTTTTGCTGTTTTTGTTTTAGTAATTTCTACATCCAACATGGAGCTCAAACTCACAACCCTGAGATCAAGAGTCAACATACCTGGGGTGCCTGGCTAGCTTAGTCTGCAGAGCATGTGACTATTGATCTCAGGGTTCTAAATTCAAGCCCCACATTGAACTTAAAACCTTGCTTAAAAAACTTAAAAAATAATAATAAAAGAAATAAATAAAAATTAAAAAATCTTGGGTGGCTCAGTCCATTAAGCATCAGCATTTGCCTGGGATGGAGCCCTGCATCAGGCTCCCTGCTCAGTGGGGAGTCTGCTTGTCCCTCCTTGCTCTCCCTGCTTGTGCTCTCTTTCTCTCTCTCTCTCTCTCTCTCTCTCTGTGTGTGTGTAAAATAAAATCTTAAAAAACTCTGACTTTTAAAGTATATACATTCATATTCTAAATCAAATAATCCTTGTATATATGAAATAATGGAGTTTGAATACAATCACCTCCTCCTGCCCTAATTCCTATTAGTAGCAAACAGAATATCATTTTTATGTATAAAAATAGTCAATGCAGGGTTATTTTGTTTTGTCTTGTTTTTATCATTACACTTGAGAGCAATGTTTGGAAATAAATAGCCGTGGACTGGCATTTACAGGACCTGGCATCCAGTTCTAGTTCTGTCAGTATTTTGTTCATTTACATTTACCTTGGCCCATTGTGAATGGGTTGAAGAGGTTCTGTAGAATTACGCCTGGCTCTAAATCGAAGGAGGAAATAAAAAATCCAGTAGAATATTGTTTCTTCCTCCCCTTCAGTGTCGACAAAGGGAAAACAAGAAGGAATGGAAGAGACAATGGAATAGAGGAATAGGAGAGAAAGAAGGATTCAAACGAACACAAATGACTAGAGTGTGACGCAATCGTGGTCCACACTGGGAACCGGCAGGAGAGTTAGAATCACGGAGAAACCTTCCTCACCATTCCAGAGATTTACCCTTCATTCTCGAATTTCGCTTACATTTGCTAATCCTTACCCCAGCTGCCCTACTCCTTCCTACTTATGGTCTCTTGCTTATATTTGCCTCTTTTAACTGGAAGCAAAGAACAGTAGCCTACAGCCTGGTCTTTCCAAATTCCTCCCTGTCCCCAAGTGTTAGGAAGGAAAGGCAGAGTGAGTTTCAGTTTTATGGGCAAACAGCCTGATTCCCTTCAATCTATTCTAGGGCATAGTGTCAATGTTTATTCTCATGGCTGGAATTAAACAATTTGTAGAAGGTCCCACAGCAGGTTAATGCTGGAGCCAGGTTTATCATGCACAGCTGCTGAGTTCTCATTGTGCATGTGTGGCCACAGGGCCACAAGGCTGTTCCACGTGGTATTCCAAATCTCACACTTTTCAACTGCAAGTAACTTCCTATGCCCGTGGTTGTGAGCAAGTTTTATTAAACATAACACATTCAAAAGAGCCTAAGTGTCAGAACCTCTAAGCATTATTTAAAAAAAAAAAAAAAAAAGATTGAGAGAAAACCTCCAAACTTTATTTTTTTTATTTTATAACCTCCAAACTTTAAAAGGACTGCATAGTTATTTAAGTTCTAAACAGTGTCATAGGTAGTAAATGGATATTGTCAGTGTCCATGAAAGAAGCAATATGCAAAAAAAAAAAAAAAAGCAATATGCCAACAAACATGAAATTTAACTAAATTACTCAAGCTCTTAAGTTAGAGGTTTGATGATATTTTTATAGGTAACAAAGGAAGCCAACTTTAAGAATTAATATCATTTCTCATTCAAGAGCACTAGCCAACACCTGATTTTTGTTCAGCTTTTTCTAATATTTTCAAATATGCCATGTGTTTCCTATCTAATCCAGACTAATAACTGAGAGGTAGTCTTTTGTAACTTAATATATATCCTTCTGGATTTCAGTGGTAGACCGTTCTTAAAGGTAAATGTCTTTTTTGTTGTTTTTAAATATTTTATTTATATATTCATGAGAGACACAGAGAAAGAGGCAGAGACATAGGCAGAGGGAGAAGCAGGCTCCCCATGTGGGACTCAATCCCAGGACATGGGGATCATGACCTGAGCTGAAGGCAGACAACTACTGAGCCACCCAGGCTCCCCAAAGGTAAATGTTTGTTAAAGGATCAAGATTATCCTTTGAAAGCTGAATAGGAACCAAAAGAATCGTTAAGCATTTAAGCTCGAAATAATGAGCATCTTGTTATTTTCAGTTTTCCTTAAAAAAAAAAAAAAAAGTGTGTAAGTGTTGTCATGACAATATTCTGGAAAGGTAGAAAATACAACATCAATAAGAAATTAAGCTTTTATTACCCATTTACCTTTATATATTTTTACACCTTTATATAATGCAACAGCCTTCTTCTGGATGCACACTTATGACTAATTTTTTAAACTTTTATTATAAAATTAGATTTTTTAAAACAAATTGATTTCAGCATATGAGTTTTATATCAGTGAATGTGGATGCCTTTTAGAGTCATATACCAACTGGGAAATGGTCATTTCAGAGAAGACATATTGAAAAAATGCTGTATTCCCAAATGTTTCAATATAAATATTGAATGGAAAAACAGATTCAAAATCCAGTCCTATCACCAGCCCCCTCAGGCTCTCTTCTGTATTGTTGTAGGCTGTGTTTGTGTCTTTGACTCCTTCATACCTTCCACTCTGACATAGCTGTCCTTAAACATTTTTGGTGGTTGATTGATGTGGTTTCTATTATTGAAAAGCAAGAGAAATTTTCAGATATGTAACAAAATTTGGCATCATTCAGCAAGTTGAGTATTTAAAAAACATCTTTTTGGTGGAGGCTATAGAGAATGAAATCTAAGGGGGGTAAGGGTGTTGCCATAAGGGGTACAACAGAACAAGGATGTTGGCTATAGCAGGGGCAAAGGAAAAGGAGGAGTCATGGGCTCCCCAAATCCAGAAAAGAACTGATCTGGACTGTGCCCTAAAGAAGAAATTAGATATGAGATTCACAAAAAGAGGAAGCTGGACGAGATGCAGCATGGGAATCTCCAGGTGAGTACACATATCAACCTTGTCATTGGATGATGTGCATAATGAAGGAAGTTTTGGCCAGACACAAGCAGAACTCAATGTGATAAATTATAACTCTGATCATATAAGAAGAGTAGGTATGAGCACTTGGTAATTCTTGGAAATAATTTAGCAATGGGTCTTAGATTTATAATTAAATTAAAACTGGAAATAATGCTTGGTTCTTGTTGTCATGTGGTTCCTTATCCACATGCAGTTCTTCTTGGCAAGGTCATTGGTGCATAAATAGGGACCATAAATTTAGATTTTGCTCTCATTTTGTGCTACTTGCATGTTGTCACTGGAGGATATAGTTGTTTGGGTCCTCATTAGTAGTCCTCAGTGTCCAATCAATTCACAAAAAAAGTTTCATTGATTCTCTACTCATAGTTGGTTTCATTTTGAGGGCTGGAAGCCAATCAAAATGGTGAGGTTTCCCCCAAATACATGTTCATTGTTACTTCCACCAGCAGATTACTAGTTAGGTACCATAGAGAAGCTGTATTTTCTATAACTGTAGAAGCAAGAGTAAGCTAATAAATGCATGGGATTTTCAGATTTGGAAGCACCATCTGGGGAGTGAAGTTCTGCCTTAATCTATACATCTCAGGTACAGAATTTGGCTAAGTGGATTTCTGTTAAACTGTGAACTTTAGCACACCTTTGCTATATCACTTCCCTGAGAAAATATATCCAAGTCATGGTGAGATTCAACCTAAAGTAAGAACTGAGGTCAGAACTCACATTATCCCCTCCATTCAGCAGTCGTAGGGCTTCTTGTATGTGAGAACAGCTATACATACTGAGTATTTAAAATATGAACAATTCCAGCTGTGATCAAAACAAAACAAAACAAAACCCTCCTGATTAGCTATTAACCACTCACAAACAAGGTCTGAACTGTATTACTTCCCTAATTGTTCTTTGAACCATGGTAAAATGGAAACACCCTAAAATTAGAAGATTGCAAACAAACTGGGTTTTTAAAATCCCACTTAATGTTTAATTTTAAAATGCCTATCTTAATTTGATTTGGCTACCCAAAATAGAAAAATGTTGGCTCCAACTTAGTCTGGCTCTTCTCTGAAACTACTCTTGAAGATGCAAAAGACTCTTAATTAGCGCTCGCACAATGGGATTTAATTCATATGCATATGCCACAGAAATAATGTTTCTGCATTAAATTACAGCAGCTGTGAAATTTAACTACTACTAGGAGCCAGCAAATTTTGTGATATATATATTTCATGAGAAATCTGCGCCCTCTTTTGGATAAAAATTGTCAAGACAGTTAAATGTGAACAACAACAAAAAAAACCGTACTCAATGGCTTAAAAATAAACACAGTCTTGTTTTAAAGACCGTGGGAAAGAAAGAGAAAGAACAGATGTTAAAGACATGGTAAAAACAATATTAGCAGAGCTGCAAGGCAAAGATTTTGCACTGCGAGGCAAAAATGGCTATATGAAGAACCCAGAGCTAAGAATCCATAGTTTCTTTTTAAATCAAAATGTGTCAGGGATTTTGCCCTATGTTAAATTACAAAGTAATGTTCATTACCATCAGTCTTCTCTAGAAAACAGTGGCAAGCATTTATCTTCCTCCTGAGACTACAATATTTGTATGGGTAGGGACAAATAATTCTTTGGGTGATCTTTCTGCCTGGATGAAGCAGAGCTCAAGGAGTTGTTTCTTTCAGATTTAGAGAAATATACAAATATATTTAAAAGAGACCATGGGGGAGGAGAGATTTTGAAAATTTTGTTCATTTTTCTTTTTTTCAACCAAGCATCTCAGTGGAGTTGTCTGTTGTCATGATCTCTCTCCACCATCCCATTGACTTCTCAAGCCAGTGCAATGCAGTTTCCTACTTTTCTCTCTCCAGTGAAACACCACAAGCCAAGGGGACAAGTAGCTTCATGCTATGGGATTCAGTAGATATTTTCATTCCTTACGTTGCTTGACCTTTCTGCACATTTTGACACAGTTGCCCAATTCTTCCTTTGTGAAATACTTTCTTCCTTTGGTCTCTACGACTCTCTTCTCACTTCTGTTTCTCTGCCTATCCATGGTTCTTCGTCTATCTCCTGCTTATCAGCTGGCATCCCCAGCATTCTGTGCTTGGCACTTTTCCCTTTTCATGTCACACCCTTTCTCTAGGCAAACTAGTGGCTTCAAAATAGAATTCCCTGACCCAGTCCTGACTCCCAGTCCCTGTTGAACACCTTTCTCTTGGGAGCTCATAGGGACTGCAAACTTACTGTGTCCAAAAGCAAATCTCTGCTTCCCACCTCCCTCTTCTCCCTTCATATATTCTCTGTCCCAACTCATAGATGATATTTGTCTACCACTCTCTCCAGCAAGTCATGATTTTTTTTATTTTTTTTTAAGGATTTATTTATTTATCTGAGAAAGAGGGGGAAGGAGGGGCGGGCAGTGCTTGATCTCACAGCCTGAGATCATGACCTAAGCCAAAATCAAAAGCCAGACACTTAACCCACTGAGGCACCCAGGCACCCCAGTCATGATTCATTATGAGTCCTGATGGACCCCTCACTTCTCTGTACTCCACATCACCCCATCTGGTTGACTCTATTCCTAAACCAGCTCTTGAATCATTCTCACCTCTCCAGGCCCACATTACTCTTCTTGATTCTGGCCTTCATCACCTCTTCTATGACTATCACAGCGGCTTCCTAAATGGTCTCCCTGCCTCTCATCTCACCCCTCAAAGCCATCTATCATATGAATCCCCAGGTGGACTTTCCTAAAAGATAAATCTGATGGTTTCTCTTTTAAAGCCCTTTACTGGTTCTCTAGCACCCACAGTGTGAAATCCATGTATTTTATCATGACATACAACACACCCCAGGATCTGCTGCCCATTTCCTGCTACACCTGACTTTGGATACTCACTCTGTTGGGATTATACCAAAACCACTTCAGTGTTCCTGTGCCCAGATTGTCTTGTTTTCTTAATCTCTCTGGAGAATGGCTTTTCATTAACTTTTTAAGATTTTATTTATTTATTCATGAGAGACAGACACACGGGGTGGGGGTGGGGGGCAGAGACACAGGCAGAGGGAGAAGCAGGCTCCATGCAGGAGCCTAACGTGGGACTCGATCCGGGGTCTCCAGGATCACACCCTAGGCTGAAGGTGGCGCTAAACCGCTGAGCCACCTGGGCTGCCCTCATTAACTTTTTAAACAAAACAGCCCTCCTCCCCCACCAAAAAAACAAAAACAAAAACAAAAAAAACCAAAAAGACAAAACAAAGCAAAACAAAAAAACTCTCCTCTTTCAGCAGGCCAGGTGTGAGAGCTACTCTCCATTCTTCTTGGTAGTATGCTTCCATTGTTGCATCTAGTACACAGAATTGAAGTTTTTACCTATTTTTCAACTGGACAGTAAGCTATTTGAGAGTAAACATAGAATCTGATTCATCCTCACTGTGGTTTTTATTGTAACCATATTGGCTACCATTCTTTGAATGCCAAGAGAAAAAAAACATAAGGTTTGAAAATATTAAGTGAACTGCTCAAAGCCATGTACCCAGTTAGTTGCAGCATTGTGACTTAATCCTGGGTTTTTTAGGTCTAAAATCTGTGCTCTTGGGATCCCTGGGTGGCACAGCGGTTTGGCGCCTGCCTTTGGCCCAGGGCGCGATCCTGGAGACCCGGGATCGAATCCCACATCGGGCTCCCTGCATGGAGCCCGCTTCTCTCTCTGCCTGTGTCTCTGCCTCTCTCTCTCTCTCTGTGACTATCATGAATAAATAAATAAAATCTTTAAAAAAAAAATTTTTTTTTAAATCTGTGCTCTTTTTAAAATAATGCACTACAAATTGGAGGTTTCCTGGTAATACTGCTAGTACCAATAATAAGTATTATATTATCATGAATCACGAATTCTAAAATGCTATATATAATGATCAGTTTCTGAAGAACTGAGAGTTCAATTCAACAATTTGATATAAGTAGTTCTTTTTAAAAATTTTACTGGGATGCCTGGGTAGCTCAGTGGTTGAGCATCTGCCTTTCAGCTCAGGGCGTGATCCTGGGATCTGGGATCGAGTTCCACATCTGGCTCCCTGTAAGGAGCCTGCTTCTCCCTCTGTATCTCTGCCTCTCTCTCTCCCTCTGTGTGTGTGTGTCTCTCATGAATAAATAAATCTTTAAAAGAAAATTTACTGAAGACATTCATAAGTTTGACATAAATTTGACAGTATAAACAGGTAGACCAGATGACCCAAAATCTCCGTTCCAACCAAAGATTCTGTACTCTATAAATATTTTCCTTCTTTTGGCTTAAAAAAAGTCTTTCATAAATTTTTTTTTATTAATATGGTATCCTGGCGGTAACTCATATGGTTGTAACAATATGGGTATTTTTTTCCCTTTCCTATAGAGAGAAAAAAAAAACAAAAACAAAAAAACAAGAAACCCAACAGTTTCTAGTTTCTATGTATTTTCCTATGTTACCTCCTATATAACAGATGCTGTGAATTGCTAAGGATATGATTGGAATTAAAAAGAAAATACAATTTATTTGTCATAGAGTTTAAAATCCAGCAGAGATTACACATTACTCAAATGATCCCTCCAGTGACCATATAATTATGAGCTGTTTCAAATGCTCACGAATAAAGGACTACAGTACTCTGAAGCTGTAGAAGAACCTGATCTATGCTGTGTCAGGGAGAATGTCTCTGAGGAAGTGAGCTGGGTCTGAGGCTTGATGAATGAGGTGGAATGCTCAGGTGTGGTGTAGGAGGAGAGCCCTGCCAAAACAGCCAGCAGTCTGCATAGGGATTTGTAGGTAGGAGGAGGTCAGAGGGAGGTGAGTGTGGAGGGAGGGGTCACGCTGGGGCTAGACATCAGCATTGCTGGGCCCTGTGTATTTATCCTTCACTTGAATTTCCCCATAGACCTGAACTTTGCTCCATTCTTTGGGGCTACCCAAAGACAGTGTGGCCCATGCAGGTAAGATCTAGGTCTTCCATGTCTCTGTGTCTCATAGAGTGTACAGATTGTGAATGCTCAATGAATTCTTCTTAATTTATTTGACCTAAGATTCTTCCCTTCTACCTTCTTCTAGCTCTATAACTGGAAGACACTCAAAAATACCAACCTGATTTTTTAATGGATTAAGCAAATTAAAAATAGTCTCAGCAAAAAACAATTCTGCAAAATAGTATTAGGAAAGTAGTGCATCTAAAGATCCCTAGAAGACCAATTCTTTCTCTTAAAATCTTTCCTCTACATTTTCTTATGAAAAGGTATAAATATATAGCAACGTTGAAAGAATTTTATAGTGAACATTCATTGCTATGGATTGAATTATGTCCCCTCCTAAAATTTATGTGTTGAGGCCCTTACATTCAATGTGACTATATTTGGAGAAAGGGCTTTTAGGTGGTAATTAAGGTTAAAGAGGTCATAAGAGTGGGCTAAGTATGATAGAATCGGTGGCCTTATAAGAAGAGGAAGGGTGGGCAACCCGGGTGGCTCAGCGGCTTAGTGCTGTCTTCAGCCCAGGGTGTGATCCTGGAGACCCAGGATTGAGTCCTACGTTGGGCTTCCTGCATGGAGCCTGCTTTGTCTTTGCCTCTCTGTTTCTCTCATGAATAAATAAATAAAATCTTAAAAAAAAAAAAAAGAGGAAGAGCATCTCGTGTAAGCACACAGTGAGAAGATGGCCATCAGCAACCCAAGGAGAGAACAACCCTCAGACACTGATCATGCTGGCACCTGATCTTGGACTTCTAGCCTCCAGAACTGTAAGAAAATTTTTGGTTGTTTAGGTTACCCATCTATAGTATTTTCTTATGGCAGCCCAGGCTGATTCATATACCTATATATTGGAGCCACCATCTAGATTCTACCATTAACATTTTACTTACATCTCTCACTATGGTTATTGATTTTTTTTTTTAAGATTTTATTTATTTATTCATGATAGAGAGAGAGAGGCAGAGACACAGGCAGAGGGAGAAGCAGGCTCAATGCAGGGAGCCCGACATGGGACTCAATCCCGGGTCTCCAGGATCATGCCCTGGGCTGAAGGCAGGAGCTAAACCACTGAACCACCCAGGGATTCCCCTGGTTATTGAGTTTTGTGACCAGTTTAAAACAACTTGCCCTCCTCCATGTCATAAAAATGTGCCCCTATAATTTCTTCTAAAGCTTTAGGGTTTTAGCTGTTATATTTAAGCTGATGATGTACCTCTAATTAATGTTGTGTTTGGTGTGAGTTAGGGGTCAGGGGTCAGGGCTCATTTTTCCACACTCTCCAGGTATTTTGGTACCATGTTTAAATTTCCATTAAACTGGGGACACCTGGTGGCTCTGCCTTCTGTGGTTGAGCATCTGCCTTCGGCTCAGGTCATGATCCCAGATTCCTGCAGTTGCAGGCTCTCAATGGTGAGCCTTCTTCTCCCTCTGCCTGTGTCTCTGCCTTTCCCTGTGTGTCTCTCATGAATAAATAAAATTTTTTAAATTCCCATTAGATCGTGTTGGTGCCTTTGCTGGAAATCAAATGCAAGTATGTGCAAGTCTATCTTTTTAAAAAGTATGTCAGTATAGAGCAGTTGATATCCAGAGTTTCTTTCTTAAGGATTATCTCCTTATTTAACCTTTACACACCATACTCTGCATGAGAATTACATAAGGAGTATATAATGGATTCTAATAGCCTATTAGAAAAAATGAGAACTTGTAACTTTGAAGTATGAATCAGCTTCTCTTTCTTTCAAGGATTTTACATTCATATTGATAATTGAATATATTAGAATCCTTTATTTGAAAATGGAGACCTTGAAAGTACAAAATAAAAAACTATGTTACTACTATTATATCCTAATTTGAAATTCATCATTTTAATAAAGACCCATTTCCTCATAATGTAGTCTAAAGTGGTTGAATGACAAGGCATGCTTCTGGGAAGACTTTAGTATACAAACTTAGATAAGTGACTTCCTTCCTTCATTTATTTATTTTGTTTTTGTAAAGAAAGAAATATGAAACAGAAGAAAAAAAACTATCTATGGGGACAAATGTTAACTAGATTTGTAGCAATAATTTCACTCTTGAATAAATGCAGTGGCTAGGGGTGCCAATTCCTGTGACTCAAAAGTCTGCTTATAACTTCTGATTCCTGAAAAACTTAATAGTCTGCTGTTGTCAGGAAACCTTAATGATAATATAACAGTCAGTTAACATATTTTGTATGTTATATACATTATATACTGTATTCTTACAAAATAAGCTAGAGAAAAGAAAACATTATTAGGAGAATCATAAGGGGACACCTGGGTGGCTCAGTCAGTTAAGCATCCAACTCTTGGTTGGTTTCCACCTGGGTCACCATCTCAGGGTCCTGGCATCAAGCTTCACGTCAGGCTCCACCCTCAGCATGGAGTCTGCTTTAGTTTCTCTCCCTCTGCCCCTCCCTCCCCTCACGTGCTCTCTCTAAAATAAATCAGTCAATCAATCTTAAAAAAAAAAAAAAATCATAGGGACCCCTGGGTGGCTCAGTAGTTGAGCATCTGCCTTTGACTCAGGGCATGATCCTGGAGTCCCAGGATTGAGTCCCACATCAGGCTCCCTGCATGGAGCTTGCTTCTCCCTCTGCCTATGTCTCTCCCTCTCTCTGTGTGTCTCTCAATAAATAAATGAAATCTTAAAAATAAAATAAAATTCAAAAGAATCATAAGGGAGGGAAAAGACATTTGTGGTACTATACTGTACTTATTGAAAAATATCTGCATATATGTGGACCTACACAGTTTAAACCCATCCATGCTGCTCAAGGGTTGATTATATTTACAAATATTGAATCATTATGTTGTACACCTGAAACTAGTATAATGTTATATGTCAAATAGAGCTCAATTAAAAAAATAGAAAGAGGGGTGCCTGGATGGCTCAGTCGGTTAAGCATCTGCCTTTGGCTCAGGTCATAATTCCCGGGTCCTGGGATCAAACTCTGCTTCGGGCTCCTTGCTCAGAAGGAAGCCTGCTTCTCCCTCTCCCTGTGTCTGGTGCTCCCCCTACATGTTCTGTCAAATAAAGAGAAAGAAAGAAAAGAAAGAAAGAAAGAAAGTTGTTTTTAGATTGTTCCTACAATACGGTGTTGTAAAGATTAGTGAGTTTCAGGGAAACACTTTTTTTTTTATAGATTTTATTTATTCATGAGAGACCCAGAGAGGGGCAGAGACACAGGCAGAGGGAGAAACAGGCACCATGCAGGGAGCCTGACGCAAGACTCGATTCCGGGACTCCAGGACCACGCCCTGGGCTGAAGGCAGGCACTAAACCGCTGAGCCACCCAGGGATCCCAGGGAAACACTTTAGTAGAACATATAGACAAGACAGTCAAAAAATATATGGTATGAGATCGTTGATAAACACAAGGCGTTTTCATTGAACATCTTCGGTAGCAGGTATCCCTCCTGGTGTAAAGCTTATAACCAGTGTATTAACATTCTCCTTAATGTGATTTGGAGTTTGGTCTCTGCACTAATGAAGGTAGCAAGAACCAAACTACTCCTTTAGATGGACTACACTTGGGTAGGTGAGAGGAACAATGGATGTCAGTCTCAGGGCCTCTGCTAAGCCTGCCAACACAGGTGAATTTGCCTGCTCTTGACTCCGGTAATTCAATAGCTTCTTTCCTTCCGGTAGGGATTGCCTGGCCACTTACAGCCTGCTATGAGTCTTTGTCCCATGCCACTCAAATGTTGTGGTTTAAACACAAAGAATTTTAACATCCTTCACATCCCAAAATAAACAGCAGCTCTGGAAATGTCATAGGGCTTTTGCTGCACAGGAAATGGATTTAAATAATTCATAGGGCATTATGAAAACTTTCTGATGCCCCCTCTTCCCTCTAGTTTCAAGAATAAGCAAGTATGAGTGTTTGGAAATGTGAACCAAATAACGAACTTTCTAGTTGGTGATAGTGTGCATTAAAAATCATTATATGAGTGTAGCCTGGTGTTTTAGTATCTGAAACTTATAAACTGAGTATATATATATATTTTTTTTTTCTTTTTTAAGTATAACAAGCTCAGTGTTTTAGACAATAAAAGGGACTTTCCAAAACAATTATATTGGATTTGACTCTAGGATAATTTGCTACGATTATTAAAAGCAGTACCAAATGATCAGATCTAATAAGCTAGTCTTGAGGGACACCAGTCTTTTGCTAAACCAAGAAACATGTTAAATAGAAAAATATTGAAACAAATAATAGAATAGAATCCTAATTGTATCTATTATTTGTATATCAGCCCTGGGTACAACCTGAGATTTCTGCACAATTCATGCAGAGAAGTAGGGAAAGAAAAAAAAAGATTAGCAGTGTCCTACAAAAGACTTTTGGGGAATGGAAAAGGACCACTCGCGCATGAATGCTGCCTCATGAAGCCAAAAACAATAAGAGTTACAGGAAAGTCAGGTGTCTAAATTATTCCAGCCTGGAGGCAGGCTCACCTAAATGCTAAGAACTTTACTGTGAGGGACTAGGTCCCTATGCCCTTGACAATATAAAAAAAATAACATGTTAATAAGGCTAATGGTTCTTAACAATTCCTTTCAAGTCCTGTTTTCTATGTAACATGGCACATTCTTTGAGAAGAAGCGTGTTTATTCACTTCAATTAGTTGGAAATCTCACTTGCCATGGAAGAAATATTTCAGGAGCTCTGAGGAAAACATTCCTAATCGTTGGAAAAGAAAGTACCTCTGACTTACTGGGTGAAGAAATAAATCCATATGCAAAGCAAGAAGAGATTGTAATAGCATCTACTGAATTTTCTTCTCCTGATTATTTTGACTGTTTTTCAGTTAGGAACATATAGATAATAGCATGGGTCTATGTGATCATAGTCACACAAAAATATGTTAGAAAACACTAGGTGTGGGCAGTCATATCTCACTGAACCAACCAGTTCCACATTCAAGAAGAAAAAAATCTTTGTTTCCAGCTTTGTTTCAAAAAGAAATGAAACATGCCAATGGCCATCAATCAGCCATGTATGTTGGCACCTTTTCTAATTCTCTGAACAATCAATTCATGCTATGTTCAAGCTCTAGAGATCAGTCTGTGTGGTGTCTTAATGACCTAGCTAATTCCTCTCTTTGAGTTACCAACTTGTTGAATGAGCCTTTTTTTTCCTTGCCAACTATCCATTTAATAAAATGGCCTATTAACGCAGTTAAATCTCATTGACTGATTTTGCTATGGTGTGTGTTCTTGTTTCTGCCACCATGACCTCCACACTTGGCTGGTGGGGACATGCTCCCTTTCTTTAGAGTTAGCTTCATATCAATTTGACTGTCAGTCCCTTGGGAGAAGCAAATCATCATATTTATTTCTATTCAGGGGTGACTCGGTGGCTCAGTTGGTTAAGTGTCTGCCTTTGGCTCAGATGATGATCCCAGGACCCTAGGATAGAGCCCCACATTGGGCTCCCTGCTCACTGGGGAGTCTGCTTCTCTCTCTCCCTCTGCTCCTCTCTCTGCTCACGCATTCTCTGTCAAGCAAATAAAATCTTTTTAAAAAAGTTTATTTCTGGGACATCTGTGTGGCTCAGTGGTTGAGCATCTGCCTTTGGCTCAGGACATGACCCTGGGGTCCTGGGATCAAGTCCCCCATTAGGCTCCCCGCAGGGAGCCTGCTTCTCCCTCTATGTCTCTGCCTCTTTATTTATTCACGAGAGACATAGAGAAAATCTTTAAAATAAATGAATTTTATTTCTATTTGTTCTTACTCATTATCAATATGTTATTTGAATTTTATTTTTTACTTAAAAAAATTTTTTTAAAGATTTATTCATGAGAGAGAGAGAGAGAGAGAGGCAGAGACACAGGCAGAGGAAGAAGCAGGCTCCATGCAGAGAGTCCAATGTGGGACTCAATCCCGGGACTCCAGGATTAGGTCGTGGGCCAAAGGCAAGCGCTAAACTGCTGAGCCACCCAGGGATCCCCTGAATGTAATTTTTTAGCAGATGGTTCATTCATCTAGCTCTTGGCTTCTTTTAGCTGATACCCTTTTTTGCTTATACTGTATGTGAAAACCAAGGAATATTTGACACCAAAATGTTTGACTCACTTGCATATAATGGCATTATAAACAGTCACATAGAGGAAGAAAAAAGATTTTGAACAAAGTATGCAAATAAGTACTTCACGTACCCTCCAAACATACCTTTAGATCATAGTACTTGATGACAGAATCAGAAAATCTCCATGTTGCCACTGAACTTAGAAGTTAGTAGCTCAGCATATATTCAATTCAACTATAGCTTATGGGAAAAATCTTCCCTTACAAACACCACATTCCTCTTAGGGTGAAAGGCTGTAATTGGTACTGGATGAAGATGTGCTTTGACTTTGGATACACAGAATTGTGCATGGCTGTAGGGCGATACACATTTGCCACAGACTGGCTGTTTTAGATTAGCACTTGAAACAACAAGGTAGACTGCTGGATAAAGATGATAGACATACATATTTACATTTGCTTCCTCCTGAAACTCCACTAAAAAGTTAACAAGGGTGCGTGGGTGGCTCAGTTGGTTAAGCTCTGACTCTTGGCTTTGGGTCAGGTGAAGCCCTGTGTCAGGCTCCATGCTCAGTAGGGGGTCTGCTTGAGGATTCTCTCTTGTTCCCCTTCTGCCCCTCCCCCACTCTCTTCTTCTCAAATCTTTTTTTTTTTAATGGTAGTAAACAGAATTTTTAAAAATTGCATAAAACCGGGCAGCCCGGGTGGCTCAGCAGGTTAGCACCGCCTTCAGTCCAGGGTGTGATCCTGGAGACCCAGGATGGGGTCCCAGTCAGGCTCCCTGCATGGAGCCTGCTTCCCTCTGCCTGTGTCTCTGCCTCTCTCTCTCTCTCTCTCTCTCTCTGTCTCTCATGAATGAATAAATAAAATAAAAATAAAATAAAAATAAAAAACTGCATAAAACCAACAAGACCAAAGAGGTGGTAGACGAAACAAGAACATAAAATTTTGGAAACTGGAAATAAGATCCACAAATAAGCTGCCTAACAGAGCTGAGACGGTTAAATCTTAAGCTGGCAGTGAGGAAAGCCAAGAAACAACCCAAATTGTATTGTAGAACTGCCCCAATTAGAAGTCCCAGGCATCTTTGGAAGGAGACAGATGTGGGGCTAAAAACAGGAGGAGTAGTTGAAAGTCTATTTAGAAGAAATTTGACACTCATATTTTCTACTCAATCCTACTCAAAGGTTAAATGCAAATGGAGTATGGGATAGTACAGGTACCCAAAGGTAGATGCAGGTCGTCTAGCCAATATTCAGTAAGTTATTCTACAGTCAACAACAACCCAAGAACCTCAGTTGCTTTCAACAATAAAGGTTTATTTCTTGCTCACATTATATGTCACTTTGGATCAACAGACAACTCACAGTATCAAAGAAAATATGTGCAAATCTGATAAGGGTCCAGTATCCAGAATATATTAAGAACACTTACAACACGATAATATAAAGATAAATACCTCAAGTTAGAAATGTACGAAGGACTTAAATAGACATTTCTCCAAAGATAAGTGACCAATAAACACACAAAATGATGCTTGACACCATTAGTCATTAGGAAACGCAAATCAAAACCACAACGAGATACCATTTCATACCCACTAAAAATGGTTGTATTAAAAAAATGGAAAATAGTAAGTATTGGTAAGGATGTGGATTTATTATAATTTTCATGCATGGCTGTTGAGAACCTAAAATGAGGCAGCCACTGTATAAAATAGTATGACAGTCCCCTGAAAAGTTAAACATAGAATTACTGTATGACTTCTCAGTTATTCTCTTAGGAATATACCCAAGAGAACAGAAAACATGTTCATACAAAAACTTGTATACAAATGCTCTTAGCAAATTATTCATAATAGCCAAATGGTGGATACAACCCAAATGTCCACCAACTGATGAATGTAGAGACAACATGTGGTATTGGGAAATTGGGAAGAAAAGAAATTATTGTTATTCACAGATAACATATGACTATCAGTATAGAAAATCCAAGAGAAGACACTTGGGTGACTCAGTGGTTGATAATTTGCCTTTGGCTTGTGATCCCAGAGTCCTGGGATCGAGTCCTGCATCCAGCTCCCCACAGGGAGACTGCTTCTCCCTCTGCCTATGTCTCTGCTTCTGTGTCTTTCATGAATAAATACATAAAATCTTAAAAAAAAAAAAAGAAAAGAAAATCCAAGAGAACCTACAGATAAACTATCAATGCTAATAGGAGTGTTAAACAAGTTTGTTGAAAAAAAAAAAAACAAGTTTGTTGAATCCAAAGTCAACATAGAAAAATTAAATTTCTATGTAAATGCAGCTAGCAGTTAAAAAAATTTTTCTTTTCAGGGCACCTGGGTGGCTCAATCAGTTAAGCATCTGTCTTTGGCTCAGGTCCTGATTCCAGGGTCCTGGGATGGAGCCCCTCAGAGCATCAGGCTCCCTGCTCTCTGGGGAGTCTGCTTCTCCCTCTGCTTCCCTCCCTCCCACTCTAGTGCTCTCTGTCAAATGTTTTTAAAGATTATTTTTTTCCACTAAAAAAAGAATTAAAAATATCAAGAGATTAGAATTTTAAGAGATATGTTCAAGATCTTTTTGCAGAGAGCCTTAAAATATTGAATGAAATTAAAGATTAAAATAAAATATATTATCAGCCTTGTCCTCACTTTATATGGGACCTGGGGCAAGAACACAAAGGAAGGCCTGAATAATCTATATCTAAATACTTAATTATAAATATAGCCAACAAATGACAAATAAAACAATCTATTTTCCTACATTGATGAATATATCATCATAACTACCCGGAAAGTCAGATTTGAATTTTGAGATTTATACTCTTCAGAATTCTGTGCTGGGATGTAGCCCCTGGCTCACAGCCAGAGGCATTCCCTAATCTCACTTTTCTTTCTATCCCTTGCTCCATTTTATACTACCAGGAGGGGACATTCATATGCATATGTGGACACACCAATC
Organism: Canis aureus; assembly: GCF_053574225.1. Lineage (NCBI taxonomy): Eukaryota > Metazoa > Chordata > Mammalia > Carnivora > Canidae > Canis > Canis aureus. The sequence continues at coordinate 15,259,061 of NC_135627.1, forward strand.
CACACACCCAAGCTCCATCCATATCACCTGCACCCCTGACAACCACTTGGCCATCCTTTATAATCCTCAGGAATGAGGGTATATGATTTCTCCGCCTTTAGGAGGAGACCCTAGGGAAGAAGGCGGTGGTCCTACAAGTGAGTGTGAAGCCATTTCGGTAGGAAATTTCAGGATCCTGATACCCAGATTATAGTCTAGAGGAAGGGAGTGATGACTCTGAGCGACATATCCCATTGACTAAATAGACTCTCAATTCCATGGGAAAGGGGCACAATCCACAGAAGGCGGGAAATTGGGGTCCATGGCAGAGGCCTCATTTACTTGAGTCTGAGGACAAAAGGAAACGTAGATAAAATTCAATGTCCTTATAACCTGCAGCCCACTGACAAAGATTTGGGGCAGGTAGAGTATAACACTCCTCCAGGAAACTCCCAAAGGTCTTAATATTAATGCCTTGCTAGTGGGGTGGCGGGGAGAGCTACCTTAGCTTGACAATAGCAAGGCCTCCAGTATCCTGGGAGTCTTCTTTAGCATATGAAAATCCTTTTGGAACTTCTCCCAACCCCAAAGGATATAATTTGTAGTTATAAAAAGTATATAATTTGGATCCCTGGGTGGCTCAGCGGTTTAGTGCCGCCTTCGGCCCAGGTCATGATCCCAGACTCCTGGGATGGAGTCCCACATCGGGCTCCCTGCGTGGAGCCTGCTTCTCCTTCTGCTTGTGTCTCTGCCTCTCTCTGTGTCTTCCATGACTAAATAAAATCTTTTAAAAAAGTATATAATTTGAGTTACACCTCACAATCCTGGGACAGTAGCTCTTTCTGCCCATGGGTCCTGTCTCTGTGCTTTAATAAAACCACATTTTTGCACCAAAGACATCTTGAAAATTCTTTCTTAGCCATTGGCTCTGGACCCCAACACTGCTCCAAAAACACATCAGATAGATGGATGGATGGATAGATAGACAGATTCTTGATGTTAAATAGCAAATCTTTCAATAAATGCTGCTGGGACAATAGGATATCCATATGAAAAAATGAAATAGCTTTCCATATCACATGGCACACAAACAATTCCAAGGGGATTGTGTGCTTTACGTGAATGGCAAAACAATCCAGAATGCGGGATGTTCTACAAGACAAATGGCCTGGTCTCTTCAACAAAGAAATGCCATTTAAAACAAAACAAAACAAAAAGTACAAGAGAAACCAACGAATACAATTTTAAAAAACTTTGAGAGTCAACCAAATGCAGCTTGTGGACTTGTTTGGATCCTGTTATATATGAAAATGGCATCAGGGTGAGGAGGAGGAGGAGGAGGAGGAGGAGGAGGAGGAGGAGGAGGAGGAGGAGGAGGAGGAGGAGGAGGAGGAGAAGGAGGAGAAGGAGGAGAAGGAGGAGAAGGAGGAGAAGGAGGAGAAGGAGGAGAAGGAGGAGAAGGAGGAGAAGGAGGAGAAGGAGGAGAAGGAGGAGAAGGAGGAGAAGGAGGAGAAGGAGGAGAAGGAGGAGAAGGAGGAGAAGGAGGAGAAGGAGGAGAAGGAGGAGAAGGAGGAGAAGGAGGAGAAGGAGGAGAAGGAGGAGAAGGAGGAGAAGGAGGAGAAGGAGAAGAAGGAGACTAACTTTTTTAGAAGCTAAAATAAAATGGTAGCACAGTTCTGTATAATTGTATTGAATCATAAGCCCAAACTAGGTCAAAATAATTCCAAAAGACCTTACCACCCCCAGCTTTTCCAAATCTTCAAAGGCCTGAGGCTAACCTACAGCACCCAGCCTTCCTCTGCAGAGGAAGATGTCTTACAAAATAAGAGGAACTTTGCAGTTAATAGTTCTTGAGGAATTAGTTTTTTAATTTCGAGCCAAATGCTTCTGTAGTCTGGGAAGCTTAAAGTTCTGGCGTTTACTACTGAGATTAAAGGAAATCTTTGGAGATGTGGCTGTCACTGGAACAGAACTCCCTACATTGTATAAAGTAATAGAAATTGGCAGAAGCTTTACAATCACGCAGTTCGAAAAGTTTCTCATGTACCCCTACCACTGAGAGATCAAGACGGGGGCCCACCGGATTTGAGCACAGGTAAGTATTGGAATGTAACCAATCAAGGCAGGGATAATGTGTTAGATTCCATAATGTGAATGAGTCTAGGTTTCCTAATTGTTATAGATGGACAATGGAGTTTAAATTCTAAGGCCATTTTTATACCATTAAGTTTATTTTGAAATTTAGACAAATTGCACTTTAATTTTCTGAACTATGACCATGAAATGGCTAGCATTCTTTTAGTAGCTGTATGATTAAGAAGGTACACTTTTGGAATTTAACATTAATAAAAATTTTAAAGCTTTAAAATAAAAATTCTAATGCCAGTATTAGAAGTTTTTTTTTGCTGGGGATCCCTGGGTGGCTCAGTGGCTTGGTGCCTGCCTTCGACCCAGGGCCTGATCCTGGAGACCCAGGATCGAGTCCCACATCAGGCTTCCTGCATGGAGCCTGCTTCTCCCTCTGCCTGTGTTTCTGCCTTTCTCTGTCTCTCATGAATAAATAAAATCTTAAAAAAAAATACAGAAAAATGAGTTTTGTTTTTGTGGAGTCATCTTATAGAAAATATGTATTTAAATATTAAAAGTTGCTTAAATTATATCTAGAAATCTTAATCTGCTATCATTTCTTTTTTTAATTTATTCATTTATTCATGAGAGACAGAGACACAGGCAGAGGGAGAAGCAGGCTCCATGCAAGGAGCCTGATGTGGGACTCGATTCCCAGACTCTAGGATCACACCCTGGGCCAAAGGCAGGCACCAAACTGCTGAGCCACCCAGGGATCCCCTCATTTCTGATTTTGTTAACATGGTGGTGTCTATCAGGCATATGGATGCACTCATTTGAGCACATGCATACATGTTCAACTATATACACACATACATATGTTGTGTTCCTCAAACTACACCTTGAAGGGAAACACATAAGAGCAAGTCTTTCTTTAAGTTTTTATATGCTTTTCATATCTGATTTGCATAGATGATTTCCATATGACTCTTTTACTTCCCATCTTAATCTTTAACTTTTCCCCTCTTTCCTCTCCGCCTAGACCCTAAGATGCTCAGAGTATTTTACAGCATATTATTTTAATTTATATTTAATGAGGGATCCCTGGGTGGCGCAGCGGTTTGGCGCCTGCCTTTGGCCCAGGGCGCGATCCTGGAGAACCGGGATCGAATCCCACATCGGGCTCCCGGTGCATGGAGCCTGCTTCTCCCTCTGCCTGTGTCTCTGCCTCTCTCTCTCTCTCTTTGACTATCATAAAAAAAAAAAAAAAAAAAAAAATTATATTTAATGATAATGCCTTCTATTAACCCTTCATTTGTGGTCTTAAAACTCATTCACGTGCCTTCAACAAAGTATTGTTCCTTGGGGCAGTTTGGTGCTCTGGGAAGATTTACAAACTAATAGCAAGAAGCATAGTAGCCTGAGTTAGCAGCTTGTTTGTGCCCCCCTCACTACTGTACAGCCTTGGGCGAATTTCTATGCCTCTTTAGCCTCAGTTTCCACATCTGTAAAATGGAGATAATTCAGATCTTTTAAGATCTGTGTGATAAATTGGACCATGATTAATAGCTAACTGCAGCAGAGACTGCCATAGCAATCCTCCTTCTTCTTAAAAAACTAACTGACCCCAGGGGTGCCGGCGTTGGGGGCGGGGATGCTCAGTCAGTTAAGCAACCTACTCTTGATTTCAGCTCAGGTCATGATCTCAAGGTCCTAAAGATCTGAGTCCCACCTCTGACAGTTCAGGGATGAGGGAGGGTGGGTCTGCTTCTCTTCCTCTCCATCTCCCTCTGCCCCTCTCCCTCCCCCTTCCCCATGTGCTGCTCTCTCTGAAATAAACCTAAAAAAAAAAAAAAAAAAAAAAAGAAAAAACTAAACTAACAGACCCCAGTCTATGATGTTCCTGCCTAAAGTGTGAAGCCTGGATACAGTGGCTGCAATAAACACCTTGGGACCAGACGTGAGAAAAAGGCCTAGAGTCATAGAGACCTTGCTTCTGCCTTCTCAAGCCTCTGGACCAGGCCTGGGCTACTAACCTTCAGATTTCTTGTTTGGCAAGAGAAAAATACCTCCCCTGATCTACTAACCTCTAATGAGCTTGCATGATGTCCCTAGCACTGCGCCAAGCACCTGACATGCATCATATGCTCTAACCCGGGTCAGCCCTTCTACAGGAAACTGGCGTGTAGAGAAATTAACCAGTTTACACAGTGTCACATGGCTTTACTGATTGCTGTCCTATACTCATGGAGGCCTCAGCAATTGATTCAGTTATTTATTGTCAGAAATATGATACAAGATCACACCCTAAACCAAAATATTTCTTATGACCAACATCTGCCAACAGTTCTATAATTCTGCTTACATCAATATTGCTGAGTTACATAGGGTCCGTTGAGCAGCCACTCTGTCTCAGAGCAGTCACTGGGAAGTTGTACTTTCTAAAAGCAGACACTATGTATGGCATTTTCTCCCCTTAATGGCAGAAATCGGTAAGTAGAGGTTTGGTAAATGTGCTCATGTAAATAATTATGGATATGATCTAAGACAGGGCTTTGGGACATAGCTCATCGATTTTTCTGCATGTTAGAGTAGATCCAGGACTGTTGGAGTAAAATGATGGCACTACCCTCAAGGATTCTCTGTGAGTATGAAGTAGTGATAAAAACATTGGTTTCTAAACATGTAGTGAGTGCTAAGTATGTGTTAGGCACAATTCTAACTATTTGAATGCTTATGTTCGTTCTGTCCTCACAGCTCTGGCAAGTAATATAATAATCTCCATCTTTCAGGGGTTCCTGGGTGGCTCAGTCAGTTATGTATCTGACTCTTGATTTCAGCTCAGGTCATGATCTCAAGGTCGTGGGATCAAGCCCTGAGTTGGGCTCCACCCTGGGTGTGAAGCCTGCTTAAGATTCTCTCTCCCTCTCCCTATGCCCCTTCCCACCTGCTCTCTTCTCTCTCTCTCTAAAATAATCATCTCCGTCTTTCAGGTGAGGAAACCAAGGCCAGGAAATGTTACTTGTCCCTCATTTCTTACTTGCTAATAAGTGACAGAAAAGGAATTTGAACCTTAGGAATACATCGTTGCTTATTGAAGCATATATACTCAATCTCTTGGTTGGTAGCACAAATAACTAACCTGCAGGTCTCATTAGAAAACTCATTGCATGCTCTAAAGTGTGGTATCAAGATGCATTGAGAATTTACTAAAGAATATGAAGTATATCCATCTCCTTGACTCAAGTCAAACATGGTCATTTAGGACTACCTTGCTTTGGATCCCTTTAGAGTTGACATGACTATGCTTTGTCATTTTCCAATTGACCTGCTTTGAGGGATGGTACCAAAACAAAAAAACAAACAAACAAACAAAAAAACCTTTTGTGTGTACTGTAATGATCTTGTTGGAAGGGTTTTCTTTTCTTTTTTTTTTTTTAATTTTCTTTTGAACATTTTTATTTATTTATGACAGTCACAGAGAGAGAGAGAGAGGCAGGGACATAGGCAGAGGGAGAAGCAGGCTCCATGCACCGAGAGCCCGATGTGGGATTCGATCCCGGGTCTCCAGGATCGCGCCCTGGGCCAAAGGCAGGCGCCAAACCGCTGCGCCACCCAGGGACCCCTGGAAGGGTTTTCTATTCCATCATGCACTGTCATTATATGAATGAAGGAAGGACAAACAATCCAACATGAACCAAAGAAAAATTGGAAATTATGGACTTATAGAATTGAGAAGTCTGGATGTGCTTTAAGGACTGCTTGCTCCATGCTCAAGCGATGTCAGCAGAATTTTCTTTTCTCATTCCTTCTCTTTATCTCGACCCCATTCTCAGATAAGCTCCGCTCCTGAGGTCTCTAAATAGCAGCAGAGGCCCCAGCATGCATGCCTTCTCAGGTGCAAGCTCAAAATCTCTCTCCCCAAAGTGCAGATGGTCTGATTAGCTCTAACCGGATCGTGTGCTTCTCTCTGAACCATCCCTGGTGGCCAGGGGGATGCAATGCATTACATGGACTTGCCCGAGTCATGAACTCAACCCCTGGTTGAGGGGAAAGATGGAGTTATCTACAAGATATGTACCGATCGGGGTGAGTAGAGAATGACCCCCCAGGGGAAGATTGTGTTTAGTTATCAGGCAAGAACAGATGAACACTGGGCAGCAAAATTAGCACACTCTACTACACCCCACTTTATATATCGGTAGGAGCAATTCTGGCTTGATTTCATGGGCACTGACCAGTGTACCTGATCGTGTCCCCCATATGGTATCAAGCTTTCTCCTTACTATATTGGCTGACCCACCTCCACGGACTAAAAAATCTATGATGTGCAAGCGGTAACTTTCATTTTCCTAATATCATTTTTTCCTTATATTTCTTGTCTCATTCATTTATGTTTTCTTTTATATTTTGTATATCTTTATAAGCTACTTTAAAATTCTTTTGGGGGCAGCCCGGGTGGCTCAACAGTTTAGTGCCACCTTCAGCTCAGGGCGTGATCCTGGAGACCTGGGATGGAGTCCCACATCAGGCTCCCTGCATGGAGTCTGCTTCTCCCTCTGCCTGTGTCTCTGCCTCTCTCTCTCGCTCTCTCTCTCTCTCTCTCTCTCTCTCTCTCGGTGTCTCTCATGAATAAGTGAAATCTTAAAAAAAAAACATTTAAAAATAAAATTCTTTTGGAAAAAGAAATACGTGAAGCCTTAGAGATGTTATTTTTAATATCAGATATGTTAATACTGTCTAAATGTCCAAGCTGAAGATTCCAATAGCTAATATCTTCCCAGAAAAGGCTGGTACAGCTATTAATATGATTCCTATTTATAATTCTACCAGAAAAAATAGAACATATTTTAGTTTCCACCTGGATCACTTATCCTCTATTTGTCTCATTGACAATTGTCTATTTAGCTTTTAAGATTCAATTTATCAACTTTCCTTCCTTGATTGCCCCCTTATCCCCTCACCAGATCCCCAAGGTTAGTGGATTTTCATCCCATCTCATTTCTATCATTTGTTGTAGGAAGAGCTCTCAGAGGGCAAGCGCCACCTTATTTATGTCTGTATCTCCAGCCCCTGGCACAGTGTAGGAATAAGCTCTCAGCAAAAGTCCATGTAAGAAAGGAAAAAGGCAGGGCACCTGAGTGGCTTAGTGGTTGAGCATCTGCCTTCAGCTCAGGTCGTGATCCCAGAGTCCTGGGATCGAGTCCCACATTAGGTTCAGTAGCCAGGGAGCCTACTTCTCTCTCTGCCTGTGTCTCTCTCTCTCTGTCTCTCATAAATAAAATCTTAAAGGAAAAAAGTTGAGAAAAAAGGAAGAAAAGGACAGAAACAGAGGAAGGGAGAGAGGGAGGGGAGGAAGGTAGAACTGGTGGATAGATGGATGGAAGGAAGGAAAGAATGAGGCCAGAATGGCTTCAGCACAGGTGACCCTGGGTAAATATTGTCTATGGATGTGGTTAGTCACATATCTGGCAGGAAGAAACTTCCCCTCCCACATGAGTCCTGATTAATTTAATTTATACAGTACAGGATTCATACCATAAGTATGAAGACTGTAAGAAGATAGGATTCCTTCATTGTCCATCTATGCACAAAGATCCAAAGTCATTCTGTTGGCTGCCTGGCAGGTTTAGCTGCTGCCCCAGATAAGTCTTTGGGAATGGCTGAGGGACCGGAATCTTTGTATAGTATTTGTTTTGCCTAATAACAGGGGCTTTAAGGGTTTTTGGAAATTGGTTTTCTCTGGGAATCACTTAAGTTTCCCATTTCCTTGTAAATATTTTTAGTAAAAACATTATCTTCTTGGATTTCAGAAGAAGTTAAAAAAAAAAAAAGCTTGAAAGCATTCACTAAGTAATGTGCTCTTAAAACATAAGCATTTACTGGAAGGTAATGTCCTCTTTAGTGTGAATCCAAACCTCTGGGGAACACAGACCTGAAATCTACTGCTCCTTCTCTGAATCCTTTCTGCTTCAAATGATCTTCAAAATTCTCAGAAGGTTTCACCCATCTGAAGATTTAGAATGTAGTGATACTATATCGATATTATGGCTCTGCACCACCTGATACACTTGAAAATATACTATTACTGTGAGGTGCTAGTACTTTCCTACATTTAGTTGGTATACATTTACAGCAATTCTTTATAGTTTGACATTTTGAAATTATAAAACATCTTCATTTTTAAAACCTTTTAAAAACAGGCCAGCTACAAATAGAATTTAAATAAATAAAAAGACTGGACCAAAAAAAAAAAAAGAATTGGAGGAGATTTACCCATTAAAAACAAAAAACAAAAAAAACAAGCTTGGGATACCTGCCATTTTCTCATCCAATAGTTCTGCTTTATATTTAATTGGAAGTATAGTTGACATACACTATTATATTAATTTCAGGTGTACAACATGGTGATTTGATAATTATATACAAGATATTTACCACATTAAGTATAGTTACCATCTGTCACCATACAAACTTATTCCAGTAGTTAATAAGAATGCATTGATCTGCCTGTCAGAAAACTCCCTAGTATTCCTGAAAGGAGAAGCCTTACAAAAACACTACATGGGGCCCCTGGGTGGCTCAGTGGTTGAGTATCTGCCTTCGGCTCAGGTTGTGATCCTGGGGTCCTGGGATTGAGTCCTACATCGGGCTCCCCGCAGGGAGCTGGCTTCTCCCTCTGCCCGTGACTGCCTCTTTCTGTGGGTCTCTCATGAATAAATAAAATTTTAAAAACAAAAAAGCCACCACTACAAAATCTGCCCCCCCCCCAATACCTTGCCAAACCTTCCTTACCCAATACAAACAAAAAATAAAACCAACATACTCCAGGCTCTCCCTCACCTGTTTTAATTCTGATGAATTGAATATTTAAAAATGGGTCAAATAGCAACACAGGACCCATTGTCTTCATGATGGCTGGTAAGGACCACAAGAATTAAATTGCCAAATAAATCACTTTGGCTATTGGAGCAAGGAACTCAACATTTTCACAAGTAAGTCTCTTCCATGGGAGGATTTGATAGCATCTAGTCAGTGCTTACATTTCAAAGAAAAAGAAAAAAAAAAAAAGTTTCTCTCAGAAAATTGAAAGGAAAGGCTTAATTGGGAGCCAAACAGGCACAAGTTCAGTGGAGGACTAGAAAGGAACTCTGTTCTCAAGCCAGCTGAGGTCCAGAGCTTCAGCTGGTGGTAGTGCTCCCTCTGGGTGAGTGCTCCACAAGCTGGCATCAGGAGAGCCACGTGGGGACCACCCCTTCCTGGGTGCCTCCAACCCAAAGGAGAGGGCTGGCTGACATAGTACAAAAGGTGAACCCAAAGTTTCTTGAGTACTACAGAGGCTCTTCCTCAGGGATGCTGACTCGTAGCCTCACCTCACACAATGGAGAGACTCACATTCATGCACAAAAAGTAGTCTTCCTTTTCTCTTGTGTGTAATATTTTCCTTTCTTGAAAAATATTGCAATGGGTACAAGTTGCAGCTCTTCCTCGACAGTACGTCTCCTGCCTGTCTACTCCTTCTGTCTCAGAGCAACCCCTGCATGAGTCCACGTGACATCACTTCACACCTCAGACACCATAATGGCCTCCACACTTGCCCCATGGCCCTAAAATTCATTCTCCTCACAGTAGCCCGAGTGAGCTTCCCAATATAAAAATCATCACGTCACACACACCTCTTGCCTGCTCAAAACCCTTCAGTGGCTTTCCAGTTCTTTCGAAAGAACACCAAAAATGCTTTGCCTTGAATTACAAAGGCCAGTATTATGTAATCCATGGCTCATCTTGGCCTCAACCCCCCTAACATGCTCTTCTCCAGCCATCCCCCCCCAGCTCACAATTCATAGAAGACCCTCCAGGTCACCTGCCTTACTGTCTTTGTACTCTTGCAACTTTGAAGTGTCTAACTGGACTCTTCTCAAACTTCAGGTTCCGTTGAAATGTTACCTCCTTAGAGAACCTTCCACCATCCTACATAAAAATAGCCCAGTTCCACTACCCTGTTGTCGTGTGGTGGCAGATGTTTAACTGCTGGCTGTTGAGGAAAGGGAGAGAATCCCTGATTGCTAGTGCTTATTTCTGTGGTGTAAATACTACTACATAGTTGAAGCTACCAGTGTGAAGCCCCGAGCTGGCAAAATTTCTGAAACATAATAGTCACCTCTTGTGAGCTGGCGTGAGCTGGTTCCAGTGGACCAGCATATTATTGTGTATCACACATGACTGCTTGTTCTATTTATGGCACCCAAGAAAAGTGGTACTTGTGGGGATTTGTTTGTACGTTGGTTGTTTTGGGGGTCCCTAAAGCCTAAAGACAGAGATTGGCATGTAAGGTCTATGAGGGAGGGTCCATCTCAATCCTAGCCCAATTCTATCAGTGCAGTAAGTTTTTAGAAAATATTTATGAGGTGAGGTGCCTGACTGGCTCAGTCAGAACGGTATGTGACTCTTGATCTCAGACATAGGGACACCACCTCCCAGCTCACCTGAAACCACAGGTGGCAGAGAGAAGATGGCACCAGATGTCTGGGAGTGGATGGCACAGGGCTGTAGCTGCCCTGTTCCCCCTGAGAATTTCCAGGACAGCAGCCTGTGTGGCAGAAATGAAGCGACTGTCCCTGGATGAAGTCGCCTACCTCAAAGGGAGTGAAGGCTACGCTCACCCAGCTCTCTCCCTCCATGCCTTGGAATGGGTTGACCCAACACATTGCTCCCATTTACAAGACAGCAAGAAGAGAGGGAGGATGGGAGAGAATTTTACATTAAATGTCTTTTCCTAGCTATACCACTGGCCTGGGTCTGAACCCCACTGAGAGGAATCCTCCGCTCTTTCTCACCCATGCCTCCTACAGAAGACTCCTGCACAAAGGAATACTTCTCTGTGAAGCCAGCTCCCTTCATATGACGCAAGTTTCTCAACACTTGTTTCTGTTAATAAACAGACATAGGTTTGAAAGATCGCCTTGTTTCAGGCCTCTTTTTCTTTCCTTTTTGTTCTCTGCCACTCTATTTGTAGGTTTTGCTTTTTTCACGTAAAGAAAAACCCACAATAGCTTGGACAAATGATACTAATCTGTATTTATAGTATCTTATTTTACTTAATGCTGTTTTTGGTTTTTACAGCTGACTGACTTTCGGATGTATAAAAAGATTGGCCAAGGTTCTTGCAAAACTGGTTGTCAAATGCTAAATTTTGTAGATGTTCCAAGAATCTTTGAGCTTTAAAAAGTGAACCCTGAAGTGAAAAATGTTTTATATTTGTCAAGCCTAAGAATTTTATAGAAAATATCACATTCATAGGGTATTTTTATTTCAGAGTCTGACTGCTTTATGTTTTTTAGCCAACACGGCCTTTCTAATGTCCTGAAAGCTTTCTTGTCACCCGTGTTATATATCTGGAGACCTGAGGTTTGAATAAATTGCCCAAGATAGAGAGACAGTCAGTCACAGAGGTACATCTCCAACAAACTTCCATGTCTTATCACACAAATTTCCTAACATAATTTAATCAATTTGCCAATATTGAAAGCTTTCGGGCAGCCCGGGTGGCTCAGCGGTTTAGCGCCGCCTTCAGCCCAGGGCGTGATCCTGGAGACCTGGGATCGAGTCCCACATCAGGCTCCCTGCATAGAGCCTGCTTCTCTCTCTGCCTGTGTCTCTGCCCCCCACCCCCATCCCTCCTGAATAAATAAAATCTTTAAAAACAAAAACAAATAAGCAGTCAAATGCTCCAGAATCAGTTGTGTGTAGAGATAAGATCCTTACCCTTAAGAGGTTTACCTCCAACCTGGGAAGACAGAAAACATTCTCTAATTGATGCTAATACAAAGAACGGGACTCTTGGGACCAAAATACAAAGTTCTGCAAAATGGCAAAGTGAGGAAGGAATTCAGACACATTAAGGTGTGCTCAGAAAAGGCAGGAAAACCAGAGCAGGCTTCTAAAGAAGGCTAGCATTCCGTGAGGTCAGTAGACAGGGAATGCATGCATAGGCGAGAAAGGGGAAGATGGGCTGAAGCCAAACTCAAGGATAGAAATTTCCAAATTTCTTCCAAAGGGGAAGTGGAAGGACCACCACCACATTCAAGGGGACTCCTCTCCATCTCAGCAGTGGTGTGCTGGAGCGTGCTGCAAAGGCTTTCCCATTGCTAATGTTGTAGGGACTTTGAGAGGCTAGTCACAACATGTCTACATGTAGTTGGCAAGGTGCCCAGGTGGAAGTATTGACACCACAGAAATGGCAGATGCTACAGATCAGCAACCCCCACCCCTCACCCCCACCCCGTGCCCACCCCACCCACCACCTGAAGATACATGGCTTCCCGTCAAGGAACCATCATGTTGGTGGTGTGTGAGGAAGAGAAAGGAGGTCAATAGAGGTCAATAGGAGTGGCCAAAGAAAGGAGTAGGGAGACGGAGGCAGAGCAACAAAGACAAGGTGGCAGGAAACCACCATGGACTTTCCAGAAGGTAAGGGCATGACTGAGGAACCAACAGGAGAGCAGAAGCACTTACTTTATATCTTTAGGGGAGGGTAGAGTTGCTTAGAGCTCTGTATCATACGAGAGCAGAATTAAGAATTCTTTACAGGGCAACCCGGGTGGCTCAGCGGTTTAGCGCCACCTTCTGCCTGGGGTGTGATCCTGGAGGCCCAGGATTGAGTCCCGCATCGGGCTCCCTGCATGGAGCCTGCTTCTCACTCTGCCTCTCTCTCTCTCATGAATAAATAAAATCTTAAAAAAAAATTATTTACAGATCCGGTAATAGGCTGCCTTACACCTAATGTTTTTATGAAGCTGAAATTTTTGTGGCTGCCCTGTGCAGCCTGACCACTTATTTCTGTTATTGGAGCAGATTCTGAACAATTTTTTTATTTTATTTTATTTTTTTATTTTTTTAAAATTTTTATTTATTTATGATAGGCATGCAGTGAGAGAGAGAGAGAGGCAGAGACACAGGCAGAGGGAGAAGCAGGCTCCATGCACCGGGAGCCCGACGTGGGATTCGATCCTGGGTCTCCAGGATCGCACCCTGGGCCAAAGGCAGGCGCTAAACTGCTGCGCCACCCAGGGATCCCTGAACAATTTTTTTTAAAAGATTTTATTTATTCATTCACGAGAGACACAGAATGAGGCAGAGACATAGGCAGAGGGAGAAGCAGGCTCCCTGTAGGAAGCCCGATATGGGCCTGGATCCCGGGATCACAACCTGAGCTAAGGGCAGATGCTCAACCACTAAACCACCCAGGTGTCCAGATTCTGAACAATTCTTAAAGGATTTTGGCCCTACCTGCAGACACTCCCGCTGCTCACCTCTGACTGAAGCCATGTCGTCATTACACTCAATTTCCGTGCAAGGCTGTCAGCTGGGTCCTCATGGCCTGATTCCTGTAGGATATATATGTCCAGATTTGGCTGGCTGCATTGTGTGGTGGATTTCCATATACTTGCCACCATTGGACAAACCCAGCCCATCCACTACTGCACTCATGATCTCTCTTCTGACCCTCACCTCTTCTCCATTACAAACTTATTTAGCATCCTCTAAGTAGTTACCTCAAATAAAAATGTGGGTGTCATTTCTGGCTTCTCTATTTTTCCTCACTGCCCACATCTAATCAGTCAACTTATCATTAGTGCTTGTTCCCCATTGCGAATGCAGAGCACACCCAGTACATTTTCACAGTGCATTTGCACAGTCTGTGCCTTCAGCCTGGAATTCCCACCAAACTCCCCTAATTTCTGTACCTACTTCATGACTTCACTAATTCCTACTCATTCTTCAAGATATAGCTCAAAATCACTTCTGGAAAGAAATTGTCCAGGACACCCAGATTGATCGATGGGGCTCTCCTAGACCCTTCTCTGGGCTCTCTGCTCCTGTGGCTCCTGAGTACATTTCAATCACTGTCATGTCACACAGTTGGGTACCTGCCTGCTTTTCTTATTACACAGTAGGAACCATGTCCTTTTAGGCCTTCTGTCTCCTTTCCCAGGCACTTAGTTGATGTTTAAAACTTGCTTGCATAATTATTGGTCTTGGACTTTTCCTTTTAGCTGGGGAAGGTAGCTTGAATACAGGGATTACATGTGATATAGGAGGAATACAATAAAGGGAGTAATGCATACTTGGCTCGTGAGGTGCCATAGTGTAAGGGTCGGAAAGACAAAGATGACGTGTTTCATGACGATCACTTTATCAAGGAGATTGATGCAGAGAAGAGGTGGAGAGTGATGTAAGACTAGATGTGGCCACAAGGACAGTAACAGAGGCCTCAGGCCAGGCAGCTCCAGAGAAGGGAGATGAAACACACCGGGGGGATAGGAAGTGAGGACAAGGCTGAACATTTGTTAGTTCTGGGTGTGCCAGATGCTTTACACACGTAATTTAAGTTATCCATGCAACCATTCTATGACATGGGTTTATCTCTAAGAAACTGAAAATAACTGCCAACAAGAAAAAGGAGACTCAGGTTCAAATGCCAGAATGCAGAGTCAGACCCACTTAATGGCTCCTGTAAATTCAAACCCTGGTTCATTCCCTCATAAGACCACCCCTTACTGATGTAGAAAAGCATGTGGAATAAAGAGGGTGAAATTTAAGTTGAGCCTCCACCCCAGCCTTCCCTCAACTCAAATATTTATCCATGGGAGGTGGCTGGAAATTAGGCTGAGAGTTAAAATTCATATCTGAATTGATGGAGCATTTTTCCTCCCCAATGGAGAAACTTGGGCGTTTTCAAAGGCAAACACATGTTCCTATGGTTTTTTAAAAAAATAGCTTAAAAAATATCTTATTTATTCATGAGACATGCAGACAGCCAGGTAAAGACATAGGCAGAGGGAATGGCAGGCTCCTCGCAGGGATCTCGATGTGGAACTCGATCCCAGGACCCCCGGGATCGCGACCTGAGCCAATGAGCCCTCCAGGTGCCTGAGAGAGAGGATTTGACCCGGTTTCTCCAGGGATCTCTCTCTCTCTCTCTAAGTAGGCTCCCACCATGGTGCTCAAATTCACAACCCTGAATTCAAGACCTGAGCTGAAATCAAGAGTCGATCACTCTACTGACTGAGCCACTCAGGTGCCCCCTAGTGATCTTCTTTCAACATTAGTGGAATCGAGAGCCCAGGCCTCGCATCAAGATGAGACAGATGACCATCTCTTCCCATAATGATGCTGAGCATTGGGTGGGCTGGGCACCAGCGCTGCTGGGTGTGGAGAGACGGTGACCCTGGGAGGGTGTCAGTGAGGCAGTTTGCTGTGCCAAGGAAATGGGAGTTCCCCTGGCCAGCTCACAAGAAAATGGTGTTTCCTTGCCCCAGAAAAGATAAGAATGTTCATGTTAGCAAGACATTCTTGTTTCTGGATAAAACAGAAAAGAAATCAGCTACTGGGGAGACTGCACTGGACTTGGCCCACTGACAGGACCAGGTCCATATTCCCCTTTATTGGGCAAGAAGGGCTGCCATTAATGAAGAGCTAAGGCTTGAGATACTGGGGTTTACAGACACCAGATGGGACTGAAAAGGTAGAATTTCCCCAGGAGGCAGAAGGAGTGGGGGGATCTTGAGGAGAGAAGTAACAGACAGGCTGTAAAACCTGAGATTTCAGAAATAAGATGAACAGTGAGAGTAACGCAAGAAAGATCGGGTGGGAAAGAGAAATGTCCATGGGGGAGGACACCTTCCTTCAGAGGCCTGAGTCTTCAAGGATAAGGTTTACCTTTTATTTGTCCTATCCTCACTGGGCTTGCTCTTTTGAGATTTGCCTGGCCTTTTTTTCCCTTTTTTAAGGATTTTATTCATAAGACACACACACAGCAGCAGCAGCAGCAGCAGCTGCAGAGACCCCTTTGGTTCGCTAGCAGCAGAGAGCATCCTTTGAAACACTAGGCAGTGAGAGTGAATTCCCTCTGCCTAGCCTACCAAGGATTAACACATCCCCTTAAGCCAGGACCTTAAAAGGAGTTTGCTACAAGTGAAGTTACAGATGTGTATGATTGTATTTCATCCAAGCATTCATAAAGGTCAACCTCACTTTGCAAACATGTGCTTTGCCCACTCCCCCTCATTAGTGCATTAAATGTTCTTTCTCTCCCACCTATAAGTGTGCCCATGTATGGTCTTCCATATCTTACCATATGTAAGTTGCTGTAAGCTGACAAACAGTTGAGAGCTTTTGAATGGTATTTCCTTCTCTTGCTGCCAACAGCCATCTTGGTTTCTCTCAAGGAGCCAAAAATATCCTTCAGATAAGCCACAAAGAGACCATTGGCCTGGGCTAGAACCAAAATCAACTTCCAAGGACCATAGTATTTAAACTAATGAGAGCTAATAACAGTGCACTGAAGAAAGTGAGTCAGTCAACGACCTAGAAGACCTCACTGGGCTTGTTGCAAGATATCCCTTGCATATATTTCTATGCATGTAAGCAATAAATAAACAATGTGGCTATAATAATGCCTGTCTTTTTTTAAAAAAAAAGATTTTATTTATTTATTCATGAGAGAGGCAAAGACATAGGCAGAGGGAGAAGCAGGCTTCCTGTGGGAGCCCAATGCGGGACTTGATCCCAGGACCCCAGGATCATGACCTGAGCCAAAGGCAGATGCTCAACCACTGAGCCACCGAGGTGCCCAATACCTGCTTTTCAAACTCATGGGTTATGCTAAATTTCTATAGAAATGGATTCAGGAAATCTGATTTTATCATTTTAGCACCTTGAAATTGGTGAGAATTTCTGATATAATAATATTCAGTGGTGATTTATGCAGATAAACAAATGGATGCTTTAAAGAAGGTGTAGGGATGCCTGGGGGGCTCAGTGGTTGAGCATCTGCTCAGGTTGTGTTCCCGGGGTCCTGGGATCTAGTCCCACATCAGGCTCCCCAGAGGGGAGCCCTGCTTCTCCCTCTGCCTGGGTCTCTGCCTCTGTGTCTCTCATGAATAAATAAAATCTTTTAAAAAATGTATGAAGGTCACATCGTGTTCTGGTAAACATGATTCGTATTTCTTGCAGAGGACTTGTGGAAGAATTAAAAATATAGGCAGAGAGAAGAGAATGTTCTTTCTCTCCTGCCTACAAGTGTGCCCATACATGGTCTTCCATATCTTACCATAATACACACTTCACTATTTCCCTTTCTGATAATGCTCCAGCATGTTAGGTTCTGGGTTAACTAGTTTCCACCAAGGGCAGGCTTTGTTAAGAACTAAGTGGGGATACCCAGGTGGCTCACTGGTTGAGCGTCTACTCTAAGCTGAGGTCATGATCTCGGGGTCCTGGGATTGAGTCCCACATCGGGCTCCCTGTAGGGAGCCTGCTTCTCCCTCTGCTTATGTCTCTGCCTCTCTCTAGCTCTCATGAATAAATAAATAAAATCTTTAGAAAAACAAAAACCAAAAAAAAAAAAAAAAAAGGCTTCTTTTCCCTTCTTTCTACTGGAAGCAAGAAGGGATTTTTCTCCAACATTTACTGTGGGAATGTGGTTGAGCTCCTGGAGGCAAAGCTCACAAAACTGCAGGGGCCCTGTTAGGACTGGGTTCCTCTGGAGTTTTTAAACTCTAACTGGTCTGCACTGAGCCTCCAGCAATCCCTCAGTTATATATCTGGTTTTCCTGCCTGAGTACTGATTCCCAAAGTGGGTTCTGCTCACTGAGCCTGTGCTCAGGTAAACTTGCATTCCCTGGATTGGCCTGCCTAACTCTCCGGTCTTGAAGATCAGAGGATTTGCCCTATATACTCCCATCTCTTATGGATCTAAGAAATGTCATTGATTTTTCAGTGTATTCAGCTTTTTACTTGTCAGGACAGAGTGGTGACTTCTAAGCTCTTTACATGGGAACTGGAAATGGAAAGTCTTCTACTCCCCTTCTCTATTTCTCCCTCTTTAGTTGCCATGCTTCTTCAGGAACCATCTTTGCTTACTTTGTTGGTTTTGTTGACAACCTTTCTTCAAATGGCTCCTAATTTCCAAATCCAGGGTATATTTGAACATGTGCATTTTCCAGTAATGCCACGTAGCATCCATAACCACTCTTTTTACAGCAGCCTTTCCTTTAGCCTATATGAAAACACTTTAGAATCTTTTTTAAAAGGTTTTATTTGAGAGAGAGAGAGAGAGAGAGAGAGAGAGTGCAAGAGCACGAGCAGGGGGAGAGGAAGTGGCAGAGGGAGAGGGAGAAGCAGACCCTGCCTGAGTAGAGATTTCAACACAGGCTCTATCCCAGGACCCTGGAATCATGACCTGAGCCAAAGGCAGACGTTTAGCCAACTGAGCCACCCAGTTACCCCATTCTTTATACAGACATGAGATTCTATTTACTAAAATCTCTTAATTACCAACATAGGCCACTTCCTGTGGTTTAGTCTTTGGCCTTCTATTTTTCCTCCTTTACATGCTCTTTTGGTGAACACATCCATCCTATGGCTTCTATTATCATCAATATGCAAATCTACATATTCAGCACGGATTTCTGTCCTGAGATCAACAGCTTTAGCTGCATACTGGAGAACTCAAGTGGACAAATACCAAAGATACAGACCTAATATAAGCTCCATTTGTGAATACATTTCTTCTGACCTGGATGGGAAATATTTCAACAAGTTCAACCGCATCACAGAGTGATGCCCACAAGAAACTAGTATGCTTGAGTGAGCACTGGAAACCCAGGAGACTGAGTTTTACCTCCCACTATTTCAAACATCCATATGGACTGCATCCATCAGAAATAGTTGAGGCTTCAGAAACAGGGCATCTTTGTTGAAAGACCCTTTTTACTGAATAGAATGCATTGGGAAAGTATGCATCTCCCTGACCTAAAACATGCTCCTAAGCTGGCTCCTAAGCTGGCCCAGCATCAGGGCAAATTTCTAGAAAAGGAAACCATCTCCTGGGGCTTCTCAGACATGACCAGAGGAAACTCCCAAAAGACTCTAATAACCTAGCAGATGGGAAGATAGAATATGGAGATTTGATATATTATGGTACTTATAATCTCATTTATACTCTCAGAGTGATGATTTTTTAGGCACTTTTTCCTAGATGAATTGCAGATAGTGATCCAAGCCAGGAACATAAAAGTTGAGCTTAACTTTCTTCATCTCTGAAATCTAGTGAGTACTTTGTAAATCTATCCTTTATAACTTGTGCAGAAGAAAACTACTAGAGCACAAAGGATGCAGGGGAAGAGACTACTCTTATTGAGTTCTTATATCTGCCTGGGTGGCTCAGTCAGTTATGTCCTACACTTAATTTTGCCTCAGATGATGGCATCAAGCCCTGAATCAGGCTCCACACTCAGCAGGAAGTCTGCTTGAGATTCTCTCTCTCTCCCTCTGCCCCTCCTCCCATTTGTACTCCCTAATAAACTCTTTAACAGATTCTTACATTAAGTGATATAAATTCAAAGTAGACCATAAAGATGTGTACTGTAATTTCTTAAACAAGTATTCAAAAAAATAAACCAAGAAGTATAGCTAAAAAGTCAATAGAGCTAATAAAATAGAATACTAAAATCTAGTAAATCAACCAAAAAGGATACAGGAAAGGAAGAATAAGAAACCGAACAAATAGAGAAAATTCCAGCAAGATGTACACTTACACCCAACCATATGGGTAATTATGTTAAATGTAAATGGACCAGCCATTTCAATTAAAAGGCAGAGATTACCAGAGTGGATGGAAAAAGAACAAGACACAGGACACCTGGGTGGCTCAGTGGTTGAGCATTGGCTCAGGGCATGATCCCAGGATCTTGGGATTGAGTCCTGCATGGGCTACCTACAGGGAACCTGTTTATCCCTCTGCCTAGCTCTTTGCCTCTCTCTCATGAATAAATAAAAACTTTAAAAAATAAAAATAAATTAAAAAAGAACAAGACCCAATTATATGTTGTTTATGAAAGATGCCCTTTAGGGATCCCTCGGTGGCACAGCGGTTTAGCGCCTGCCTTTGGCCCAGGGCACGATCCTGGAGACCCGGGATTGAATCCCACGTCGGGCTCCTGGTGCATGGAACCTGCTTCTCCCTCTGCCTATGTCTCTGCCTCTCTCTCTCTCTCTCTCTCTCTCTCTCTCTGTGACTATCATAAATAAATAAAATAATAAAAATTTAAAAAAAGAAAGATGCCCTTTACATATAAACACACAGACAAGTTGAAAGTACAAATATGGAAAAAGATATTCATACAAATACTAATCCTAAGAAAGCGAGGGTAGCTGTATTGATTTCAGACAAAGAAGGTTTCAAGACAAAGAATTACTAGAGAGGATTAGGAACATCTAATAATGATAAAAGGTCAATTCCTCAAGACCAAGTAAATCTGCTCTTGATAGTGTCGGTCTCACATGCTACCTCCTCTCTACTTCATCTCATGTCTGGCTTAGTTTAGTTCTTTTGGTTCCTTGGCAGGATGAGGTCTATCTTCCATTCTAATCCACCCTGTGGATTCAAGTTCATTTTTAAAACAAAAATCGGATCATTCGTTTAATTAAAAATCTCTGATGGTTCCTAGTCACTAGCTGGATAAAGCTCAAATCCCTTCTTTGGCTTGTTATACTTGTCCCAACCCAGCTATCCAGCTTTATCTTTCATTGATCATCACTCAACCTTGACCCCATTCACAATTACTTTTGTTTCAGAACACACAATGCTTTCCTCAGTGCATATTTCCTCCCCCTGTCAAAGATCCCCCTTCTTTCACTTCCTCACACATCAATTATGCATCCTTTTGTATTTGGCTATAAGCTATACTTGAACTGGCCCCTGTTATCCTCTCCCTCCTCCCTCCCTCACTGTACCACAACCACACTGGCCACAAATACACCACACGGAGTCCCATTCTAGGGTCTTTGCATTTGTTGTTCTCTCTTCAAGGCATGCGCTCCTTGCTCATTAGCTCCGAGGGCTTACTATGCATTCAGGTTGCTCCTCATGGAGTCCTTCCCTAACCTCTCTCTCTCTCTCTCTCTCGTTTTTTTTTTTTTTTTTTTAAGATTATTTGAGAGAAAGAGAGAGAAAGAGAAACAGCATGAGCGAGGTGGGGCAGAGGGAGAGGAAGAGAGAATCTTAAGCAGACTCCATGTTAAACATGGAGCCTGATATAGAGGTCGATGCCAGGACCCTGAGATCACGACCTGAGCTGAAACCAAGAGTCAGACACTTAACTATGCCACCCAGGTGCCCCCCAACCTCCCATTCTTAAGCAACACCCACTCCCCCAATCACTATACATCATGCTATTTTATCATCTCCACACTTTTCATCATTGCCTCAAATACCCTTTTCATTTATTTGCTTATTGTGTCTCCCCATTCCACTAGAATGTATACTCCATGAGAATGGGGATCTCATGGGTTTTATTCACCAATGTATCCTCAAATCCTAGAACAGTACCTGGCACGCAGTAGGTAGTCAATAACAATGAATGAATGGCAGGTGGATGAGCAGATATCTAGTATAGGGAAACTTTTTACTAACATTCAATTCCATCCAGCAGGCTTCAGACCCCAGTCATTTCCAGGGCTCCTGAGGCTGATTCCATTTGCTTTCCCTTTGGCAGTTCCCCTCCCTGGACTCTCAAAACTTCCTGCGAGCCCACCACCTCCACCAGCAGCAGCCCTGGTTAGGTCTGTCTACATAGTGTCTGTCTGCCTGACTGTCAGACTACAGCCTAACTCACTTAGATCCTGTCTATTTCTCAGTGCCTGTCAGAGGCAATAACATGGTGTTTAAGAATTGCTACTGATCATTTGTGAAGCCTTTTTAGCGGGGTGCCACACATTTTCATCAACATGTTAAAAATCTGCTGCTTAGTCCATTGAGATAAACAGGTACACAAAATGTGGTGTGTACATACAATGGGATATTTTTCAGCTTTTATTTTTTTCATCATTTTTTCCTTTTTTTTATTTTTATTTTTTTTTTATTTTTATTTATTTATGATAGTCACAGAGAGAGAGAGAGAGAGAGGCAGAGACATAGGCAGAAGGAGAAGCAGGCTCCATGCACCGGGAGCCCGACGTGGGATTCGATCCCGGGTCTCCAGGATCACGCCCTGGGCCAAAGGCAGGCGCCAAACCGCTGCGCCACCCAGGGATCCCCATTTTTCAGCTTTTAAAAGGAAGGGAATAGGGACGTCTGGGTGCCTCAGCAGTTGGGGGTCTGCCTTTAGCCCAGGGCATTATCCTGGAGACCCAGGATTGAATCCTGCATTGGGCTCCCTGCATGGAGCCTGCTTCTCCCTTTTTTGTATATTCTTTTATTGGAGTTTGATTTGCCAACATATAGTATAACACCCAGTGCTCATCCTGTCAAGTGCCCCCCTCAGTGCCTGTCACCCAGTCACCCCAACCCCCTGCCCACCTCCCTTTCCACCACCCCTTGTTCATTTCCCAGAGTTAGGGGTCTCTCATGTTCTGTCACCCTCACTGATATTTCCCACTCATTCTCTCTCCTTTCCCCTTTATTCCCACTATTTTTTCATATTCCCCATATGAGTGAACCATATAATGTTTGGCCTTCTCCGATTGACTTACTTCACTTCTGCTTCTCCCGCTGGCTGTGTCTCTGCCTCTGTGTCTCTCTTGTGAATAAATAAATAAAATCTTAAAACTAAAGGGAATGGATAAACAGATAAACCTTGAGGACATTATGCTCAGTGAAATAAGCCTTGCACACAAAAGAGCAGATAATGTATGATTCCACTTATATGGGATACCTAGAATGGTCAAATTCAGAAACAGACAGGTAATGGTGGTTGCCAGGGCTGGGGAAAGGGTGAATGGTGGGTCATGGGTACAGAGTTTCAGTTTTACAACATAAAGTTCTAGAGCTGGGTTGCACGACTGCATGAATGTACTCATCACTACTGGGCTGTACACTTAATAATTATTATAATGGTCATTTTTATTTTACATGTTTTTACCACAATTTTTTACCACAACAAATTATTTTATAAAGGGAAGAAATACATCACCATACACATATCAAAGAAACTTAAATTCTCCTTGGAAGATTTTCTACTCTGATTCTACTTATGAATGTAATGGAAAAATCTAAGTAATGAGGATCTGGGGATCTGCACTGTGCATCCACTGAGATTTCAATAAAATACTAATGAGCAGAGGGAGGGTGGGGGGGAAGGTGCCAATGATGTCAGGCGATTAGAGCTGGATTGTGAGCTCCAAAGTACTTGCCTCAGACCATGCCTCTGACCTTTTAAGTCATTTCTCGGAAAGAGCCTGACTCTCTAACTCCTTGGGTACTCCCCAAATCTCCAACAAAGAATCTCCATTTTTAGATTGTAAAATTTTCTCTTGGTTGGCTTAAAATAAAAAAGATGTATTCATGAGAGAAAGAGAAAAAAAGGGGGGGTACATAGGCAGAGTGAGAAGCAGGTTCTTCGCAGGAGCCCAATGCGGACGGAACTCGATCTCAGAATCCCGGGATCATAACCTAAGCCGAGGACGGCTGCCCCACTGCTGAGCCACCCAGGCATCCCTCTTGGTTGGCTTTTAAAACTCAGCTTGCGTTCTGTTTGTGTGTGTGTGTGTGTGTGTGTGTGTTTTAACATATTCAAGTTCACTGTCCTCTCAATTTAAATTCACCATCATGGGCCGCCTGGGTGGCTCAGTGGTTGAGCATCTGCCTCCAGATCAGATTGTGATCTGGGGATCCTGGGATCGAGTCCCGCATTGGGCTCCCTGCAGGGAGCCTGCTTCTCGCTCTGCTTATGTCTCTGCCTCTCTGTGTCTCATGAATAAAGAATTCTAAATAAATTTAGCATCACTTTAGTTTTCTTACGACAGGCCTTCCCTCTCTCCTTTGATTTTTTTTCTCCCAGAACTGCTCCCCCCGCCAATCTAGTATTCATTCAGTGGTTGGTTTTCTTTTGAGAGAAAAATGTTTGGCAGCTTACTCTTTGGCTACAAAAATGTTGAACAGGTTTTGAGCACTTGGGTTTCCTGGCTGGCACGAATCCCTTGCCTTGTTACATAAAGGGACCCTTACACCCTTGAGACTCCAAGGGAACATTTGTGTTGGAGTTTCACTGTTCTAGGGCTATTGGGCAAGGTACATATGGATGGGTCATTGCTGTGCACATTCAAAGATGACGTGGACGGCAGTGTTATTTACCACAAGTACATAGCAGGGGGTGGTAGGCAGGCCTGCTGCCCTCGTGGTGGGGCCAGTCTGTCCTTTGCAGACTCACAGTTCCATTTCCTGCCAGGGCTGTGGTGTCTGGCACGGAGCCTTGGCACTGGCATCAGTGGCCCCTTCTCCCTTAAACCCAGCCATACCACTTCAGATTCCTGGCACATGTCTGCAGTGTCCACTCTTGCTGTTTCTTCAGCACTGTATTGCCCTCTGGGAGCCTGTAGCCTAAAACAGAGGCTCAACCCTGACTCAGCTGTAAAATCCAGGATTCAATCTAAGCTGAAATTAAATATAGCCTTATAATCATTATTCGTTATTCTGTTTATTAACAATTGATCCTATAAGTTGTTTACTGATATAATTCATGGTCAATAACAATATTTCATGATTGTGGCTAACCTTTTTGGAATGCTTACACTGTATTGTATTCTACTGCTATGTTTCAACTCATTGCACCCTCACAACAACCCTAGGAGGTATGTAACATTATTTTCCCCATTCTATCATATCAGACAGTGAACTATGGCAAGGAGAATTGGAGAAACCCATGCAAAGTCCCACAGCTAGGAAGTGGAGCTGGGATCGAAATGAGGTAGCCTGGTTTCCTACTCATGCAGTCCGATTCCAGAGCTTGCATTGGAGTAGATGTCCCAAGGTTTGTTTTTTAAGATTTTATTTATTTATTCAGTGAGTGACACAGAGACACAGGCAGAGGGAGAAGCAGGCTCCATGCAGGGAGCCTGACGTGGTACTCGATTCCGGGTCTCCAGGATCATGCCCTGGGCTGAAGGCTGCCCCCAAGGTTTATCCTGTACAACACAATACTGATAATGCAATGAGAAAAATGAAAGGATGTTACAGACTGTACATCTGTCCCTCAAAACTCCCATGTTGAAACCCTAAGCCCCAGGGTGATGGTTCTTGGGGATGGGGCTTTCGGTAGCAATTAGGTTTAGACAAGGCTTGCTTTTTCTCTCTGCCATGTGAGGACACAGTGAGAAGACCATATCTGAAAGCCACAGAGTGGACCTTCACCAGAGCCCGAACCGCTCTCACCTTGACTTGAACTTCCCAGCCTCCAGAATGGTGGGAAATACATGCCAGCTGCTGAAACCATTCAGTCTACGGTATTGTTATAGCAACCTGAGCGGTCTAATACAGGGGAGGGTGCTCCTTAACCAAATCAATTTGGGAAATGCTCTATCTTCACTCTCTATCGCTTTTCCTATTAGGAAATCAAAGGCTCTGAAAAGTCCTGCAGTAAAGAAAGCTATTTAAATTTGTTTAACCCAAGGTGCCAGGGTGATTCAGTCATTTACGCATCTGCCTTCAGCTCAGGCCATGATCCCAGAGTCCTGGGATAGAGCCCCTCAAACGGGCTCCTTGCTCAGTGAGGAGCCTGTTTCTCCTTCTTCCTCATCTGGGGCTCCCCTTGCTTGTGTGCTCTCACTCTCTCTCAAATAAAATCCTTTAAAATAAATTTAACCAATTGCTTCTCAAACTTACTTGACTTGGAAAGTCTTCATTTACGAATACTTAACCAAACACACTTGGAAGGTTCTACTGGGGTAAATGCCTCAGCACGCTTGTTTCCAGGTAGAATGTAACTGCCCAGTGAAAACAGAGCCTGGTGTAGGAAAAGGTTTGGTAGCATAGACCAAGAGGAGAGAGGTGATGCAGGCAGAGCCTAAGAAACACAGAGCAGAGGGCTGCATCCAAGAGGCAGGGAGTGGCTCTTTAAGAGAAGAGCCCAGGTATCCAGAACATCAGGGAAGGTAAATGGGGAGATGTACTATGAAGAAGTTTTGTTCTCAGGTAAATCCGGTGAGAACGAACTTTCAAGAGCAAAGTTTAGGGCCTGCCCTGGACAGAGGATTTGACTTGAACAGAAAGGCCATTACAGTATTGTGTAAATTTGAATCTAGGAGAATAGGATAACAAATCTCAGAATTGGGGATCCCTGGGTGGCGCAGCGGTTTGGCGCCTGCCTTTGGCCCAGGGCGTGATCCTGGAGACCTGGGATCGAATCCCACGTCGGGCTCCCGGTGCATGGAGCCTGCTTCTCCCTCTGCCTGTGTCTCTGCCTCATTCTCTCTCTCTCTCTCTCTGTGACTATCACAAATAAATAAAAATTTAAAAAAATATTTAAAAAAAAAAAAACAAATCTCAGAACTGTTGTATCATCTCCCTGAAAAAGCCAGATGGGATACCCATTAGAAAAATAATACAGGGGCACCTGGGTGGCTCAGTAGTTGAGCATCTGCCTTTGGCTCAGGGCATGATCCAGCGTCCAGGATCGAGTCCCACATCAGGCTCCCTGCGAGGAGCCTGCTTCTCCCTCTGCCTATGTCTCGGTCTCTGATTCTCATGAATAAATAAAATCTTTAAAAAAATTGTCAGACTGATATCCTAACATTGTCTTAATTTCTTTCTAGGGAATTACAAGTGACCTCAAATAAAGGGCCAGAGAATAAGAAGATCTTTCTGGCCATAGCAGTAACCAAAACATGTTTGCTAAAGATCTTGAAAGGACAGAAAGGGGGGATTAATAGCACAATTGGGTTTTTGTGTCTTTAAAGTGAAAATATTAATTCTAATTGAGTAGCTAGATATTTTTAATAGTTTATGCTTCTTGCAGGGTAGGTAGGGTGGAGGGGAGAGGGGGAAATCGCTGGCAGAATGATGGCAAATACATACAGAAAACCATCAAATTGCTGTGGGATTGCATAGTAAGATGTCATGCCTCCTGTTAGATGAGGGGGAACACGCTAGAGGAAGTTTGGAAAAGAAACCATTTTGTTCAGAGGTAAGTGCACTTAATTCAGACAGGACATTTGTAATGAGTATGAAACACACGAATCAACTGTGCAAATAGATTCAATTTACTTTTTTCTTAAGCAGAAGAACATAAAAACACAGTGGCCTCAATGATTTAACACTGAAAGTGTTGACACAGAACTAAACCTCAACATAGAGCAGTGGGCTTGCCATACTCTTCATTTAAAACAAATTGAAATTTGCTTGACATCAATTTTTCCTTGGAATTGGAACGTACTGAGATTTTATACATGTTACACAAGAGCAAACAGCCTATTTCGTTTTTTTGTATTCCTACGTTCACCTGTAATTGCAAATTGCATACAAATGTTTTTCTCTTGTGTAAATGCCAAGGAAAGTTAGTAGATGCAAAGGGAAGTTAGCAATGCCATCTATTGGTGAGATGTGGTTTGACCACATTTACTGGGTACAAGACCTGGAGTTCCTATGGGGGCAAGGAATTGAGTAAAAAGAGATGGGACAGGTATTCTGTATTTCAGAATGGTGGTGAAATCTATCTTTTATGAGACAATTAGAAATTCGAACACCTAAAAAAAAAAAAAAAAGAAATTCGAACACCTAAATGGTATTTAAATAATTATGGCTAATTATTTTTAGGTTTGATGTTGGCATTAGGGTTATGTTTAAACATCCTTACCTTTCAGAGATTTGGGGCCAAGTCTGACCCCACTATCTGTTTAACCTATGATCTAAGAATAGTTTTTACAGGGTCACCTGGGTAGCTCAGTCAGTTAAGCATCTGCTTTGGCTCAGGTCATAATTCTGGGGTCCTAGGATGGAGCCCCACATCTTCCAGGCTCTCTGCTCAGCAGGGAGTCTGCTTCTGCCTCCCTTTTTGCCTCTTCCCCCAGCTTTTGTTCTCTTTCTCTTGCTCTTAAAATAGTTTTTACACATTTTTGGTTGAAAGAACCAAAAGAATGATTTATGCCATAGGAAAGTTATATAAAATTCAAATGTCAAGGTCCGTAAAATAAGGTTTTATTAGAACAGGACCATGCTCATTTATTTCCATTTTATCTATGGCGGCTTTGTGCCATACCAGCAAAGCTAAGGAGCTGCAGAGAAACCATATGGCTCATAAAGCCTAAAGACTTACTCCCTGGCCCTTCACAGAAAAGCCTTACCCACTCTGCCCTAAAGCTTTCCTGTTTTGTTTTTATTTTGAGATAAAGTTCATGAGAGAGAACCTAAGTGGGGGGAGGGGCAGAGGGAGAAGCAGGATCCCTGCTGAGCAGGATTCTGGGCTCCATCCCAGGATCCTGGGATCATGAGCTGAATCCAATATGCAGACACTTGACTGACTGAGCCACCCAGGCATTCCAGAGTTTTCCTATTCTAAGTATGGCCAGTGAACCAGCAACACTAGCTTTGCTTGGAGGCTATTAGGAACACAATCCTGGTCTGTGCCCCAGACCTACTGATCCAGACCTCAAAATCTTCAGACCTCAGTTCCTACTCACATTAAAGTCTGAGGAGTACTGATTTAGAGGCCTCTGCTTGGGTCTTATCGTTTGGCTGCACCCTCACAAGAGTGCAGATGGCCAATAAGGACAAGGTGCTGTGTCTATCTGGGGCTCCCTTTCCCCCTTTAGAGGCCATACTCTGAGCACCCAGAACTCTAATTCTTGCTTCCAGAGCATACCTTCTCCCCAGGGTCCATCTCTAGCCAGATAGGCGGTCAAGATATAGCTGTTTATGGGGTGGGAAGAAGGTAGCCTGAGCTTGGACTTGAAGGCTGGGTGTTGTCTTGCTTAACCAGCAGATTCCTCGTGGCACAAAGAGGGTCAGAGCCAGAGGTGGCAAGAGAAGGGAGGACTGCTGGTGACTGGGATTGGCTTTCCCTATGCGGTCAACCTTCTGACTTAGAGCTCCAGATTCCAGGAATCCTAGCCTCCCAGATACTTGCAAAGGTACTTGACTGTTGGCTTGATCTAGAACTTTTAAATATTTAAACATATAGTATGGGCCTTTATTTGTGCCCTCGAGGTAGAGCCCACAAATGTTAGTGCCAGGTGTGTTGCATGCTTCTCAAAGTGTGCTCCAAGGACCACCTGCATCAGAATTCACAGTGTTGTTATTTTAGAAAATTCAGACTCCCAGGCCCTCTTTGTGTCCCCCTGAATAACAGTCTTGGGCCTGGGAATCTGCATTCCAACGAGCTCCCCTGGGGATTCTGATCCACACCAGAGTGGTAAAAGCACTTGTAATGGGGCGCCTGGGTGGCTCAATGGTTGAGCATCTGCCTTCAGCTCAGGGCATGATCCTGGGGTTCCAGGATGGAGTCTCACATCAGATTCCCACAGGGAGCCTGCTTATCCCTCTGCCTCTCATGAATAAATCTTGGGAAAAAAAAAAAAAAAAGCAGCACTTTTCATGAAGACAATGGATAGGAGGTAGCCCTGAGCAGAAAGCTTCAGGGGAGAAAAGAGAAAGGAGGCCAGGTAAAGGAAAGATGCTTTCATAATTTGGCCGGAACCCCCCACCCCCATCCCCGCCCCCAAAGAGTCTGCTGTAGGGAGAAGCTTTCTGCCACAATAGGGCAAGGGTGTCCTCCTGCCAAATGTGGGGCTCTCAGGCTGCCCTACAGAGGGAAGTATGAGTCAACGCACAATAGGGAGCAAAAGGAGGGGGTGAACCTGGAAGGACCCTTTGCACTCAACTGAAGTTCATGCTGAAGCCACAGTGCACAGTTTTGCCCAGGTGAGACCTCCTGGGTCCTGCAGGGGACATGGGAGCTGCTGAGACAGAGTGTGCAGTCCCACCAGCATGGTTTGGATCCTGCATCTGTTATGTGCAAGCTGGATGGCTTTGAGCAGGTTATTGAAGCTCTGTAGGTTTGCTTCCTTGTGTGTAAGGGGAATCCTAGCACCTCCCAGGCTCCTGTTAGTATTAAACATGATAATTAAGACACGTCCTTGCCACACAGAGCTGGATAATGGCTGACTGCTGTTTACTAGAAAGCTCGTTTCCTTATTCCTCTGCACTTCCTGATGCTTGATAGCATAAGCACTTGCCACTGGCTGAGGAGACGAATTTCCCTAAACCCCAAGCACAGGAAAGCCACTTAGGCTCCAATCACAGCCCTGTGTCAGACCAGTGCTTGGCCAGAGACATGGACCCCCCCCCCCCCACCCTGAGCTTTCCTGTGACAGAGCAACTCCTGAGCCACTGCCTAGCTGCTCACTGTCCACAATTCCTAGGCTAACCCCCCACCCCCCCCCACCCTCCCCACCCCATAGAGAGCACACCTGGGGGACTCAGGTTTGTGAGGAGCCCAGGATTTGTACAAAACCGGAGACAGCTGTGCCAGGCTGAAGATCACCACTAGGGGGAAGCAGAATCCAAGCACCCGTGTGAGGAGTGTGCGAAGGTGTGGAGAGGGGAGGGGGCAGGAAGGGTGGCAGGAGCTTAGCACCCCCCTCCCCGCCCCCCTCACCCCTTAGACACCTAAACACGCCCTCCTGGTCCCGCACTGGATCACTTGATCGCTGTTTAGTTTCCTCATCCAGGTTTGGTCCATTATATCTTAAATATCACATAGGGCAGCGGCTCACAAGCTTGCCTGCAAATATGAATCACCTGGGGAGCTCTGTAAAATCCCAGGGCCAAAGTTTTATCTCCATTAAGTCACAATCTGAGGTGGGGAGGCAGGAATCACTTTTTTTTAAAAATATTTTATTTATTTATTCATGAGAAACAGAGAGAGAGAGAGAGAGAGAGAGGGAGAGAGGCAGAGACACAGGCAGAGGGAGAAGCAGGCTCCACGCAGGGAGCCCGACGTGGGACTCGGTCCTGGGATTCCAGGGTTACGCCCTGGGCCAAAGGCGGCGCTGAACGGCTGAGCCACCCGGGCTTCCCAAACATGATTTTTTTTTTTTTCCAAACATGATTTAAAAAATCTTAGGGTCTTCATCTTTATGCAGGCTCCATGCCCAGCATGGGGCTTGAACTCATGACCTCGAGAGCATGCTCTAGACAGCCAGGTGCCCCAGGAATCAGTGCTTTTTAAAACACCACGGGTGGTTCCACTCTGCAGCCACGTTTGAGAACCGTTGTAGACAAAAGATCTCAGGTCTTCCCACGTGGCTGCTGGCTTTCAGGCTAGAGGCTGCCTCCAAGAAGCTCCCCAACTAACCACACATTCTTCTCCTCCATCTGTCTGAGCCTGTCTGTAATTGGCGCCAGCGCTGTTCATAGTTGAATGGGATACAGATCCCCTGGGGATCCTGCTAATCTGCAGATGCGATTCCACAGGTCACAGGTCGAGGTGGGGCAGGGATTCTGCATGTCTAACTGCGCTCCCAGGTGCTGCCCCACTGCTGGTGCATGGGCCACATGTTGCAGGGCTTATGGGATAGCAGCCTCTTTCTGCACGTGTGCCTTTGCACTGGTCACTAGTGTTCCTTTTCTGCCTTCCCTGCTACAGTGGGAAGAGTGGCTGGCTTCCAGTCTCACATCCTGCCTCCCCAGCCACCCCCCGCAAGCTGCCCATAGTATGGACCAATACCCTTCACACACACACACACACACACACACACACCTCAGTCTAGGACTCCTGCATGAATAAGTGAACAAATCTAGTGAGAAACGCTCTGAACTTGTTGCTGGAGATGTGGCCTGCCACCTAGAAGCTAGGAGCACTTGCCCAAGGGTTGGCTTCTCCGAGACTCAGTTACTTAACTTGTGTAATTGATCTGGTAATTTCACTGTGACGACCAAGGAGAGAATAGGTGTTAAAGCTCCTTTTCACCAACGTGGTGGCATCCTGTTCTCTATCCCATGCTGTCACCATTGCCCAGGGGGGCCAGCCTTGCCCTTCACACTCCCTGGGAAAGCAGATCTATTCCGAGCTTCCTCAACCCAACTTAGACTTTGCTCGAGTTCCATATGTCTAACCAAATGCCTACAGTACACATTCAATCTTGTAGACCCACCCATGTGCCATATTTACACATGGAAAATTAAGTTTATCATTCCTTTGCTTCTCCCAAGCCTTGCTCCTATGGATCCTCCTGCCATTGACTCATGCTTTTATGGGAGCATGAAAGGATAAGGAGCTGAGACCCTACCCACAGAAATAGAACTAGAAGAAAGGAGATGGGCAAGGGGTCACCTTCTGGAGCTCCAGTCTAGGTGCCCCTGCCCTCTAGTGCAGCAAGCAGCACAGCCTCACAGAGGCTTTGAGACCTTTGGGGCAAAGAGCACTCAAACCCTTTCAAACCCTGCTGGCCACTTCCCTGGCTTTTCAGAGGAGCAGGGAAGAAGCCCACAGATGGCAATAATCATGAGTGGGGGCAGCTGACATGGGGCTGGCCCAGGTTCTGGCACTCTCTTTTAGGGAGTAGCTGGGGGATCTGATGGAGAACATGGAGGTTCATGCCCTCCCAACTTTTAGCTGCTCAAGAGAGTTTGGATCAGCAGCTTTGTTAGCTCCTCGTATGGGTTGAATTGTGTTTCCCTGACCCAGATTCAAACATTGAATCTCCAATCCTTGCTGCCTTGGAATGTGACCTTGAGTTGCAGATGTAATAAGATAATGCCATTAGGGCAGACCCTATGCAATATGACCGGTGTCCTTATAAAAAGGAGAAATTTGGACACAGGGAAAATTTGTGAGAAGGATGGCAGAGATAGTGGTGCTGCAACTGCAAACCAAGAAACACCAGATTGTCAACAGACCAGCAGAAGCTGGGAGAGGTGGGCACCTGGGTGGCTTAGTGGTTGAGCATCTGTCTTTGGCTCAGGGCATGATCCTGGGAGCGAGTCCCACATCCTGCTCCCTGAGGGAAGCCTGCTTCTCCCTCTGCATAGGTCTCAGCCTCTCTTGGTCTCTCTCATGAAGAAGTAAAAATCTTTACCAAAAAAAAGCTGGGAGAGGCATAGAACAGTGGTCTTCACAGTCTTTTGAGGAAATTGGTCTCCAGGACTTCAGACTCCTGAGTCTTGACTCAGAGAATACATTTCTGTAGTTTATACCACCACGTCTGTGGGGTTTGTTGTGGCAGCCAAAGGAAACGAATGCATTCAGTTCCCCAAAAGAATAGGCTGGAGCCACCATTGAGCTCCAGTCACTCCCTCTTCCTAACCAGGTTACTTCTCCTACCAGGGAGCTTCCATAATCACTTGGCTCTTCCCTGGTCCCTGTCCCTACAAATACGGAGAGCATGAAGGAGCAGGGAGTGAGTGCTGGGCTCTTTCACACAGGCCCTGAGCTGCTGCTGACTGACCTCAGCTGGGGGATGGCTTTGAGTGTCCTCGGACACCTCGCTGCTGGCACATTTCCTTGGGGTGAGGCAGTGGTGGTGGTTGTCCTTGACTACTTAGACAGCAATTCATCCTAAGCTGAGAACTCAGGTGTTTACAGGTTAATGTTCTTCTCCACCAGGCCTTGTGATTTACCACAGTCATACATCACTGGGAGACCAGTCTTACTTTTTCCACTTGCCTGCTCCTGCCCGGCCCAGGACTTCTCCCTCTCTCATATGTGTCAAACGCCCTCCAGACCACCTTGTCCCCACCCCCTCTTCATCTTCTCTACCACCAGAATGCTCTTCCCCAAAGGCAGAAGAGGAAGGGGTAGGTGAGGCTCAGAGCCCTGCATGGATCTATCTCCTACTCCTCCCTGCTCACTTTCAACTGGCGCTTTCCTCTCCAGTTCCACCAAGACACAGCCTATGGACCTCCTGCCCTTTGTGAACACGTGGCTCCTTCCTCTTGGTTCTCACCTGTACCTCTCCCTGCCAGCTAACCTGTCCTCACCTACGCCTTCCTCTTCTGCAGGCCCATCGCAACCCCTGCTAACCTCCATCAGAGCCTGGTCTCTTGCGTTAATGTTGTCCTTTTTTGTTTTCTCCACTCATGGGTGAGTCCCTTGAGGGCAGAGGTTTGTGTCCTCCAAAGCTGGACAGCCTGGCATGGAACAGGGTTTTTAACAGTTTTTCTGGAATGAACCCATCAATAGTTCTCAAAGTGTGGTTCCTGGGCCAACAGCACCAGTGTCACCCAGGAACTCATTACAAAGGCAAATTGTGGCCTCAGCCCAGGCCTGCTGAGTCAAACTCACAGGGGAAAGGGTTTAGGTATTACAAACCCTCCAGATGATTCTGATAGACACTCACATTTGAGATCAGCTGAATTTAAAAAATAAGAACATAGTGAAATAGGATGTGCATGGAATTTGCTATTGTTCAGCTTAGACTGAATCATGACAGGAGTGCTGATGGGCTGAGGGGGGAGTCCTCTGGTCCCCATCACTGGGAGTCACTGGGCATTATGGCAGCCTGGGCACCCATTGCCCAGCTCTCCCTCAGCTCCTGTTCTATTTATTTTTTAAATTTTTATCTATTTATGATAGTCACAGAGAGAGAGAGGGGCAGAGACACAGGCAGAGGGAGAAGCAAGCTCCATGCACCGGGAGCCCGACGTGGGATTCGATCCCGGGTCTCCAGGATCGCGCCCTGGGCCAAAGGCAGGCGCCAAACCGCTGCGCCACCCAGGGATCCCCCTCAGCTCCTGTTCTAATGTGTTACGTGGTATCTCCTTCTGAGGGTAGTTGTATAAACACTAAAGTCTCAGAAGTATCCCAGGCAGAAACCCAATGCATAGGGGAAGCCCAAGGATTCCAAGCATCAGGATTGCTATACTCCAGCTCAACTCTGTGGTCATGGTGCCTGTTGCTCATCTTACATTCTTAACTTAAAAATATTTTGTCAACCTCCCACCCGTCCCCTGCCTTACCAACCAAAAAAAGCCAAGAAACAAAAACAAGCTTGTGGATACAGAGAACAGTTTGGTGGCTGCTGAAGGTAGGGGTGGGCAAAATGGGTGAGGGGAGTTGAAAGGTGCAAGTTTCCAGTTGTAAGATCTGCGAGTCCTGTGACTGTAATGTATCGTATGGGGACTATAATACCATAGTTTTTAAAGATTTTATTTGTTCATGAGAGACACAGAGAGGCAGAGACACAGGCAGAGAGAAGCAGGCTCCATGCAGGGAGCCTGATGTGGGGGACTTGATCCTGGAACTCCAGGATCACGCCCTGGGTCAAAGGCAGACACTCAACTGCTGAGCCACCTCGGCGGTCCTATAATACCATATTGTAGATCTGAAAACTATTAAGAGATCTTAGGGGCACCTGGGTGGCTCAGTTCATTAAGCAGCTGCCTTTGCTCAGGTCATGATCCTAGCGTCCTGGGATTGAGCCTCTCATTAAGCTCCCTCCCTCCCTCCTTCCTCTCAAAATCTTTTTAAAAAGATCTTAAAAATTCTTAAAAAAGATCTTATAAATTTCACCACAAAAAAAACTTGTGATCATTTCACAACATATACCAATACTGATTTTTTTTTTTTAAGATTTTATTTATTCATGAGAGACACACAGAGAAGCAGATACACAGGCAGAGGGAGAAGCAGGCTCCATGCAGGGAGCCCGATATAGGACTTGATCCTGGGTCTCCAGGATCACATCCTGGGTGAAAGGCAGGCGCCAAACTGCTGGGCCACCCAGGGATCCCCCTGAATTATGTTTTATACCAGAAACAGGTCAATTAGAGCTCAATTTTTTTTTTTTAGATTTTTAAAAATAAGCATTCTCTCAAAGGAATTAGAGTCCTATTGCCTTAGATTTGCTATATTACCTGTAAAGTATTCTATCCTTTTTAAAGATTTTATTTATTCATGAGAGACTCAGAGCAGCAGAGATAGAGGCAGAGGGAGAAGTAGGCGCCCCATGGGGAGCCTGATGTGGGACTCAATCCCAGATCCCCAGGATCACGCCCTGAGCCAAAGGCAGATGTTAACCACTGAGCCACCCAGGTATCCCAAGTATCCTGTCCTTTTATTTTTAAATTTTTTTTAATTTATTCATGACAGACTCAGAGGCACAGGGAGAGGGAGAGGGAGAGGGAGAGGGAGAAGCAGGCTCCATGCACAGCACCCGACGTGGGACTCAATCCCGGGTCTCCAGGATCAGGCCCTGGGCCGAAGGCGGCGCTAAACTGCTGGGCCACCAGGGCTGCCTGTATCCTATCCTTTTAAAATTTAGTCTAAAGTAGTGGATGATATGGGGTTTTCTTGGTCTTTAATTTTTCGTCTCTTGATTTTTTTTTTTTTTCTAAGAGAGAAAGAGCATAAGTGAAGGGAGGGGCAGAGCTAGAGAGAGAATCCCAAGCAGGCTCCATGCTCAGCATGGAACCCTGCATGGAGCTTGATTTCATAACCCTGAGCTCATGACTTGAGCCAAAAATCAAGAGTCAGATACTTAACTAAGCCACCCAGGTGCCCCCCTTGAATGTTGGTTTTTAACTGCTCAATGAGAAACCCTGATATGCCATTTAAGAAGCTGGGAAAGGACTCCTTTAGGACTGAAGAATATATCTACAGGTCAACTTGGAAATATTGTGAATATTTTGAGAGGGTGCTGTGACAAGCCCCTCCACCATCATATGTCTGCTTTCCTCTTGCTTCACTTCAGACATTCTCTCTTGCAGCCTATGCTGCAAAAGATCTTAGCCTCATTCAGATCCTCAAGTTCACTAAATTTTTGTTTATCTGGACCTTTGGACCAGTCTTTCCCCTGCTTGGAAGCTCCTTTTTTTTTTTCCTCCCCGCTTGGAAGCTCCTCTTCACGCCCCACCCCCCCAAGATTTTATTTATTTGAGAAGGAGAGAGGAAGAGAGCATGAGAGAAGAGGCCAGAGGGACCAGCAGACTCTTGCTGAGTGTGGAGCCCATCGTGGCATATTGTCCCAGGACCTGATCCCAGGACCTGGAAATCTTAAGCAGAAACCAAGAGTTTGTCACGTGACTGAGCCACCCGTGCCCCCTCTGCTTTTTATTGACTAATTCTTCCTTCTTCTGGGGGAAAGTGAAATATCCCTTTGCCCCTGAAGACTTCTTTTCCATGAGATTAGGATCCTCCCTTTCGCTGATGTCCCCCTTCCCAATTATCCTTTATCTGCTCCTTGTTCTCCTTCCTTCCTTCTTAAACCCCAGCACCTATCTTAGAGCGAGGCACACTGTTGGGGGGCACAAGTATTTGTTGGATGACTTTGAAAGCACACAGGCTCTAGGGAGATAACTTTCTAAGCCCCAAATGAGCCCACTTACCTCTCTTTTATACTTAGGCTAAGACCTTACGTGCTAATAAGCCTCAGGTGGGGAGAGGGTGTCTGAAAAAGAGACAAGTGCATGATTTAAACAGAAGACAGCTGGAAAAAGAAGAAAAGAACTTGACAGTTCAGGAAGTGCATGGCGAAAGGCAAGTTGCTGTGATTCCCACAAAGTCTGTCCTTTTGTTTGTGACAAGGGGTCCCTAGGATGAGAATGGCATGGAGACTTTCCCCAAAGGGCTCCCTTCCACTTCTTCTCTGATATATTGTCTCTGTGGGCAAGGCTATAAATAGAACCGAACTTGGAGGGAAAGGCAAGTTGTGTTGTGTGCCTCTGTATAAATGGTTGCTACTCTCTACCCCAAAACAAGCCACTGTCATTGGGACATCACAGAAATTACAGAATAAAACCTCTCATCCAATCTCAGGATTAGAAAGGATACTGTATATCACCGTGTCCCCTCCTCTGACCTCTGCAGGAATTCCCTCTGTAGATCTCTGATAACAATTCACAGCCTCCTATCAGAAGCACCTGGCTCCATATTGGATTCTAATTATTGGAAAATCCTCTTAAGCTTAGTGCTTTGTATGTGGTCATGGTTTATTGAGTTAGATAAATAAACATAAAGGAACATTAGCAATCAGGACAGTAGAAATTATGTTAAAGTAATGTGTTTTTTTTGATAAACAGATTGTAGGAAAATTGTCTGAAATGTTTGACAGAGTCTTCAGTCTTCCTGTTGTGCTAGATACATGCAGATGCATGTTCTCTTCAATAAATTACTGGACAAGTAAAAAAGCAAAAAAAAAAAAAAAAAAAAGGAAAGAAAAAAGAAAACCAAAAAAGTAGTCCATAAAGGCTGTCTTACTACATACTCAGAGCCAATTACTAAATATTTACCAAATGACTGAGCAAATTCTCATAAACACTGAATATCTTTTTTTTTTTTTTTTTTTTTTTATTTATGATAGTCACAGAGAGAGAGGGAGAGAGGCAGAGACACAGGCAGAGGGAGAAGCAGGCTCCATGCACTGGGAGCCCGATGTGGGATTCGATCCTGGGTCTCCAGGATCACGCCCTGGGCCAAAGGCAGGCGCCAAACCGCTGCGCCACCCAGGGATCCCTTTTTTTTTTTTTTTAATTTATGATAGTCACACACAGAGAGAGAGAGAGAGGCAGAGACATAGGCAGAGGTAGAAGCAGGCTCCATGCACCGGGAGCCCGACGTGGGATTCGATCCTGGGTCTCCAGGATCAAGCCCTGGGCCAAAGGCAGGCGCCAAACCGCTGCGCCACCCAGGGATCCCAACACTGAATATCTTGAGTCTTGAGACTAAACTTTCAGACTAGATCTCCCTTGCTCATTGGAACAATGATCATACCCTTTACCAACAGGAAAGCAAGGGAGCAGAGTACAGTATCATGGAATAGGGATGGAAGATGTTTCCAGTCCCACCTGCTACTAACCAGCTGCTCCATGTCAGGCAAGTCACTAGACTCTGCTGGATCTTAGTTTCAACCTCTGCAAACAGAGGTGATTAAACCAGGTGACCTATAAGGTTCAGTAGCATGCTAACCCTCCTTGGCTGTAGGACTTTGCCCTTTTCCTCCTAAAGACCAAAGCCTCGGGAGTGAAATGAACTCTCAGCCAGTTGGGTAATTGATCATTAGCAAAGGTCTAACTCCTACTAAATACTAAGTTAAAGCAATTATTGTAAATATAACTATGCGCATATCCTTCCCTGAATTAGCAGAAACTTGAGTTAATAGTTGGCTACATCACTCCGCTCATAACCTCTCATTTCTGCCTTCAACGTTGGCTAAAACTCCCTGGCTGTCAGCTGAATCTGGACTTTTTAAATATTCTATTTTTAAACCACAGTAGTTGGACTGTACAGTTCTGGTAGGGTATTTACCAAGGGAAAAAAAAAAAAAAACCAACCCTCAGACTGCAAAGAAATCTCAAATGATTTTCAGTAATTAATTTTTAACATGATTTCCCCCTGATATTATATTTTCTGATAGTAAGGTACAGTTATTATGAAAGAATAATAACTATATTTAGTGGCAAAGGAAATTAAGTATTTTTAAAATTAGGAGCCAAGATTTTCAGTGCAAGGAAAAATAAGCTCTAAATATCAGATCAAAACACTGTATCCTGGGACACCTGGGTGGGTCAGCAGTTGACCATCTGCCTTCGGCTCAGGGCATGGTCCCAGGGTCCTAGGATCGAGTCCCACATCAGGCTCCTCACAGGAAACCTGCTTCTCCTTCTGCCTGTCTCTGCCTGTCTCTGTGTGTCTCTCATAAATAAATAAAAATCTTAAAAAAAAAATCCTGTATCCTAAGTTTGAATTAGAAATTTTAATAAGAATACGTATGTATTTTTGGTTTTAAAAAATTATTTTTTAGCAGTGCCTGTATGGCTCAGTGGGTTAAGCATCTGCCTTTGGCTCAGGTCAAGATCCCAAGGTGGCATTGGGTTCCCTGCTCAGCGGGGAGCTTGTGTCTCCCTTTCACTTTGCTCCTCCCCCCCAGCTTCTGCTCTCCTATATGCTTTCTCTCAAATAAATAAATAATATCTTTATAAAAAATATTTTTAAAAATTATTTTTTGCTCTATATGTTGAAAAGACCTAAATGCCTTGAGTAACTCATAGCAATGAGCACCTTAGCACCCAGAGTGTGCTTTCTAAATATCATCTCACTAGAAGGAACAGAGCTCCTTGGCTGATTCAGGGTCAGGGATGAACCTAAAATATCTTGTCATACCAGCAAGCAAGGAAGTTATCAAAGACCACAGAATCATGCCCAAAAGGCTGAGGAACCAAGCTGAAGAGCCCATAGGCCAGAGATTATACGATTTCAGCACCAAATTAAAAAAAAAAAAAAAAAAGAAAGGACTATAAGAGATTGAAACACATTGAATGTGTTAAAAATCTGTGAATTCAAAAAAAAAATCTGTGAGTTCATACAATTACAACAGACACTCCTTTGAAGGAAACTACGAATCCAACTCATTATTCTGAAAACTAGGAGGGACACTTGGCTGGCCCAGTTGGTAGAGCACATGACTCTTGATCTCAGAGTCATGACAGAGTCATGAGTTCACGCCCCACATTGAGTGTAAAAATTACTTTAAAATTTCTTTTAATTTAAAAAAAGGGTATATATATATTTTAATAAATAAAAATGTTAAAAACTGAGAAAGACAAAATAATTGCTTAACTGCAGAACTATATTGAAGTTGTTATACATGGTAACCAAATAGTTTTTTTAAAAAAATAAATTTACTTAATAAATATTTTATTTATTTATTCATGAGAGACACGGAGACAGAGGCAGAGACATAGGCAGAGGGAGTAGCAGGCTCCTTGCTGGGAGCCCAATGTGGGACTTGATCTCAGAACCCTAGGATCATGACCTGAGCCAAAGGCAGATGCTCAACCACTGAGTCACCCAGATGTCCTGTAAATTTCTTCTTTTAGAAGAATGCAAGCTGATAAGTCCAGAGGGATACTAGAATTTGAATATCTCTATTTTGCAGCCTCTAGTGAAATAATGGATCAGGGCAAATGGTTATAGGAAATACATCCCCACAGGGATACAATCAACAACAACAAAAGAATGTGGGACATTCTACAAGCTTGTAGAAATTAATTGTTCTGCAACAAATAAATTGCATAAAGAAGAAAGAGGGATGGGGATCCCTGGGTGGCGCAGTGGTTTAGCGCCTGCCTTTGGCCCAGGGTGCGATCCTGGAGACCCGGGATCGAATCCCACATTGGGCTCCTGATGCATGGAGCCTGCTTCTCCCTCTGCCTGTGTCTCTGCCTCTCTCTCTCTCTGTGACTATCATAAATTAAAAAAAAAAAAAAAAAAGAAGAAGAAAGAGGGATGGGGAACCTGTAGATTAAAAGAGATTTAAGGGACATATTAACCAAACACAATATAGGGGCCTTATCTGGATTCTGATTTAGACAAACCAACTATTAAAAAAAAATGTAAGAGAGAATCAGGTCTATTCAGAACATTACTTGGATTTGATAGTGTTATGGAAATACTATAAGTGTGAAGGGTGCAATGATGTTTATGATACTATGCTTTTAAAAGTCCTTATTTTTCAGATAGAGACTGAAATATATATGGATAAAATAATTTCAATATCTGATGCTTAAAAATAAGTTAGCAGGGGGGTACCTGGGTGGCTCAGTCGGTTGAGCATCTGACTTGATTTCAGCTCAGGTTGTGATCTTGTGATCGTGGGATCAAGCCCCCTGTTGGGCTCTGTGCTGGGTACAGAGCCTGCTTGAGATTCTCTCTCTCCCTCTCCCTTTTTCTCTCCCCCTCCCTTTCTCTCTCTCTCTCTCTCTGCCTCTAAAAAAGAAAAGAAAGAAAAGAAAAGGAAAAGAACAAAAGAAAGAAAGAAAAAGAAAGAAAGAAGAAAGAAAGAAAGGAAAGAAAGAAAGAAAGAAAGAAAGAAAGAAAGAAAGAAAGAAAAAAGAAATTAGCAGGGGTTGTAGTAAGACTGAGGAGCAGAGGGGATAAGAGGAAAAAAAAGTAGTCATGTGTTGATAATTGTTGAAAAATAGGTGAGCAGAACATGGGGCTCATTGTATGATTTTTCTCCACTTTCATATGTTATTTCCATAATAAATTTTTTATAAGTAAATGCTTTTTTAAAATGCTTATCTCTACATTGGATTTATGTATTTTTTAAGATTTTATTTTTAAGTAATCTCTATGAGCCCCAGGTGGGTAAACTCACAACATCAACACCGAATCACAGGCTCCAGTCAGCGAGGTGCCCCAGGAGTTATATTTTTCAGGCACTAATCAAAATGTATTTCTTTTTATCTATTACAAACATATTTCCATTTGCTCCTAAACTATATGATTTTAGTTCTCCTCCTCTAACTCATAAAGAGGGTTCCTGTTAGTTTTAAGTCATATTTACTTACTTGCAGTGATTTTTTAAAATCTATTGAAATGCATATTCTATAGTGTAAGCTCCCATAGCACCTCATCACATTGGGGTAAAATGCAGGTACCCCCTGCTTTAACAATTTAAGTTCATCACAATCAAGTTCCACCCCACATGTCACATGAACTATTCCAAAAAGCAGAAGAAAAGAAATCCATCCTAACCCATTTTATAAGGTCAGTTACCAAAACCAGACAAAGACATCAAAAATTCTCAACAAAATACTAGCAAGTTGAATCCAGCAACATATAAGACTTATACACTTAAACATGGCAAATATTATATGATATATATTTTATCACAATTTTAAAAATAGCAAAATAACAAAAAGAATTATACGCCATGACCAAATGTGATTTATCTCAGAGAAGCAAAGATGGTTTAACATCAGAAAATCAACTAATGTAACACATTTTATCAGCAGAATGAAAGACAAAAATCACATTATTCTCAGTAGATGCAGAAAAAGCATTTGACAAAATCCACATTCATGGACCCCCAGATTAAGACCTGTTCTAGGAGTACCTGGGTGGCTCAGTCATTTGATTTGACTCTTGATCTCAGCTCAGGTCTTTTTTTATTTTTTTAAGATTTTATTTATTTATGAGACACACACACACACACAGATGGAGATAGAGAGAGAGAGAGAGGAGAGGTAGAGACATAGGCAGAGGGAGAAGCAGGCTCCATGCAGAGAGCTCGATGTGGAACTCAATCCCAGGACCCTGGGATCACTCCCTGAGCCAAAGGCAGACGCTCAACCTCTGAGCCACCCAGGTGTCCCTCAGCTTAAGTCTTAATTGCAGGGTCTTGAGTTTAAATCCCACACTAGGCTCCATGCCCATAACATTAAAAAATAATAAATGAATGAATGAATGAATGAATGAATGAATGAATGAATAAATAAATAAATAAATAAATAAATAAGAATATCTGTTCTAGAAGGTCTCTAACTACAGCAGGAAGACCCTTGGGCTAGAAGGTGCATGGGTCCCAGGGGTCACAACTGGGAAAAATGTTTTCTTGAATCTGTTGGAAAGAGTCTTCTTGAATCTGCCTTGATCATAAAGAATGACAGCATGAATGACTTTTCCAAGATTTAAGAGGAGTGTTGAGTGTAA
The DNA here is from genome assembly GCF_053574225.1 of Canis aureus. NCBI lineage: Eukaryota > Metazoa > Chordata > Mammalia > Carnivora > Canidae > Canis > Canis aureus. The sequence goes on from NC_135627.1 coordinate 15,302,314, forward strand.
ACTCTTGAATATAGGAAGCTAGTATATTCTATCTTTGCTGCCTATCATGTCTATAATTATTTACCTGCTAGTTGATCAATGAGTATTTTGGGGGCGCCATAATTCAAGAACCTTCGGATGGTTTGAAGGTTGAGGGCAAGTGCTTTAAACTTAGACTTAGCTATGTGATTGAAGGCAATCTTTTTAAACTTTAAGTTATGGGATTGTTAGATTTTTTTCACCTCTGAAACTAGGAATCCAACACCATAGGATGAGAATTTTAAAAGATAATACCTATGACATGTTCTGCATGATACCTGGACCATGGAAGTATTCGTCATCTCAACATGCAAGACTGTGTAAATCATGGGGTCTGTCTTTCAATTATCATATTTGCCACTTAGATCCAGGTTAGACTAAAGGATTTCATAATACCAAGTTAAAGGGACCAATATTCTCACTTAAGAACTAGATTTGTTGTTGAAAACAGCAGTGGCATGAAATGTAATTCAGACAACTTCAGCAGTTGTGCATCTAAAGTAAACATATAAATGGCATCAAGAAAGAAAATACAGAGCAGCCCAGGTAGCTCAGCGGTTTAGCGCTGCCTTTGGCCCAGGGCCTGATCCTGGAGACCCGGGATGGAGCCCCACATCAGGCTCCCTGCATGGAGCCTGCTTCTCTCTCTGCCTGTGTCTCTGCCTCTCTCTGTGTCTCTCATGAATAAATAAATAAAATCTTAAAAAAAAAAAAGAAAGGAAGAAAGAAAGAAAAGAAAGAAAGAAAGAAAGAAAGAGAAAGAAAGAAAGAAAGAAAGAAAGAACGAACGTACAGTCTGGGTGTTGCCAAAATAGAGGATTTTTCTTTTAAGATTTTATATATTTATTCACAAGAGACACGGAGAGAAAGGCAGAGACATAGGTAGAGGGAGAAGCAGGCTCCCTGCAGGGGAACCCGATGCAGGACTCAATCCCAGGACCCCGGGATCACGACTTGAGCTGAAGGCAGATGTTCAACCACTGAGCCCCCCAGGAGCCCCCCAAATAGAGGATTTTTCAGGGCAAATCACTGGCCTGTATTTTGGGATAGTGACTTTGTTCATACAGGAGCAAAGTTTGAACTCCCTTCAGTTCTGGCTCACTGCTATCAATAATGTCACCGTGTTAAATCTGTGTAGATGGTTTTGAAGAGTGCTTAAAGATACAACTGTTAGCCAAGGGTGCAAACTCAAATGGTCCCATGGGCAAAACAACTGAGGGAAGCTAAATGGGCTGTAACAGAGAAGGGGCCTATTACTAGAGGTCTATTATTGGAGACCATGCCCTGTCTAGAAAGCATTTTTATTCAAGTCATTTCAGAAGCCCCAGCAAGCCAAACAAAAAGATTGTGAAGGCCTCGGTCCTCGGCAAGCAGCTAACAGCCTGTGATGAGTGGAACAAGCATGAATTAGGAATTTCTCTTTTGTATCCCTGAACCCATAGATTGTTTTTTTCCCTTTCAGTCAGATCAATAGTGGGGACGGAACCACTAAATGCTCTGAATTGTAAGCTCACAGGGTTTTTAGAGTTGCTTACCTGTTCACCATTGTGGGTAGTACTTGAGCACCATTTGTTTTTGTGTCTTCTTTTCTGAGTATTTGATGCCTCAAATATTTCCGGGGGCTCTGACCTAGAAGCCGACTCCTATGCCCAGCCATTAGCAGGCACTGATTTATTTTTTCCCCTGCTTTCATCTTGTGAGTGGCCCCCAACTCTCTGTGAAGGGGAGTGTGTAATAGAACCATCCCAACCCCTGCCCAGTGCTACCGACACACTCATTCTGGGCCTCTTGGTTTCCTGTGATACCAAAGCCTCCACCATGATGAAAGTTATTTATTCATAAAAAAATATTTAGAGAAAGATCAAAGAAAATCAATTATAAAAAAAAAAAAAGAAAATCAATTATAGTATTGATAAATGTAAACACATTGCTTTAGAGGCTGAATGAAGAAAATAATTGTAAATGATTACAGGGATGGTAATCTGGAATCAACTCAGTAATGTCATACTAAAGGGTTATTTTTTAAAAGGTAAGATCAAAAAAAATAAAAAATAAAAAAATAAAAGGTAAGATCATGACTCTCAGGCAAATATTAAATGGCCATCATTGACCTATTCATTTATTATTATTATTATTATTATTATTAGGGGGATGCCTGGGTGGCTCAGTGGTTTAGCGCCTGCCTTTGGCCCAGGCCGTGATCCTAGAGTCCCAGGATCGGGTCCCACGTCAGGCTTCCTGCATGGAGCCTGCTTTTCCCTCTGCCTGTGTTTCTGCCTCTCTCTCTGTGTCTCTCATGAATAAATAAATAAAATCTTTTAAAAAATTATTATTATTAATTTGTGAGGGAATCAGTAAGATATTACAACTGGTTTTTATATTCTCTACCTGACAAAATTCTTTTACGTCTCCTTGAGCAGGGATTGCTTGCATTGCTATGGATAGGAATCACCTGCATTACTGTCAGTTTTCTACAAGTTAACTTCTGCCTCACCAGAGCGAGAGAGTAGCCCAGAAAACACAGGGGCTTTCACCTCCGTAGGATAACACAGTCCTGCAAAGGATCATAATCCAACATTCCACCAAAAAGATGTTCAGTTACCCTCCTGCGTCTTCCACACCCTTCACAACTGTTCCCCCAGCTGTGATCATCTCTGAAGTTCTCCCTCCAACTCACAAGAAATCCCAGGCATGGGTAAATATTTTCTATGTTTATCATGGACGACCTAAAAATGTTGGGGAGCTTGTGACCATTTTACAAGGTTGTGGGAGAAAAGTGCCCAACCTGGTATGAGAATTTAAATCCCATATATATGGGCAGCCCTGGTGGCTCAGCGGTTTAGCGCCGCCTATAGCCCAGGGCCTGATCCTGGAGACCCAGGATCGAATCCCATGTCAGGCTCCCTGCATGGAGCCTGCTTCTCCCTCTGCCTGTGTCTCTGCCTCTCTCTCTCTCACTGTGTGCCTATCATAAAAAAAAAAAAAAAAAAAAAAAAGAGCAGGCTCTGTGGTGCCTGGGTGGCTCAGCCGGTTAAGTGTCAGCCTTTGGCTCAGGTCATGATCCCAGGTGTTGAGATCCAGCCCCGCATCAGGCTCCCCACTCAGCAGGGAATCTGCTTCTCCCTCTGCCTCTGCCCCTCCCCCCCAGCTCGTGTGTGTGTGTGTGTGTGTGTGTGTGTGTGTGTGTGTGTGGCGCGCTCTCTCTCTCTTTCTCTGTCTGCTCTCTCTCAAATAAATAAAATCTTAAAAAAAAAAAAAAAAGAGCAGGTTCTGCTGCTCCACATCTCACAGAAGGACACAGTGTTCAAGCATTTACATTGTGGCAAGAATGATTATTTCAAAGACAGAGTTGCCTTCAGGAATTTGGCTTAGGAAGTTGACACTTTTATTTCAGAGCTCTTTCTTTCCTGGAAGAGTTCTGACCTCTGAGCGAATGCTGAGTTTCCTAAACCATTAATAGGTCAGGAAAACAGCCCTGAGGTACCATGTGGGAGTGTGGAAAAACCATGAAGTAGAATTCTGGAAATTCAGCCATAAAACACGAAAACCCAAAAACTTTGGAGGTGATGGTGAATGGGGATCAATGGTAAGGAAAAAAGGAAAAAAAAAAAAGGAAAAAAGTAAAGTGATCTCTGACATAAATAAAGTCCTTGAAAAGTGTCTTTCCCTCTACTCAACGATTCCATTGTGAGGGGTAGACATCAAAGACTTGTGAAGGTCACACTGTCACTCGAACAAAAAATGCAAAGTATCCAGAAAGGAGAGAAGATGAATGGAAGTCACTGCCTAAATGTTCTTCCAACTGTGACATATTGCACTGATGGCTCCAGTTCTTTTCTTCTTATAACCAAGCCCTTGGACACCTGATTTTGCAGTTCCTTCCATCAGGATGAGGGGTGTATTTCTCCATTCCATGACTCTGAGTTCAGCCATATGACTTGCCTTGGCCAACTGGATATCAGAAAACTTGATACAAGAAGACACCTACAGAACCACGTGTGGGATTCAGCTTGTTCTGCTCCGCTTTTTCTATGAAAAAGGTATACCCAGGCTGGCCTACTGGTCCCACGGGGTGGGCAGGTAGGGCAAAACCAAGTTACCCTAGCCAATCCCACCTAACATCAGCTGGTCCCCAGTAGATCCTCCAGATGTGTGAGATCCCAGCTGAGATCAGCAGAGCCATCCAGCCGAGCCCAGCGTAGACTGGCTGAACTTCACAGATGTCGGAAACGAATATTTATGGTTGTTGACCAAGAGGATCTATGGCTGTTTGCTACACAGTGATTTTCTGACAATGGCTCATTCATATGCCAATCCATTTTTGTGAGACCCTCATGAGATGAGAGAGATTTCTGTGAATATTTCTACTTTAGTGGCCGGTTCAGTGTGGGGAGTTTGGCTTCCTAAGAGGTCATCAGAAGGGTAAGAGTAAGATACCATGACCTCAAATCTGGGCTACCTTTCCTGTTTGGGAGGGATTTTTATTTGGAAACCATTCAAATTCTAAGCTAATAGCATTCCCAGGAAATCCGAGAGTCAAAAAGTGATATCTGGTAACTTGGAGGAACCAAGGTAATTTCCACCTACAAAGTATTTGAAGCCAGAGTAGAATAGAACAAACAGTGGCACCAACAGGAAATCCCCCTACATCAGTATGTGCTTGACCAAGTACAAGGTCAAATAGATAACAAAGATTCTTCTGTCAGTTATCAAGAATGTACAGAGGGGTGCCTGGCTGGCTGTCTCAGTCAGTGGAGCAACTCTTGATCTTGGGTTCACAAGTTTGAGTCCCACATTGGTGGCAGACATTACATTAAAAATATATAAATAAATACACCTTTAAAAAATAATGGACAAAGCACAGAGCCCCATACACCTTTGTTTTGGTTTTCCCTGAGCAGCAAACCTGTCCTTTTAAAGGTAAAGGATCCATTGCATCCAAAACTAACTCCACAACGTAGAAGATGGTTGTTTCATCAGAAGCAGATTTTGTAAGTTTTGTGAAACTGTAAGGATTTAATTGAGTTCAACAAATATTTTTGAGCCACTTTTTAAATGCAGGAAACCAGAGTAATCCCCAGAGCGTGGAGGTGACTAGGCATTAGATCTGCCGTCCTATTCCCAGTTTAATATGGAGACCTCCTGGAGTGCCTGGATGGCTCAGTCAGTTAGGTGCCTACCTTTGGCTCAGGTCATGGATCCCAGGGTCCTGGGATCAAGCCCCACATCTGGCTTCCTGCTCGGCAAGGAACCTGCTTATTCCTCTCCCTCTGCCCCTCCTCCCTGCTACTGCTTTCTCACTCTCAATCTGTCTCACAAATAAACAAAATCTTTAAAAAAAAAAAAAAAGAGTCCTCCTCAAGAGGTAGGCAAATGCACGACTGACAACAATAGAGCTGGACACAAGGTGGCACAATGAAATGCTACTGGGAGACAGAAGAGCAATCATAGGACAACACAAAGGAGGCTGGAAAGGAAGTGTTTTCCTGGGGAGCATAATGCGTTTCATTGGGACCTGCTATTGATGGGCTGGTAGGGCCTCTGCATGCCTTCTGTGCACGGACGTCAGCTCCATCTTTCCCTACTGGCCCTTCTGCTTCAGTCTCGTCTACAAATTTAAGACCTTTAGATAAATGTAAAAAATAAGAAAGAAGAATTGCCAGAACCTAAAAATAAGTTGCATTTCAAATAGTAAGGCAAGGGAGGGGTGTCTGGATGGTTCAGTTGGTTAAACACCTGACTCTTGATTTCAGCTCAGTTCATGATCTCAGGGTGGGGAGATTGAGCCCTGCACAGGACTCCGAGCTGTGCGTGGCATCTGCTTGGGATTCTCTCTCCCTCCCCCTCTGTCCCACCCTCCACCCCGAAGCAAGGCAAGCAAGTAGAGATGGCTAGGTGACCTGCTGTGCAGATAGCAAGTGTAGTTTATATTTAAAGGATGTGAAATTAAAGTTTAACCCCAGATGACACACACTTTCATCGCACCTAACATCATGTTAAATAAAAGCCTCCTCTGGCTTGTTTGTACCTGTCTCTGACAGTTTGGCCCGACGCAGTCCTTTTCATCGCATTGGACGGCATCCGTTTCCAGGATCGAACCAGAGACTTTCTGCTAAGTCATCTTGAAGTCCAACTTCACAGGCACAACATGTTGCTTCATAATTAAATTAAAGTCGCAGGATGTTTTGGATTAGAGGGATCTTCCTTCAACCAGACCTGAGGTTAGTAAGAGAGTGTGACCGGTCTTGGATAGAATTCCCTCATCCAAAACATCCGGAACATTTCACTGGATTAATTTGCAACTCACGGGGAGATTTTTGGTCCAATTTGCTAAAGATTTTCTGTCTGTTTCCATTTCTCTTTTCAATTCAGGTCAATATGAATTTATTCATCTCTCTTATTGAAAATGATATGAAAAGTATTACTGAGTCAAAAGAATAAAGAAAACAGCAGATCAAATGCAAGGAAAGGAAGAAAAGTAATGAGTGAATAAATAAGTTCGTTCATGAATAAAGAATTTATTCATGAATAAATAAATTCATTCATCCAACAAATGAACTTCCAGAGCTCGATTTTTGCCATGCTCTGAGCTCAGGAAGTATCATGCAATAGAGAGAGAGAGAGAAATAAGTTTCCATTTCTGTTTTCCAAGAGTTTAGAATTTGTTTTATTCTCTACTAAAAATTTACCATTAGTCTAAATTCAATGTATATTTGTGTTTAATTTAATCAAAAACATCACAAAGAAATAAACACGAGCAATTTCCTTGCACCTTTAAGAAGATGCTGAGGGGCACCTGGGTAGCTCAGGGGTTGAGCATCTGCCTTTGAAGTTCAGGTCATGATCCTGGGGTCCTGGGATGGAGTCCCGCATCAGGCTCCCCATAGGAAGCCTGCTTCTCCCTCCACCCAAGTCTCTGCCTCTCTGTGTGTGTCTCTCATGAATAAATAAATACAATCTTAAAAAAAAAAAAAAGATGTTGAACATTCAGTGTGGGAAAAGACTAACAAATAATAACGCAGCACTAGATTGGATATGTAAGTTTTGGTTGGATTGAATCCCATGGCCACTAGCCAGTAGGCTACAGGAAGTGGGGGGAGGGGAGCTATAGGAAATAATCCTTAGTACAGTATAGCAGAGGTACATTTACCTTTGAGCATTGCCGTGAGCCTATGTAGCTTTTAAGAGTAATTACCTTGAGTAAAAACTAATGCACAAGGAGAACCAAAAGTTCCTATAGTTGTGAAACACGTTGAGAAAAGTTCCATGTAATCCATCTATGCCCCAAACTTGGCTCCTTGTTTGTCAGACTTTATAGTTCTTCAAGATCCAATGAAACAAAGTATGGAAAGCAAAAGAAATGCCCTGATGGAATGTTACAGAAAAGGTTAAGGTATGTAAGGCTGATGAACATTACATATTCATCAGGAAAGGATGATTATTACATATGTGGCATTTAAGGGCTGCTCCACTGCCCCATGTCCTAGTCTGTTCCAAATGTTATAACAAAGTACCACAGACAGGATGGATTATAAACAGAAATTTTTCACCATTCTGAAGGCTGGAATTCTGAGATCAGGGTGCCAGCATGGTCAGGTCTGGTGAGAGTTCTCTTCCAGGTTCTCTCCCTGTACCCTCACATGGTGGAGAGCAAAGAGCTCCTGGCTTATAAGGGTACCAATCCCTGCAAATCCCTTCACTAATCACCTTTCAAAATCCCACCTCCCAGTACCATCACATTGGGGGCTAAGATACAACATATGAATTTGGGGGTGGGGAGACACATTCTGCCCACTGTACCCTCCTGTTTCCTCCTGCCTCTACTAGAACCTCAGCTCAATGAGAACAAAGACTTTGTCTTGTTTTCTGTGTGTCTTCAGTGCCTAGAACAATGAATAGTACATAGTAGGGACTCAATAAATATTGTTGAATGAATGAATGAATAGATGAGTGTTTCTCCTGCACTGCCTAAGAGAAATGTTGGATCCAGGGCTAAAGACCAGACAGAAAGAACTTCCTTGCTTCACAGTGACCCTTATGATCTCTGACTCCCCTCTAGTGCACTTCAGCCAGCCAGCGAGCACTGTGCACGGAACCTGTCTTGTTTTCTGCTACTTGTTGGAGTTATAAAGATGAAAAGAATAAGGCACAAGCTCTCAAGGAGAACACAACCTTTGTTCTAAGAGAGAACTCTGAGGAAAGGTGAGAAGAGAAGGGAACTGATACATCCCAAATGTGAGACACAGAACTAGCAGGGTTTCTGGATAGGGAGGAATCTGAAAGATCCCTGGCTAGTGAAATGAATTTTGATTGGACAAAGGTGAACTGTCGATCATCAAAAAGATCAAGAAATAATAAGGTCTAATATGTCCTCACTCCTAGGAGTCCAGGACCATAAGTAAGATTGAGTTCCAAGCTATAAGAAGCTAATATGAGGCAGGAGAAATGAAACCAATATACTAGAGATAGTGAGACAAAATAGTATGAAATTGGAGCCATAGGAAAAGTCTGATCATCTCGAAGTTAGATTCAAAGGAGGAAGCATATTTTCTCTTGCTGCCTTCCCTGTTGTCATGTTATTTCTGACGTGTGTAAAATGGTAAAGGGAAAATAAAGGCAGTTAGAGGCTGGAGCCTGTCCTCTTAGATCTGTGGCCTAGCACAGGAGATAGAGTACATTCACCCATAACCAGACCTACACTGGGGCTGACCTGCCCTGGCTCATACCAGCTCTGAGAGCCATTTGTCAAATTTTCAGGAATTTTGCATACGTGTCTTAAAACACAGCCATTTTTAAAAAATGAAGCATGTGTAAACTTACAAAGAAATAAATTATATTGAAGACAAAGGTAATAAATTCTCAAAACTCATCTCTTCCTAAATCATTCTCTATGTTCTTGAGGCTTTTAAGTCTCTTATATCTACATAACTGTGTGCTAGTACATGTATCTCCCCAACTCTGCATTCAGGGTCATCATATACGCGGCTTGAAATTGCCATGGTGGGAATATTTACACCATTTGCACCACAAAAATTGGTAAATGCTACACACCAAGACTCAGGGCATTGTTTTTATTTTCTAGTCTTAAGAAAATGATAGAGAAAATGCTAAAAATGTAGCTCAAACCTAAGACTGTGTCATGTCTATAGTCAATGCACTCTGAACAGCACAAAAAATTGTGGAAATATTCCTCCAATATTCAACATTATTATCAAAAACAGAAAGAAGTGAAAACTTGGGAGAGGGGACCAGGTGCCCTAGGAGATCACAGGCTCCACCTTGGCTTTGTTTGTCCAGCTGGCCCCCAGGGGGAGAAAAGAGGTGACTTTCTAATACTAATGAAGCCACTAATGAGCTTGGTCCTATGGTCTACTTCCCAGGAACCAGCATGCAGCATGGGTTCCGAGAACCACAAAAGGATGTATGGAAGATAGAGTGAGCCCAGGAATCACCAAAGCCTCCAGAAATGGGAATGTTCAACTTTTTTTTTTAAAGATTTATTTGTTTGTTTGTTTATTTTAGTGGAGGAAGGGAAGAGGGAGAGAGAGAATCTCAAGTAGACTCCCCACTGCATGCAAAGCCCAATGCAGGGCTGGATCCCACAACCCCGAGATGGTGACCTGAGCTGAAATCAAGAATCAGTCACTTAACCAACTGAGCCACTCAGGTGCCCTAAAGAATATCCAACTTATTTTGTGGCTCCAGGGTCTAAGCAGTGCAGAGCAATCTGTAAAGAAAGCAGAAAAATCCCACCAGCAGAAAAAATTCAACCAGCCAGGGATTTCTGTAAAAGAACTTTTTTTTTTTTTTTTTTTTTTTTTTTTTTTTACTGGGACTTGCAGGCTTGGAATTCAAACTTTTATTGTGAAGGGAAGATGGAATTAGACCTTGCACTTTATCCCTTTGCATCTGAAAATCACATACTGCGTACAGAGCTGGACCACATCTTTGCTGTCAGTATCTATTCAGATTCACAAATTCTCACTGGAGTCAAGTTTTCTGAAAGGAACTGGCACCCTGACAGCCTCCATACATCCCCACATCCCACTTTCATCCTTCCACATGCCCACACCGCCACCTCTGCTACCATTACCACGGAAGCTCTGAGATGAGGCCAGGCTGCAGAAAGGGCAACATTTTCCTTCCCAGCCTGCAATCAACCCCCAAAAAGGGTTGGGGGGAGGAGAGAGAGAGAGAAGCCCAAGGCTATGACCTGGTCCCAACATCAGCCTTCTTTAAATTGTTGGAGAGGACTGCACCATCCTGGCCCACTGTGGCACCAATGTAAACCATATCCTGACCTTGCCATCCTGGCTGTGCATGCATTTTGTGGGAAACACCTACCCAGAAGTGAACTGAAAAATTGCTACCAGTCTTGGGATCCATGGGACAGTCTATCTGCAGTTAACACAGAGAAGAAGGAGAGAGGGAGACAGGGTAGATATAGGGACGTCCAAGGCCAGCAATAGTGGGAATATGACCTTGAGGGAGAACCAACGGCCCTGGAATCCTAAGTGGGAAGAGCTTATGCACTGCAGTGTTGTTGGGAGAGGTATGCAGGGGGCCAAACATAGGATTACAGCAGGTAGATGAGGAGATAATTACTAACATCACCAGGGAAGTTCAGAAATATTGAGAGCAGGGCCTCCAAAAAAGTCTGGTTTCTGCCGGAACTGCGTTTAAATTGGGGTATAAGTGTATAGATGATAGCATTGGTCCTCACGGGCTGCTATAGTGGACAGCATAACTTTTACACATAGGAAGAATAAAATAAAAGATGTAAGATGTAAGAGAGGTTAAAAAGTAAATAAATAGGGGATCCCTGGATGGCTCAGCGGTTTAGTGCCTGCCTTCGGCCCAGGGCGTGGTCCTGGAGTCCCGGGGTCGAGTCCGGCATCAGGCTCCCTGCATAGAGCCTGCTTCTCCCTCTGCCTGTGTCTCTGCCTCTCTCTCTCTCTCTCTATGTCTCTCATGAATAAATAAATAAAATCTTTATTTTAAAAAGTAAATAAATAAATCAACGCTGATTAAGAGTCCAGATTTATACATAGGCAGCAAAGACCTGTCAAGTAAGTCAGAAATAAAAGATCATCACAACTACTTTAAGAAGTTAAGGAGGTACAGTGGAGTTGTGAGGGAGTGTGTGGTTGGGGAACTGGGTAACTAAGAGAAAATCCTGACAGAAAAAAAATTCCAGGAAGGAAATAACTTATTGTTAGGAAATGATTTCCACTGCTCGTCACAACCATTTGAGTTAAAATTAAGACACGTCAAAGTAGGACTATTTCCAAAGCAATCATCCTCAGACCTATTTTGTAATACAGATAACCCAAACGGTACCCTGCTATCTCCAGAAGGTTAGGACTTCTAATTTAGGCTGCTTTCAGTGAATGGCACTTTATGTTTACCTTGCACTTTCTATGGAGTTGCTCATAACGCGCAGATACTTGAGCCCTCACAGAAACGGCCACGCAGTCCAGCCACGCTTCGGAATCCAGCAGACGAGGAGCTGGAGAGGTCTTTTTTCTGCTGACTGTGGTCATGCATGGCTGGATGATTTATGGACAACACCAGCAGCCACATCCATATCTCAAAGTCATTAATTACCAAGAGGAGGACTCCGCCCAGAGCCACTCAGAGGATAGAAAATCCTCAGAGGATGAGTCTGTTCAAATAATCAGAGTCATTTTTATCACATTCTGATTTCTCAGTTCACCTTTCAAATGTAGGCTCTTTTCTCCAGTCCAGAGGGAACATTGGGAATGGTCCTGAGATTTTTCATAATGTTAACATCTGAATGAAAGGACCAGATGTGATCTTAGAAGGAAGGGAAGTAAGACCAGGGAGAAGGCTATGGATTAAGGAAATGTCCCAAATTTCAAAACGGTATGTGCCAGAAATTGCCATTGGTAAGCTTGGTTGCAAACCCCAGGTAAATTCTAGAACAGATAACTGAAGAGATGGGTTTAAAACTCTAACTAAAGAAAGAAGCCAGGGCAGCCTGGGTGGCTCAGCGGTTTAGCGCTGCCTTCAGCCCAGGGTGTGATCCTGGAGACCTGGGATCAAGTCCCATGTCAGGCTCCTCTGCCTGTGTCTCTGCCTCTCTCTCTCTCTCTGTGTGTCTCCCATGAATAAATAAATAAAATCTTAAAAAAAAAAAAAAAAGCCAGCATGATTCCTAAGGGTAAGAAATGCCATATTAGAACCTATGTCTTTTGATGAGCTTAATAAGATGTGTCACAACTTCTATCATGCTATGCTTTTCTACAGGAAGGAGAAATGTGGGCCTGGTAACCACCAAGATAGACTCAGTAATGAGTCAGTAATGGGAGCCAGTCCCTGCGGAGCCAGTCCCTTGCGGTCCTATCCTTGCAGCCATTCATTCAACCCAACAAAAAATTCACTAATTCGGCACGCACTCATAGGGCATAGATTTGGCGCAGGGCACTCTTCCAAGCAGGGGAGAGAGAGACATTGCTCAATCTCTGTTCTCACAGGGTTTAGAATCCAGTGGTGGGAAAGGACAAGTGCATGAGTAACCACAACACAAGCCAGAAAAACAAAGTCACAATAACGAAAGTACCAAGTGCCCCCGGGGGGTGGGGATGGATGGAGACAAAGGTCCCTTCTGGTTAGAATATTAAAAATGCTTTGCATGAGAGGTGGCATTTGAGGTAGAAGCTGAAGGGAGAAGGAACAGGGGACAATGAGGAAAGGCATTTGCCCCACACAGCGCGAGTAGAGGCACAGAGCAGGAAAAAAATTACATACCAGGTCCAGTCTGGTTGTAGCAGGGAGACTAGAAGGGGGAGTTAGCACTGCTGTGGGGCCTTCCTCTCCCTGGGAATTAGCCACCGGGTGTCCTTGGTGGGTAGGCGATCCCTGGGTTTGGGAGTCATAGACTGACGTTTGGATCCTGCCACGGCCACCCCTTAGCCATGAACTTGAGCAAGTTACAGAACTTCTGTAAGCTCTAGCTGCCTCATCTATAGACTGGATGTGACTGTAGTGCTGACCTCAGAGGGTCACTCTGGGGATTAAATGAGATGCTGAGTACCGTGGGGACTGGCATGGAGTAAATACTCCCTAATTGCAGCTGAATAAAGCCCAGAATTAAACTGGAAGCTGCTCAGCCTTTGCAAATTTTACCTGACAGTGTGGGACAGCCTTGATTAGAGCAAGTAGCAGAGCAGAAAATAATGTCTTTCTAATATCTAGCCTCGATCTAGTTCAGCAGGGAGCACCCAGAGGCTGAGCCCAGGTAGGCAATAGACCGAGCCAGAGACAGGCAAACTGCCCCACGGGGAGAACCCGAGAGTGGGGCAGGCACCTACAGAATTTGGCAAGTGACCGGATGTGGGGTCTGAAGACGCAGCAGGAGAACATTAGGGGACTCCAAGTTTCCAGCCTAGGTGATCAGCTGAGGGGTGGTGGTCTCATCCAAACCAGCAGGAGAATCAGGAGGGGTGTGAGGAAGATACAAAGAAAATAATATAGAGCTCAAAAGACGGCAGGATCAGTGAAAGCCTGGAATCAACAGTTTGGAAGAAGCAAGGAAGCACGGAGGTGTGGTCATCCTCCCAGATTTGGAATTCTGGGGCAGGAGTGAGGGAGGGTAGGAGGGGTCTACACCTCTATAGGAGGAATCCCACAGAGACCACAGGGAATATGCTGAAGGTTTTTAGATGATGCTAAGCTGGGAGAGTGGCTAATGTAAAGATGACCAAGTTAGGATTCGAAGTTTTCTTGAAAGGCTGGCTAGAATTGTGGGCCGGAGCAAACAACAATAATAGCTAACTCATATATCAACTCCTTTAACCTTTCTCATAGGGAGGATACTATTATTAGCCTCATTTTATTTTATTTTATTTTATTATTTTTTTTTTATTAGCCTCATTTTAAAGATAAGGAGATTGACACAGAGAGGTTAAGTAACTAAGCCAAGGTCACACAGCTAGTAATGGCAGATCTGGGATTTGAACAGGAAGTCAGGTTTCAAGGTCTGAAAGGAAGGAAGGGAGGGAAGGAAGTGGGTAGGGAGGGAAAGAGGAAGAAAGGAAGGAGGGAAGGGAAGGGAAGGGAAGGGAAGGGAAGGGAAGGGAAGGGAAGGGAAGGGAGACAAGATGAGAAGAGAGGAGGGGAGGAGGAAACTGGTCATTATGGAGTATTCACAACATGCCAGACCCCAAATTCCACCTGAGGGAATGCTTACCAAGCTAGAAGACCTGAAAGGAGGTAAGGCAATTTAAAGTACATCTAACAGACAAAGATGACAGTGTGGTGGAGCCTGTACTCCAGGGCTGTGAGAGGTACTGAGGACGAGGCCAGAAGCTAAGTTTTCCCTGCTGCCCCTGCTCCTGTGTAAATTACTTCTTATTCTAGTGCTGATGAGAAGTCTTCAACTGTTTCTGTGTGGTAGACGCACATTTTTTTTTCTTTTTAGAGAGAGAGAGAGCATGCGTGTGTGCAAGCCTGGGGTGGCGGGGGGTGGAGGGGATGGGCAGAGAGACACAATCTCAAGCAGACTCCACACGGAGCGTGGAGCCCAACACGGGACTCGACCTTACCACCCATGACATCATGACCTGAGCCAAAATCAAGAGTCGGATGCTTAACTGACGGGGCCACCCAGGTGCCCCTATAGAGTCACATTTCTGTCCATGAAGACCTTGGTCTCCAAGTCTGCCTGTTGACTCTGCTAGCTGTTGTGTGTGATATGTGTGAGGCTCTGCATGGTGAGTGGTGTGTATGTGTGTGTGTGTAATGTGTGTGTAGTTTGGTGTGGGGCCTGCATGGTTGTATATGGGTGTGTGGGTGTCTACGTGTGTGTGGTACCTGAAGCGTGAATGTGAGTCTGTGTATGTGTGAGAGAGAGAGAGATGTGTAGAGGTACCTGCATGGTGAGGGTGGTACAGATGTGTAGTTAGCTCAGAACCAGCTGCGTCTACATGCGTGTGCCCACCTGGCATGAGTATTCTAGTGTGAATCTGCTCTAGAATTCTAGCAGGGAGATGCCTGGGTGGCTCAGCGATTGAGCATCTGCCTTCCGCTCAGGGCATGATCCTGGGGTCCTGGGATCCGGAGATTGATTCCCACATCGGGCTCCCTGCCTGGAGCCTGCTTCCCCCCGCCTGTGTCTCTGCCTCTCTCTGTGTGTTTATTCACGAGAGACACAGCGAGAGAGAAACACACACACAGAGAGAGAGAGAGAGAGAGAGGCAGAGACACAGGCAGGGGGGAACAGGCTCCATGCAGGGAGCCCGATGTGGAACTCGATCCTGGGTCTCCAGGATCACGCCCTGAGCAGAGGGCAGACATTTAACCCCTGGGCCACCCAGGCATCCCAAATAAATAAAACATTAAAAACCAACAAACAAAAACTCTGCCGGTCCTAGCTTGAATCTGGGATAGAGGCTGTCGGTGGGATAACAGGAGTTATTTTCCCAGATGATATAAATGGATTCCAGATAATTCTATAATCGTGTCTGCTGGTCCCTCTTTGTGGCTTCACCGCC
Source organism: Canis aureus (assembly GCF_053574225.1). Lineage (NCBI taxonomy): Eukaryota > Metazoa > Chordata > Mammalia > Carnivora > Canidae > Canis > Canis aureus. The sequence continues at coordinate 15,317,847 of NC_135627.1, forward strand.
TGCCAAGCCCATGCCCCTGACTCTGCATTCCGCTTCATTCCTCCCCCCCTTGCTTCTCCTTTCTCTGCACTCACAGCTTGAAGACAAACTCCAGGATTTCTTCCCAGGGCACAGGGTGGGAGAAGAGCACGTTCAGGTGAGGGAGCAGATTGGTTGAGTCCAGAGCTGAGGGCTCAAAGAAGGCGTTGAGTCAGGGCTGAGCAGCCAGGTAGGCTGGAATTAGTGGGCAGGGACAGTCATGAGACAGAAGGACTGCCTGGAACCCAAACAGTAGCCAGGAGAGCAAAGTGAGGGGTCTGAGGTCCAGGTTTGAACAGGACAGAGGGCATCAGCTGATCTCCGGGAACTGGGAGGTTAGGCACAGCAGTCGAAGAGCTCAGAGCTGGGGCCCAGAGCCAAGGAAGGATCTGGACACAGCAGAGAATCAGTTTAGTGGGGACACTGATAGGAGTCCTACCAAGTGGGCTGAAACCCCCCAATAAGCCTGGTTCAGTGTATGCTGGTGGGTGAAATAAGAACTTCTGACTGTAGTAAGATAGAAAACAGCCTTCATTTCCTTTTCCCCCCTTGCCAAAGGTCCACATTTTGTGTTCTGGAGAAAAGTCAGTTTCCCAACAGGATAGCTGGTCTGGTTTTTATACATGGACCATATTTGGTACACATGAACCAAAAATATTGATCCAAAGAAATTAAGCTAAAGGCAGGACTTGTGCTCTCAGATGCCCCAGCCCCCACTACTTAGCTTTCTGCCTGGATTTAGCAATCATTCCTTCCCCCAGGGATTAGGTGGCAGCCCTCAGGTCTGCTTAGGACCCTTTAAAATATCAATTTAGGGATGTCTGGGTGGCTCAGAGGTTGAGCACCTGCCTTTGGCTCAGGGCATGATCCTGCGGTCCTGCGGTCCTGGGGTCGAGTCCCACATTGGGCTCCCTGCATGGAACCTGCTCCTCCTGCCTGGGTCTCTGCCTCTTTGTGTATCTCTCATGAATAAATAAATAAAATCTTTTAAAAAAATCAATTTAGATGGAGAATAACATACTCATTATATTAACTCTAACATATATTAATACATTATTTAAACATAATATAACACTAATACAACATATATAACAGTTACTGCTTGAACAGGTGTTCCCTTCTAGGGCAAGGACAAATTCTGTTTATTGCTGTACTCCCCAGTGCCCAGCACAGAGCCCAACAGTTGTCCAAAAATATTTAAGTCAGTAGTGAATCAGGAAGATTGGTGTTTAAATATTTCTTTCTCTTTTGACATGTTCCCAGAATCTCAGATCTCAAAGTGGAAATGACTTTAGAGATTACCTATTTTATCTTCCTAGCCAGTGCTGGGATTATTTATACCACCATTTTAGCAGAGAATCATCAGCCTCCCCTGGATACTTCTAGCCAGTTCTTTTATTTATTTATTTTTAAAAATAAAATAAAGAGAGAGAGCATGTGCATAAGATCGGGGGAGGAGGAGTAGGAAGAGAAGGAGAGAACATATGCAACTTCAGAATATCGGGGGGCAGGGGACTAATGCCCTCCTCGTTCTGATGTTCTTATGCTATTAATGGCCCCTGAGATTGCATTAATCTTTCCATCTGCTCTGCAAGCAGCTTTCTCTGTCTCCATGCAGGAGTGCTCAGGGATGTACTTGACACCTCTGATCCCTCTCAAGGTGCCACATTGCTGTTTTACCAGTTCTACCCCTAGATATCTTCCTCATCTGTTCCCACTGCCATCCCCTTGGCTCAGGTTCTAACATGAAATACAGCAGAATCTTTCTAAAATGCAGGCCCCCATGGGGCACCTCCAGCATACTGTTTGCCCAGAAAGTGTCCTTTGAGTGTGTCTCCTTTAGGATGAGAGGTAGTCTAAGTAATGGAATCTGTGCAGGGGAGACTCAATAGAGCTGATTTGTCGCATGTATGGTCAGTTGGGCAATGAGCAGAGGGGCAGTGAACCCTGTGAAAAATAAACCTGAACTCTCAGTGGGTTGAGCATCTGCCTTTGGCTCAGGTCATGATCCCAGGGTCCTGGGATCAAGCCTGTGTCGGGCTCCCCGCTCAGCGAGGAGTATGCTTCTCTCTCTCCCTTGGCTTGTGCTCTTGCTCACTCTCTCAAGTAAATACATAAAATCTTAAAAATAAAATAAAATGCAGGCCTTATAGGTATTCTCTGCTCAAAATGTCCCAATAGCTTTCCACCTCCTCCAAGACAGTCTTAATTTTGTCATAGAGCTTAAAGGTCCCTAGGCAAGTTCTTTCTTAATACCTGCAGATTGGTTTTTCCCACCTCCCTGAACAACTTCTGTTTCCAGCCATTGCAGAATGTGGCTCTTCCCCCAGGCACGAGTTCCCTCCTGCTTTGAGGCCTTTGCTTTGTGTGCCAGACATTCGCTCTAAATGCTCTACGCAAATTAACTCGCTTAATTCTCATCATCACCCTCTGAAGGAGATGATATTATTCCCATTCTACAGATGGAGGAGCTCATGTGTCAAGCATTTCGCCCAGAGTCATGCAGTTAATGAGTTGTAGAACTGGATGAGTCCCATAGCCTGAAATGCCCTCTCTTTCTCCTTGGCAAACTTCCATCCATCTTTCAAGACGGATCAAGTGCTATTTCTTCTGGGAAGTCTGCCTACCCCGTGAACTTTACCACCAGATAGCACTTATCATTCCGAGCTAATTGTTTGCTAAATGACTGTCAGCAAATCCACTGAGGATAGGCTTATATCGTTTCCCCACTGAGTCCCCCAGACCTAGATTCTGTGCCAGGAATCTAATGAAGGCTTTGATGAAGGCACTCATTAGTGAATAAATGAATTAACTGTTTGCAGGGTTCCTTCGTAGTTATAATATGGCATCACAGCAATTTGCCAAATTGTCAACCTTTGGTAATCAATTTTTCCTGTAATACATACAAAAATCTGGCCAAAGCCTAATTGTAAACCAGCTGGCTCCTGAATGCCAGCTTAATTATCCCGAGTTCTGTTTAAGAGCAATAGAGCTTTCTGAAGTGCTCTGAATTTACCTAAAAATGCACAGCAGCAGGACGTTTTGAAATTACTAGCTCCAGCGTACTGTTTGCCCAGAATGTGTCCTTTGAGTGTGTCCCCTTTAGGATGAGAGGTAGTTTAAGTAATGGAATCTGTGCAGAGGAGACTCAATAGAGCTGATTTGTCGCATGTATGGTCAGTTGGGCAATGAGCAGAGGGGCAGTGAACCCTGTGAAAAATAAACCTGAACTCTTTCCACACAAAATATTTACCAGGAGAAAACAAGTACTGAAGATCAGATAAGCATGCAAAGCCCTAAGGAGAAGCAAAATAGCAAAGCCCTTGCCTCGCTCACCTATCTTTGCAAACACCGAAGGAGCTAGTATCCATACTGAATTAACTATACTTAATTTTTTGCATTCTCAGCGCTCTGGCATCCACGGCCTCACTGTGACAGGTCAGGGAAAGGGAGACCACCCTCCCACAGCTAACCAATTCTCAGAGATAACAAACAAGTGCATCTCTCATATGCAAATCAACAACTCCAAAGCCCACACCCCCTGCTACCTTCTTTGTCAAGCCTTCAGGTGGTGAGCCTCTCACTCAGCCCTAATCAGCGGGGCCAAGTAGAGGTGATTTAGGACAGCCCCACCACCCCAGAGCCCGCTGAGATTATTCAGGCTAGCCAATCCTGAGCCGGCTGAGCCTGATTCCTCTGCCTCACTCACTCCTTCTCAGGAAAGCCACAGTGAAGGCATTTGGCATGTTCCCCTCTCCTTCCCACCTCCCAGCTGGCTCTGGCGCTTCCCCAGTGGTCTGGGGAAGGAGCCATGCCTCTTGCTTCTAGGTATCGGTGAGTATAAAAACTTCCTTCATGAGAGCATTTTGTGTCTGTGTGTCTTACCATCCCTGATTAAAACAAATTCCAAGTACATTTTTAAAAAAGATTTTATTTATTTATTCATGAGAGACACACAGAGAGGTAGAGACACAGGCAGAGGGAGAAGCAGGCTCCCCACAAGGAGCCTGATGCAGGAATTAACTGTTAATTAATCCTCGATTAGTCTTAGATCCCGGGACCCTGGGATCACAACCTGAGCCCAAGGGAGATGCTCAACCACTGAGCCACCCAGGTGCCCCTCCAAGTACATTTTAAAACACATACTAGTCTATTTCATGTAATAGGACTATTTTCCTTGATCTTTCCACAAACTTTTGAAGTATTAACTGGATACCCTCCTCCTTTTCCTCCTCATCCTATAGATAAGAAAGGGAAATGGTGAATTTAAGTGACTTACACAGGGTCATACAAAAATTAGTGGCAATTTCCTGGTTAACTGTAAGGTCACTCCCCAAACAGCAGGGCATAGGAGAAATATACAATTCTGGAATCATGGTATCATTTCCTGTCCTGTTTCCTGTCAACTGTTTCTGCCAGAAATGGCTAATAATGACCTATTTTCACCGAGCAACAGGAGAAGCTGAAGTCAGACCTATATTAATTAATATTAATTAATGCTGTAGAGTTAGATCTCTTCCCTAAATGTACTTATAAAATCTGGACTAAAGGGGGCAGGAGATACTCTATAAAAAAAAAAAAAGTACAGAAGAGCAAGAAAAACATCTCTGAGAAAATCATGCACACATTTGAGTATATGATAAACTGATTTATTTTCAACAAAACCTGTACAAATGCATTTTAAAAATTAGCGGGGCGCCTGGGTGGCTCAGTCAGTTAAGCGACTGCCTTCAGCTCAGGTCATGATCCCAGAATCCTGGGATCAAGTCCCCCTTCCGCTCCCCTCAGCAGGGAGTCTGCTTCTCCCTCTGCCCTTCTGCCCAGCTCATGATATCTCTCTCTCTCTCACTCTCTGTCTCTCTCAAATAAAATCTTTAAAATAAATAAATATGGCAGAGCTGGGACTTAAACACAGCTTTGGGAGCTAGTACAAAATGCTGAACATTTCCCCCCAAAATCTGTAGGTGACCATACAGAGTTATAAATATGTTCTTCCATGAGCCCCAGTGACTTCATCCATATAATGGGGGCTATAGAATACCATCTTTGTGATAAAAAGTAATGTGAAAGCACTTTGTAAAATGTGAATGTCGTTCAAGTCAATATATTAAACTGTCACAAAGTTTTTCCTAGTCCTCAGAGTTAGCAATATTTGAGGAAACTTTTGTCCTTTTTATCTCCCCAGTGTATGAACACAGCTTTGGTTTGGTGAAGCTCTACCTCCTTAAGTGGAGCACAAAGAGAGGCTGCTCTCCCCATTTCCAGAAGATGCATCGTGTGACTATTGCAACGAACAGGCCCACATCTGTGGTGAGAACCTACTTCTAAATGCAGCATGGCCTCACCTTAGGAGGTACAGCTAACCCTAAGTATAAACAGCGTGAGTCTGATGAGCACAGTATTCTTTGCATCATTATAAATATGACACAGGGTTCAGAGGCTGCCTTCTATTAGGCTTCACATTCCAGGAAGCAGCTACTGTAGTCTCAGTTGGAAGCAGATTGATGGAACAGAAGTAATGTTCATCTGCCTACAATTGAGATGTGAGCTCTTAACACACTGAAAGATATATTCACGGTAATGAGAGCTACCCTCCATGGTGAGCGTCTCTGCCTGGCATTGTATAAGACATTTGCCTATGTTGTATTGTTTAATCACCATTTAGCAGGTAAGAAAACTGAAGCAGAGGGAAATTAAGGCCTTTAGTTAGTACACTTTGAGTCCATTAGAGTCAAGTTCCAAGCTCTAATCAGGAAGGATTTCTCAAAATTTTAATCTGCATGGGAGACAGACACCTGGAGATGTTAAAATGCAGACTTTTTTTTAAAATGCAGATTTTGATTCAATAGGTCTGTGATTCAGAGCCCGAGATTCTGAGTTTCTAGCAAGCTCTTAAGTCATACAGATGCTGCTGCTTTGAGGACCATACATTAAGAAGCAAGACTCTAGAGGATCCCTGGGTGGCTCAGTGATTGAGCATCTGCCTTTGGCCTAGGGTGTGATCCTGGAGACCATGATTGAGTCCCATATCGGGCTCCCTGCATGGAGCCTGCTCCTCCCTCTGCCTGTGTCTCTGCCTCTCTCTCTCTCTCTCTGTGTGTGTGGTTGTGTGTGTGTGTGTGTGTGTCTCATGAATAAATAAATAAAATCTTAAAAAAAAAGAAAAGAAGCAGGGTGCCTTCGGCCCAGGGTGTGATCCTGGAGTCCCAGGATTGAGTTCCGCATGGGGCTTCCTGCATGGAGCCTGCTTCTCTCTCAGCCTCTCTCTCTATATGTCTCTCATGGATGAATAAATACAATTAAAAAAAAAAAAAAAAAGAAATAGCAAGACTCTAGGTCATTATGTGTCTTGAAAAATGCCTCTTGCACCTCATCATAAATCCTAGCCTTACACATGGCTCTTCTCCGTTTAAGCACTTCCCCAGAGATGTTGCCCTTTGCCAGAACTTGGTGACACAACAGGAGATCCCCTCTGTCTCCGTTTATTTTTTTTTTAATTTTTATTTATTTATGATAGTCACACAGGGAGAGAGAGAGAGAGGCAGAGACACAGGCAGAGGGAGAAGCAGGCTCCATGCACCGGGAGCCCGACGTGGGATTCGATCCTGGGTCTCCAGGATCGCGCCCTGGGCCAAAGACAGGTGCCAAACCGCTGCGCCACCCAGGGATCCCTCTGTCTCTGTTTAATGTTACAATTTAACTCCATGGGGGGATCCCTGGGTGGCGCAGAGGTTTGGCGCCTGCCTTTGGCCCAGGGCGCGATCCTGAAGACCCGGGATCGAATCCCACATCGGGCTCCCGGTGCATGGAGCCTGCTTCTCCCTCTGCCTGTGTCTCTGCCTCTCTCTCTCTCCCTGTGTGACTATCATAAATAAATAAATAAATAAATAAATAAATAAATAAATAAATAAATAAAACAATTTAACTCCATGAAAATTTTCTTCTATTTGTTCAATCCGCAAACCTTTATTGAGTGGCTGCTAGGAGCCAGCCAGAGTGGTGGGTACTGAGGATACCAGGATAAATAAGATAAGGTCCTGGCCCCTAGGAGACTATTAGGGAGACAAGTCATTCTGAAATCTCCAGTGCTTACATTAAAAAACACTCTGCAGCCTACAGACAGATTTCCAAGTCCAATCATGAGTGCTTTGGCTCTAGCACCCACCTTCCCCACAGCACAGGCACATTTCAGTGCTAAACCTTCCATTTCTCTTGGCATAGAGACAATTCTGTGGTGTCTCATCTTGTCCAGATTCTACTGTGAAAATACAATTCACCGATCCTGCATCAATATGCATTTAAAATTATGCCATTTTTTTTGCTGGGACAAAAACATGTTGAATTTGGAGGGTGAAAACTGCCAAAGACAAAACTTGAGTTTTTCTATATGATTTTAAATAACTTTCTAGACACAATGAACATGGCAAGAAAATAAGTCTAAAATAAAAATTAGCTTTAATTAGTGAAATCAAATCTAAGAAAGCAGTCAGAATCTTAGCAAACGGACACCTCTCCCGAGATGAAAGGTAAATGCTTTCCAAGAGTGCCAAGGTCTACCAAATGTGTTATTTGTAAAATATTTTGAAAGGATTGAAATTATTAGAGTCAATTTTCCTTCACTGGCAAGGTCATTATTTTCATTTATTACTGTTGTTTGAGATTTATTTACTGTTACTTAATCACAGACTAAGCACACATGTCAACTAGCAAGAAATTTAGTTATGACGTCCCATGGCTCCCAGCTGTTCCCTATATATGACTAAACACCATAAAAAACTTCTTTTCTCTATGGAATTCCATTCCTTTACCCCCATATGGCATGGCTATTAAGGGGATGAGGAGGGGGGGGAGGAGATAGGAAAGGATGAGAGAAGAAGATTCATGTTCCTCTAGGCAACCAGCATCATCTGACTGCCAGCTTCCAGAATAGTGTTTGGTTTCATTCCAGTGAAATCCTGGCACCTTTACTTGGTCATTATTCATTGAGGCATTTGAGGTCATTTAAACCTATCTCCACCCAGATGCAGATAAGATTCTAAACAGAAACACAGGAAGCCAGCTAAGATAATAGATAATGGGCAAAAAAGAAGGGCTAATCTCATGAGCAATTATCTTAGAGGAGCCTTTTCTAGTTCTAATTCTTCCCTGTACTACAGTAAAGTGGTGAAGCATTGCAAAGCCCTCAAACTGAACCTCAGGTTGACAGGTATTTCAAGGGACTCTTGGAGTCCAGTTGTCTCAATTTACGGAGAAAGAAATTTATGAATGAGACCCAGAGAGATTCATTTGCAAAGTCAAGATCTTGCAGCTAATTAATAAAAGAGTCAGAGTTTCAGGGCGCCTGGGTGGCTCAGTCGGTTAAGGGTCTGGTCTGCCTTCAATTCAGGTTGTGATCTCTGGGTTCTGGGATGGAGCCCAGCAGCAAATCCCTGCTCATTTGGAGTCTGCTTCTCCCTCTCCCTCTGCCTGCTGCTCTGCCTACTTGTGCTCTCTCTCTCTCTCTTTCTGTCAAGTAAATAAATAAAATCTTAAAAAAAAAATGTCAGTTTGAAGTGTGATCCACTGATTAGTAATTCAGTGATCTTCCTTTTTGTTGCCTGAGTCCTTGTCCTAAATCACCCAATTCACAACACTGTGGCCTTCCTCCATGAGTACAATTTTGCCCTCGTCAGGAACCATCTGTCTCGTTCATTATTTTGGTGTTCAGCTATGTTGCAAATATCTACCCAGAGACCACTATGTGCCAGGAGCTCAAGAACCTCACAGTCCAGGTCCCTGTCTTTGAGGTAACCGCAATGCAGCTTCGGTCCCTCCTTGTAACAATGCTTTCTGGACCCAGCCTTCTGTGTCAGAAATCACTGCTTTCCTCCCTAGGAGAGACTCTTTGCTTTCATAGTTGAAATGTCCCGATTTACAGTGACACAAAAGAGGAACAAGGGATGCCTGGGTGGCTCAGCGGTTGAGCATCTGCCTTCGGCTCATGGGATCCAGGATTGAGTCTCCCATCAGGCTCCCTGCGAGGAGCCTGCTTCTCCCTCTGCTTGTGTCTCTGTGTCTCTCATGAATAAAATAAAATCTTTAAAAAGAAAGAAAGAAAGAAAGAAAGAAAGAAAGAAAGAAAGAAAGAAAGAAAGAAAGGAGAAAGAAAACTCAAGTAGCTTGCAGGCCATGATGGAGATGGAATTACAAGTGTCCCTAGGGTGTCTTCCTGGAAATTCATCCCATAGAACTGTAGTCAAAGAGGGTCTGTACTTTTCACCGTAATTATAAATGTTCCCTGTCCAGAGAGGTGCTGGCTTACATCAAATATTTAAAGGCTCTAGGGATGGAATGCCTGGGTGACTCAGTGATTGAGCATCTATGCCTTTGGCTCAGGTCGTGATGCTGGGGTCCTGGGATGGAGTCCCGCATTAGGCTCCCCACGGGGTGCCTGCTTCTCCCTCTATGGCTCTGCCTCTCTCTGTGTGTGTCTCTCATGGATAAATAAATAAAATCTTTTTTAAAAAATAAAGGCTCTAGGGATGCCTGCATGGCTCAGTGGTTGAGCATCTGCCTTTGACTCGGGTCATGACCCCAGGGTCCTGGGATCAAGTTCCACACTGGACTCCCTCCAGGGAGCCTGCTTCTCCCTCTGCCTATCTCTCTGCCTCTCTGTGTGTCTCTCATGAATAAGTAAATAAAATCTTTTTTTTTTTTTTTAAGATTTATTTATTTATTCACGAGAGACACAGGCAGAGGGAAAAGCAGGTTTCCTACAAGAAGCCTGATGTGGGGCTCGATCCCCAATTCCGGGATCATGTCCTGAGCCAAAGGCAGACACCCAACCGCTGAGCCACCCAGGCATCCTGTAAATAAAATCTTTTAAAAAAAAATTTTTAAAGGCTCTAGGCACTGCTAACCTAAATGTGTCACTGAAACACCACAGCCATCCTGAGATATCTAAGGGAGGTAGCCACAAGAAGGTATGACTCTGGCAATGAAGTTACATAACCAGCAAGGCAACAAACAAACCAAAGACCTGGCAGCCCAGATTTTCTGTTTTTTTTTCTTTCAAGGAGGCTTAATCTGGCCTAAGTCTAAGAAGATTTGTCTCAAATTGACATCGTAGGCTTAAATAGTTTATTATTTTAAAGTGCAATATAGCCATTTTCATTCCTTGTTGGTTTCTGAGTTCTGTTCTCAATCTGGAATTTCTGTGACATCTGAGAGCCTACTGGCATCAAGGCTTTCCCGATACCCCCGTTGTTATGTTTTCAAACTGGAGTAAAGGAAAAGCAACCAGCATCGTCAGCAATGATTCCATGTGAATAAGGAAATCCCAGTGTGAGCCCCGGTTTCCTCCGGAAACATGAATCAGTGCTCCTGATGTTGAAAATAGATTTCTGCAGCAAGTTGTTTATTTTATAAAGATTGTGATTCAGGATGAAGAATGGGGAGATATTATGTTAAATTAGTTTTACACTGACAAAGCATTGTCAGTGGACCACGTTTTTCAGATTGCCTCTCATGTGCAGGGTACAGCAGATATAGAAACCATGATCATTAATATAGAAAAACAGAATTAGGGCAATAAAATTTTAAGGGGGCAGGGATGATTTGGAGTACCACAAACTATATAGTAACTATAACCTCTTACTCGCTGTTTTCTAAGATGCATTTGGGGAAGTAGCTATTGGAGCCATACAGAAATCTACCACGGTTCTTTAGTCTACTTTGGAGCTAAGGCTGAACGTTAATTTTTCAAATAACTGAGTTTCATTAGAGAATAAAGAATAATAAGACAAAAAAATTTTTTTAAAAAGATGAACCCAGTAGAGGTGCCCTAGCTGGCTCAGTCAGTAGACCATGTGACCCTTGATCTCAGGATTGTGGGTTCAAGCCCCATATTGGGTATGGAGATTACTTAAAAATAAAGTCTTAAATATTTTGTTTTCTCCTTTAAAAAAAAATCATGAACCCAGTAAAGAACAAAGAACTACACTTACCCACATGACATATCTTCTACTTGCTGCCCAAGATGGGAGTGGGCCAAAGGGGGCCATCCAGAAGGAAGAAATATAGGAACATGCAGAATGACACTACTGGTGGCCATAACACTTTTTTCCTTTTACAATTTCACATTGTACCTAGTGAAACCTTCCATAGGAGAAGGAGCAGTTCTGAAATATCCCAAAGTAAGTTTACAAGTTGGAACTGAAAAGAAATATAGCACTAGGTGCTTAGGAGAGTTCATTCTTTGAGGGCCTATGTGGGGTCTCCAAGCTCGAACATTTCCATTGATTATCACTAGGATTCTCCTGGATTTAACTAAGTATTCTCTCTTTATCCTTTGGCATGCACTACACACTAATGACATGAATACGTGACTCAAGATCCCAGAAAATATTATGCTTTAGTAACTTCCTAGTTAAAATTTTCTTTCATTTTCTTTACTGGGGCCAAGGTACAGTTTGGCCATTTGGTGTGAAAAGACTATATTTTATAAAATGCCAGAGGCTATTTCTTACATAATAAACCCACAACTTATGGCAGATTTGTAAACACCTCAAATAAGCAGAAAGCAGAGGTAGATAGTGATTCTTATAATGATATAAAAGCAAATAGCTGTTTCCCTGGAGGTAACCTGAAGTATGAAAATGCCTTTAAAGAAAAAAAAGAAATTCCATCTGTAAGATACATATACTTGTAATAGAGTTTCTAACATGTATAACGATAAAAGCTTGCTTACATATCTTTTGAAAAAAATAAAACCAAATGACAAAAAAGCAGAGTTCAGGCATTTTCTTTCACTGACTACTTTTATTTTTATTTTATTTTTTTAAAGATTTTATTTATTTATTTCTTCATGGGAGACATATACAGAGAGAGAGAGAGAGAGAGAGAGAGGAGCAGAGACACAGGCAGAGGGCGAAGCAGGCTCCATGCAGGGAGCCCGATGCGGGACTTGATCCCGGGACTCCAGAATCATGCCCTGAGCCAATGGCAGGCACTAAACCGCTGAGCCACCCAGGGATCCCCTCACTGACTACTTTTTAAATTCTTCTTGCTCTGCTATTGTACCATTAAATATTATTTTTAAAAATAGAAACCCCTCTAAACATTTTTTTCCTCAGTACTATCCTTCTGAGATGCTTCTATCACCCTAAATGTACGTATATGTATATGTGGATGTACTTTGTGCTCAGATGGCCTGAGGAAATCTAGGAATTTGAGATAACATAATTTACTGATGGCATGTGTGTGTGTGTGTGTGTGTATACACTATATGTATATATACCTGTCTGTAAGATTCCTCTATGATGTGAGGAAATTGGAACTAGCTTTTAAAACAGTCGCTTCTGGGAGTGGCTAGGTGCCTCAGTCCCTGAAGCAGCTGACTCTTGATTTCAGCTCAGGTCATGATGTCCAGGTCCTGGGATGGAGCCTGACCCCCAGGGCTCTGCACTCAATGGGGAGTCTGCTTGAGATTCTCTCTCTCCCTCTGTCCCTCTTCACGCCCCCAACCCTGTACTCTCTCTCTCTCTCTCTCTCTCTCTCAAATAAATGTAATAAATCTTTAAAAACGAAAAAGTTGGGCAGCCCGGGTGGCCCAGCGGTTTAGCACCGCCTTCAGCCCAGGGCCTGATCCTGGAGACCAGGGATAGAGTCCCACGTCGGGTCCCTGCGTGGAGCCTGCTTCTCCCTCTGCCTGTGTCTCTGCCTCTCTCTCTCTCTCTCTCTCTTTCATGAATGAATAAATAAAATCTTAAAAAAAAAAAAAAGAAAGAAAAAAAGAAACAGTCTCTTCTGCCCCCGTCCCTTGGAGTCTATCATTCGCATTAGGTATTTGTAAAAGATCCATGAAATTAACTTTCCTTTGCCATATAAAATACATGATTTAATTCTTTCAGCCTTCATTCATACAGTCATCCATCCTAGGCAATTCCTGGCACTTTTAATGAAGCACTCAGTCTTTCCAGAATCAACTGTATGCAGCTGCTTCTGCACAGTGAGGGGAAAAGTGACATTTTACTTCCACCCCAAACAAAGCCATTATATTTACCTTCTACTTTGAAGATAGTAAAGTGCGGTCGGCAATGGAAAGAACCCAACGCGTTACCTGCGCAGTTCATCCACAGACCCTGGTAAACCCAAGTGGCCGTTATCACCGATGATGCTCGGGTGGTCACTTTCCACTCATTGGACGCGGTGGCCGCGACGAGAGCTCCAAACCCTCCGACGCCGAACACCAGAGCTGAGATCTGCGCCCTGGACATGTCGCTGTGCCTTCTCCAGTGACGCGGGCCAGACAGAAGGCTTTGGTGGGCTAGGCATGCAGCGGGCAACTAGCGCCCGGACAGGTGTCACAGCAAGTTAACGCGCATAGGGGACAGCATTTCATGCTCAAATGGCCTGCAGGAGTGCGCAATTCAGGATGAAGTCTGGTTTACCAATGGCATTTTAAAGATAGCCTAAGATGATCTTTCTAACTTCCTACACGGAGATTTACTAAAATTTCGTAGATGGATTTTAAAGGTTTTGATTGTGCAGATTGTTCTTTCCTGGCACCATAGTTAATGCTTAATTTTCTGTTAGCCTGAAGCTTAACGAACCGTGCAACAGACAGATATGGCAAAGTACAAATTATACAGTAACAGTTAAGGCTTATTTGACCGATTGCTTTAGTCTCCACGTTCTTCTGAATCTTTACACAAATGGAATCGTGTTGCAGGTATTCTATAACCTGTTTTCTTTTCACATGACATTACGCCTGGGAGATTTATCTGTGTTCAAAAATGTAGTTGTCGTCCATTAAATATTACAGCTGAAAGAGAGTCCTTCGCTGAAGGATATACTATAATTTATCCATTTCCTGGGGGATGAAACATTTGTGTTGCTTCTCCTCCACCCCTTGATAATAGTTGGAACAACTGTAAATGTTCTTGAGCATTTCTCCTTGTGCACCTGTGCCAGAGTTTCTCCAGGGTAATTTTAGAACTGCTAGGAAGTAGGAAGGAAGGAGGAACTACTCTTTCAACTTTATAGATAATACTAAATTGCCCTACTGAGTAGTTCTAGCAGGTTACCACCCCATGACCTTGTTGCCTTACTTCATAATGTGGTATTGGGGTGTTCTCAGAGTTGCTGGGGGAGGGTTTAGGGGGAGTGGGCTACTCTGATGAGTGTAAAGGTATCACATTATGATGACTATTTTGTATTTGCTGATTAATAATGAAGCTGAGCATATTATATATTTCTTGGTTCCTTGTGCTTTTGTCTACAAAGACATTTGTAGCTCTTGCTCATGTTATCCCCTGAGTTGCTTGACTTTTTATTTTTTATTTTTTATTTTTTTTTGCTTGACTTTTTATAATTTATTTTTAGAGAGATATATATATATATAAAACGAACAACATTTATATATATATACATATGTATATATAAATATCCTGGATTGTAATCTTTTTATTAAAAAACATTATATTTCTTTATTTATTAGAAAGAAAGAGAGCGCAAGAGTACAAGGAGGCAGAGGGGCAGAGGGAGAGGGAAAAGCAGACTCCCCACTGAGCAGAGAGGCAGATGTCCAAGCAGGACTCAATCCCAGGACCCTGAGACCATGTCCTGAGCCTAAGTCAGACACTTAACTGACTGAGACACTCAGGTGCCCCTGGATTGTAATCTTTTAAGTATTATTCATGTTGCAAAGATCTTTCCCCTGTTTGTGGTTTGTCTTTATTTGGCTATTGGATAAAGACTCTGAATTTAATGTAGTCAAATTTATCAGGCTTTTACTAAATGATTTGTACTTTTGAGATCTTGATTAAGAAATCATCCTCAGGGATGTCTGGGTGGCTCAGTGGTTGAGCATCTGCCTTTGGCTCAGGGCGTGATCCCAGAGTGCTGGGATGGAGTCTCACATCAGGCTCCCTGTGTGGAGTCTACTTCTCCCTCTGCCTGTGTCTCTGCCTCTCTCTCTCTCTCTCTCTCTCTCTCTCTCTGTCTCTCATGAATAGATAAATCAGTAAATCTTAAAAAAAAAAAAAAAAGAAATCCTCCTCAGAGATAATAAATACATTACCCTCTACTCTTATTTCAAAGTTTTAGCTTTGACATTTAAGTTCTTAAATCATCCAGAATTGATTTTTCTGTTTTATGATTTGGGATCTATTTCATTTTTCATTATGAGAACCCAAGTTCTCTGAATATACTAAATGGTCCCTTGTTTCCTTATTGATTTGCAGTATCACTTCTATCATACCAGATATCAATATTTGCATGGTATGTTTATGGATTCTCTAATATCTTCCATCTACCTGCTTGTCTGTTTCTGCACCCTTTCACTACTCTCTTAATTATTCTCATTTTCTAAATATTTCTTGAGATCGTGATGATTTTTCTTACTTTGGTCTTCTTTCTCAAGAGTGAGACTTTTTTTTTTTTTTTAGCTTTTTGCTCTTCCTTTCATGTTTTAGAATAAGTTTATCAAGTTATACATGTACATACTTACTGGGATGTTAGTTGAAGGAAAGTAAATAACTTTACAAAGTTGAGTTTTCCTGCTAATGAGTATCATATGTCTCTTCATTTAACTAATTTTTAATATCATTCAGTAAAATCATATACTTCAAGTCTTGTTACATTTTTTGCTAGATTTTTTTAAAGATTTTATTTTTAAGCAATCTCTATGCCCAGCATGGGGCTCAAACCTACAACCCCAAGATCAAGAGCCACTTGCTCTGCCAACTAAGCTAGTCAGGCACCCTATACTAGATTTATTCTTAAACTTAGGACTCATTCTAACATCCATTTTATCTAACTATGATTTTTCCAATTCCCTTCTTGTATATACAGTTGGCCCCTGAACAATGGTAATTAGGGATGCCATGCAGTCAAAAATCCACATAAAACTTTTGACTCCCCCAAAACTTAATAGCCTACTGTTAACCAGAAGCCTTACTGATAGCATAAATTGTTGATTAACACATATTTTATATGCTATATGTATCATATACTGTATTCTTACAATAAAGGAAGCCAGAGAAAAGAAAATATTATTAGTAAAATCAGGAGGAAGAGAAAATATTTACAATACTGCACTGTATTTATAAAAAAAAAAAAATGCAAGTAGACCTGCTCAGTTCAAACCCTTGTTGTTCAAAGGTCAACTGTACATATTATCTTTCTTCTTTCTGCATTTTTTAATGAAGCTTTTTTCCACATTTCAGTTTTTCTACTCAATTAGAAGTTACACATTATTTGTATTAATAGTTACTCTAGAAATTTTAGTGCATATTTAACTTAATAAAATCAATCATTGTCTTTACTCTCTTTCTGAATAATATACAGACCTCAAGATGTTTTAAGGTTAATAACTCCTCTTCTGGTGATGTTATTACTTTATTTCTGTGTTTGATTATTCATCTCATAAATTAGAGTTTCATTTCCACAAATACTAGCCCCATGCTTATTATCATTACTCTATACTGTCATTTTTCTTTTTTTGCTTGCTATTCCATTTTACTTCTCAAAACTTCCTTGTGAGTTTATTATTTTTCTTCTTCCTAAGGTCTTTCCTTGGGAGGTTTCTTTATGAGGGGCTAGTTACCTGTCTTAGTTTTGTTTGTCAGATAATTATATCTCTTCTGTGCTTGCTTTTGGTGGATAATTTTCCTAGGTATACAGTTATAAGGTGACAATTATTTTGACCCCAAACTTGGAAGATATAGTACCATTTTCATCTGGTTTCCATTTTTTTTAAAGATGTTTCTTTTTCTTTTTTTAATTTTTATTTATTTATTCATGAGACGAGAGAGAGAGAGAGAGAGAGGTAGAGACACAGGCAGAGGGAGAAGCAGGCTCCATGCAGGGAGCCCAACATGGGACTCCATCCTGGGTCTCCAGGATCAGGCCCTGGGCTGAAGGCGGCGTTAAACCACTGAGCCACCCGGGCTGCCCCACGTTTCCATTTTTGCTGTAGAGATATCAAGAATTGGATTTGTCATTTCTTTATAGATTAATTCATGTTTCTTTTTGGCTGATTTTAAGATTTTCTTTGGTTTTCACAGTTTTGCTTTGACTTTCTAAGTATGAATCTTTTTTGGTAATCTGTGGGACCTACTGAACTTCTTAAATCTTTTTTTTTTTTTTTTTTTTTTATTTATGATAGTCACACACAGAGAGAGAGAGAGAGAGAGGCAGAGACATAGGCAGAGGGAGAAGCAGGCTCCATGCACCGGGAGCCCGATGTGGGATGCGATCCCGGGTCTCCAGGATCGCGCCCTGGGCCAAAGGCAGGCGCCAAACCGCTGCGCCACCCAGGGATCCCTGAACTTCTTAAATCTAATGATTCATATCTTTCATCAATTCTGGAAAACTCTTGGTCGCATCCTTCTGCAGATGTTACCTCTGCCACTAATTCTTTATCTCCTTTCTTAACTCTGATAAGATTTATTTTTGTTTGTCCTGTTTCTTAATTTTTCTTTAATATTTTTAACCTCTTTATCTCTCAAGGCTGCAAGTAATTTGCTGTTAACCCATCCAGAGACTCTAATTTCTTTTCTTTTTTTTTTTTTAATTTATTTATTCATGATAGTCACAGAGAGAGAGAGAGAGGGAGAGGCAGAGACACAGGCAGAGGGAGAAGCAGGCTCCATACACCGGGAGCCCGACGTGGGACTCGATCCCGGGTCTCCAGGATCGCGCCCTGGGCCAAAGGCAGGTGCCAAACCGCTGCGCCACCCAGGGATCCCGAGACTCTAATTTCTAATACAATCCTGAAAGTATCTATAGGGGCACCTGGGTGGCTCAGTGGTTGAGGGTCTGCCTTTGGCTCAGGACATGATCCCAGGGTCCTGGGATCAAGTTCTGCATCGGCTCAATCGCAGAGAGCCTGCTTCTCCCTCTGCCTATAGCTTTGCCTCTCTCTGTGTGTCTCTCATGAATAAATAAATGAAATCTTTTTTAAAAATGTCTAGAGTTTCTATGTTATCCTTTCTTGTATCTTCCTGTTTCTTTTGTTAAACCTTTTGTTCTTTAGTCATAATTCAAATGCCCTACTTTGTTTCTTTTTTTTTTTTTAAGATTTTTTTTTCTTTATGAAAGACACAGAGAGGCAGAGACACAGGCAGAGGAAGAAGGAGTCTCCTCACAGGGAGCCTGATGTGGGACTCTATCCCCAGACCCAAGGATCACGCCCTGAGAGGAAGGCAGATGCTCAACCCCTGAGCCACCCAGACGTCCCACCCTACTTTGTTTCTTAAGTATTAAAGATAATTTATATTCTATATCTCATTATTCTCATTATCTGCAGTTTTTGCAGGTTGACCTTTTTTCTACTGACCTTCTCACTCGTGGTGGTTTGTTAAAACACGTGCTTTGTGATTGTAAACTCATGTTCCTGGCAACTTTCTCATGGAAATATTTTGAGGCCTGTGTTAGATATATGTTCCCCCAGATAGAATTTATATTTGCTTCTGCCTGTTGTTTAGGTGAGCTATCAATCCAGGACTACATTTTTCTTAAAGATTTTATTTATTGAGAGAGAGAGAGAGCACAAGTGGGGGAGAGGGGCATAAGGAGACGAAGAGGGAGAATCAGACTCCCCACTAAACAGGGAGCCTGATGTGGGGCTCAATTCCAGGATCCCGGGATCATGACCCGAGTCTAAACAGATGCTTAACTGACTGAGCCACCCAGGTGCCCCCAACCCAGGACTACTTTAAATTATCTTCTTTTACTAGTCATCAAGGTAGTGTGAATTCTAGCCCTACATCCAAGTGAATGTCAGCTTGTGGTTAGGAATTCTCAGGTAACTTCCGTTTGTCCCTGTACTCAGATCCAATGTTGAGACAGGACTTTCCCCTACCATGACCAAGGAGGGCAGAGATGGCGATGATGATGGGGGTGGTGAAACAGTGCTTTTTAATTTTCCCCTCTGCAGTTATTACTTTAGGGTGGGAACAAATTTATGCAAAGTTCTCTGATCCAGACTACAGTGTTGCATAGCACTAGAATTCCCAGTTATGGTCAATTGGGAATTAAAATCTCGGTGACCAGGGATCCCTCAGGGTAGCCTCAAAGCTGGCTTACTTTTCTGTATTTGTGCTTTCTCTCCATTTTTTTGGCCTCTAAAGATTTCCTTTGCTTTCTTACCAGCTCAAATATGCATTCTAAAATATTTTTCAGGGACGCCTGGGTGGCTCAGTGGTTGAGCGTCTGCTTTGGCTCAGGGCATGATCCGGGAGTCCCTGGGATCGAGTCCTGCATGGGGCTCCCTGCATCCAGCCTGCTTCTCCCTCTGCCTGTGTGTCTGCCTCCCTCTCTCTGTGTCTCTCATGAATAAAGAAATAAAATATTTTAAAAAATATATTTTTCAAATATTTTTTCTAGCAACTGTATGTGTTTTGTTTCAGGAAGGTTATATAGGAGATTTAATCCACTCTGTGCCAGAAATAAAGGTCACCAAATGTTATCAAGGAAATACTTGGTGTTGCTGCCTGAGAACCAGAGGTGGTCCTGCTACGGCCACAGCTCTTTCAGCAGCCCGACAGTGTCCTCTCATTTAGTAGAGCAGCCACCACCCCCGCACAACAACCACAACAACTGTGAGGAAGGCGAACAGCCTTTGCCCCTGCCAGGCCAGCCGGGCTCAACAGTTCCTGGGTGGAGCTACCCATGAACGGCAGCAATGGCAATGGTAATGGCAATGGGAAAAATGGGGGGCTAGAACATGTACCTTCCTCATCCTCTATCCACAATGGAGACATGGAGAAGATTCTTTTGGATGCACAGCATGAATCAGGACAGAGTAGTTCAAGAGCCAGTTCTCAAAGATGGGCAGATTATGTTTGATGTGGAGAAGCACACCAGCAGGGACCATAGCTCTCAGTCAGAAGAAGCTGCAGAAGGAGAGAAAGAAGTTGATGCTTTGAAGAAAAGTGTAGACTGGGTGTCCGACTGGTCCAGTAGACCTGAAAACATTCCACCTAAGGAGTTCCACTTCAGACACCCCAAACGCTCCGTCTCTTTAAGCATGAGCAAAAGTGGGGCCATGAAGAAAGGGGGTATTTTGTCTGCAGAATTCCTTAAGGTGTTCATTCCGTCTCTCCAGCTGTCTCATGTCTCTCCAGCTCTCTCATGTTTTGGCTTTGGGGCTAGGCATCTATATTGGAAAGCGACTGAGCACACCTTCTGCCAGCACCTACTGAAGGAACAGCCCTGGAAAAGCGTGTGACCGGTGAAGTGCTGTATTGTCACAGTAGTTTATTTGAACCCGAGACCATTGTAAGCAAGACTCAACCTACCACCCTATTTTTACATATCCAAGTTCCAGTAACTCTCAAATCCAGCATTTTATTCAAACTCTGTTGAGGCATTTTACTAACCTCATTCCCTTTTTGGCCTATAAGACACTTTAGAATTTCCTAACAGAGGTTACTGTTATTTAGAAATTTGCAAGGGCTTCTTTTCCACAAATGCCACCAGCAGATTATAATTTTGTCAACAATGCTATTGTCTCTTTTTAGTGCCACCAGACTTAGACCTGCCTCGTTCATGGTATAAATTTTACTCTTGCAAGATGACTACCATCTCTCTCTTAAAATGAGATCAGGTTAGCAAATGATAGAACAGCTTTCTTGTTACTGTTTTTTTTTTTTTTTTTCAAGACAAAGCAAGCTTCCCTAAGCTTGAATTTATAGTTGTTTAAAAAGAAAACAAAATAAGACACAAGAAAAAAAATACCTGGGCAATAAAAAATTATTTTAAACAACAACAAAAAAAGGGAAATACTTATGTTGAAAAATATCTCTAAAAATCAAATAATCTGGGATCCCTGGGTGGCGCAGCGGTTTAGCGCCTGCCTTTGGCCCAGAGCGCGATCCTGGAGACCCGGGATCGAATCCCACGTCGGGCTCCCGGTGCATGGAGCCTGCTTCTCCCTCTGCCTGTGTCTCTGCCTCTCTCTCTCTCTCTCTCTCTCTCTCTGTGACTATCATAAATAAATAAAAATTTAAAAAAATTTAAAAAAAATCAAATAATCTGGGGCACCTGGCTGGCTCAGTCAATAGAGCACGTGACTCTTGATCTCAGGATTGTGAGTTTGAGCCCCACATTGGGCATAGAGATTACTTAAAAAAAAAAAAAAAAAAAAAAAAAGATCAAATAACCTGTCAGGAAAGAACAATAAATGAATCTATTCCAAATGAAAGGAATCCTGGAATTTCAGATTTGTGCAAATTTTGCTGTGCTACCTAATCTCAATTCATATTTAGCTTCTTTTGGAAATTAGCTTCATATGGAAAGAGCTCCCTCTTGAAAAAAATAAGATAGTCTGATAAACTTCTCTTTCAGTACATTATATTTTTCTTCATCATACTGTGAGTTAAATTCCCAGAAAAGGTATGCCTGATCCTACAATTAAGATGAAAATCAAAAAAAAAAAAAAAAAAAAAAAAAAAAAAAGGGATCCCTGGGTGGCGCAGTGGTTTGGCGCCTGCCTTTGGCCCAGGGCACGATCCTGGAGACTTAGGATCGAATCCCACGTCAGGCTCCCGGTGCATGGAGCCTGCTTCTCCCTCTGCCTGTGTCTCTGCCTCTCTCTCTCTCTCTCTCTCTCTCTCTGTGTGCGTATCATAAATAAATAAAAATTAAAAAAAAAAAAAAAAAAAAAGATGAAAATCCAGGGGCACCTGGGTGGCTCAGTGGTTTGGCACCTGCCTTTGGCCCAGGGTGTGATCCTGGAGTCCCGGGATCAGTCCCACATCGGGCTCCCTACAAGGAACCTGCTTCTCCCTCTGCCCGTGTCTCTGCCTCTCTGTGTTTCTCATGAATAAATAAATAAAATATTTAAAAAATAAATAAAAATAAAATACTTTTTTAAAAAAGATGAAAATCCAGCAATTTAAAATGAACCCCCCCCCCAAAAAAAAAAAACCCCACCTATTTTCTTATAGCATTAAAATAAGATTTCGACTAGAGGGGCACCCAAGTGGCCCAGTCACTTAAGTGTCTGCCTTCAGCTCAGGTCATGGTCCTGGGGTCCTGGGATCTAGCCCCACGTTAGGCTCCCTGCTCAGTGGGAAGTCTGTTTCTCCCTCTCCCTCTGCTCCTCCCTCCAGCTCATGCTCTCATTCTCCCTCTCTCTCTGCTTATTCTCTTTCTCAAATAAAATCTTAAAAAAAAGATTTCAACTAGATTTCTTAAAACCTACGAACATTAAGATCCACCTCTTTGGCCAAAATCTTGATTCCAGGGCTTAACCAAGGCACTGTAAAACATTCTTCTGAACAGCTAATAACTAGCAATAAAAATTAAATAATTCTGGGACGTCTGGGTGGCTTAGCGGTTAAGCACGCCTGACTTCAGCTCAGGGCGTGATCCTGGAGTACCGGGATCGAGTCCCACCCACATCAGGCTCCCTGCATGGAACCTGCTTGTGTCTCCCTGTGCCTCTGCCTATGTCTCTGCCTCTCTCTTTCTGTGTGTTTCATGAACAAATAAATAAAATCTTTTTTAAAATTTAAATAATTCTGCCTATAAGTAGTTATTAGTCTCTTACTCTGTCTTCCAGAATTTTGTACACTTTGATTTCTTTTCACATGTAAATACATAGTGCAGTCTCCTTTTTGACTTCAAGATTCACAGGATTAAAATCTGAGAAACAAAAGAGATATACCACCCGGACGAATCTGAAAGTGTTTTGAGCATAGGACCACTTTTTTACTTCAACGTCCCCTGGGGAGAAAGGAAGAAATTACTTTTCTGGAAAATTTCAACCAAATTTTGTTCACTATCCCATTGTCAGAATTACTAAGAGGGACGCCTGGGTGGCTCAGCGGTTGAGCGGCTGCCTTTGGCTCAGGGCGTGATCCCAGAGTCCCTGAATCGAGTCCCACATTGGGCTTCCTGCAAGGAAACTGCTTCTCCCTCTGCCTATGTCTCTACTTGTCCCTCATGAATAAATAAATAAAATCTTAAAAAAAAAAAAAAGAAAGAAAAAAAAAAAAAGAAATGCTCAGAGAAACCAAATTTTTAAATGTTCTTTGATCATTTTTAAAGCTTCCTGGAATTCAAAGGGTAATTGCAGGTGGGGTGGGGTGGGGGAAGAATCCACTGTAATTAATCTTAGAAAAATAAAAGGGGGAAGAATGAAGTCTGCAAAGGCAGAAACATTAGAAATAGCCAGTTTAAATCACAAAACAGCTGGAGGGCTGTCAGAGTGTGGGGAACACAGCTGTGATTGAAAGGTGGGGAGGGGATGGAATCTGTGAGCTCTTCCAGGCTAATAAATTTTATGTCACAAACACCTCCTAAGCCAGCTTGAGGATTATGACATAATACCTGTAGAGCGCAGTGAAAGCGTTCAATGGACATCATCTATTGTTATAACGATTTTTCCTAGAAAAATGAGGATATTGAGATTAGGGTCACCAATCAACCCTTTTGGTTTGCCCAGACCATCTACATTTTACATTTTAGTACTGGATGCCTGGGGCCCCGAGAATGCCCTCAGCCCTGGGGGAACCAAATGGTCCCAGGTGCTCAGCTTTTATTGGGGTGGGGGAGGGTGGAAGAAACGGAATGAATTCCTATTTCTCACAATCACACCGTAATCTCCTGTTACAGGCCCGGCAAATTTCCTGTTTCAACCCTACTTGCCCTCGCACAGCCACCTGCCTGCAAAAAGAAGTTGATCCCTGCGGGGGGAGCCTGGCAGGCACCTGGCCTACCAACCCCGGGGCGTGTCCTCTGCACCACGCGGCCCCCCCAGCAGGGGCCTCGGACAGGGACCTTGCTCTTCCAAGCTGGGATCCGGGCGTTCTTCCTCTCCTTCCTTCTTCCCTTTCTCCCTGTCTTCCTTCATCGTGTGTGTTTTCTTGTCTAGCTTTCTTTCTTTTTTTTTTTTTAAGAATTTATTTATTTATTCATGAGAGACACAGAGAGAGGGGCAGAGACACAGGCAGAGGGAGAAGCAGGCTCCATGCACCGGGAGCCCCATGCGGGACTCGATCCCAGGACCCCAGGATCACGCCCTGGGCCAAAGGCAGAAGCTCAACCACTGAGCCCCCAGGCGTCCCTCTTGTCCAGCTTTCAATTCTGATTTTCGGTGCCGAAGGTTGGGCTAGCCCTATGCCTCCTTCACGATGTGTCATCCTCTCTGCCTTGTATGAAGCTGCTTTCTTGCTTAATGAGTTCTTGTTTTTAAATCCCCATTCCTCATTTCTATGACTTGGGAGTTTCTATGGGTCCCTACATCCCACCAAAACAGCATTATTGCAACTCCTACACTGTTGTCAGATTAGTGGGTGTAAAATGAGATACCACTGCTTCAGTTTGCATTTATCTGGAAACATTGAGCATCTCTTGCATGCTTTTAACTTTTTGTTTGTTTCTTCCCTCTTCTGGCTTTACCCATTTTTCCTTTAGGACTCCTATGGATTTGCAAGCATTCCTTGGACACTAGAGAGTCGCCCCTTACCAGTTCTAGACATTGCATAGTTCTTCTCTCAACCTGGCACCCATTCACTTGGCCATGGTGTCCTTGGGAGACCAGCAGCCTCACAATTTTAATGAGGATCACATTCCTCTGTATTCTATGCTTTTCCAATTCTTAAGGAATCCTCTACTGCCGTAGGAGAGCAGGATGTTCTCTGCTGTATTCTTTTGCAGTCCATAAACTCTGGTTCACAATTCTGAAATCCAATAATCCAGTTTCACAAAATTAGCATTCTATCAGTCAGCAGGAAACAGATGGCTCACTCACATGGGGTGATTTGAGGAGCCTTTAAGGGACTTAATTGAAAGTGTAGAACAGGTATCCTCAATCTCAGCAGTATTGACATTTGGGGCTAGATAATTCTACCTCGTGAGGAGCTGTCCTGTGCATCGTAGGATGTTTTTTAAATTTTTTTTTTTTTTTTTTTATGATAGTCACAGAGAGAGAGAGAGAGAGAGAGAGGCGGAGACATAGGCAGAGGGAGAAGCAGGCTCCATGCACTGGGAGCCCGATGTGGGATTCGATCCTGGGTCTCCAGGATCGCGCCCTGGGCCAAAGGCAGGCGCCAAACCGCTGCGCCACCCAGGGATCCCCCGTAGGATGTTTATCAGTGGCCCTGCTCTCCGCTGCGTGTCCCCCAACAGTCATCACAACCCAGAGTGTCCCCAGACATTGACACATTGTTCCCAGGTGAGAACCACTAGTGTAGAGAGCCCAAGTGGGACAGTCCAGTGCTCTTGGCTAGTACCAGCCTGAGGGCCATTCCCCCAAAGTCAGAAGAGGTGAGAGGAAGAAACCCGGTGACATAGGAGTGCTGTGGGGAAGCTGTCTTACCAGAACTGGGGCCTTGGGGGAGGGGGCGATGCAGCCAGAGCTAGCCTGGGAAACCCTGCTGGGACGAGCCACAGACCTCCTCCTTTCCTTCCTCACCATCTTCTTTCTGCCAGAGGGCAAGGGAGCCTGTTGTGAGATCCCAAGAGGCTGCCTTCAGGACAGAGAGCAACATGGAGATGGAAAAAAAGTAGACCTAGATACTCAGCACAGCCCCCCAAATGTATTTGGTGGCAAGATGCTACCAGAACCAAACTGAATCTGTTTTGGTCTTTCTATGATTTGCCAAAGAAATACTGAAATGTTTGATTATGGGATGCTACCCTAGATCCAGTTGGGGGTATTATGCAATATATATGGTATATATACTATCTTACCCTTTTAGATCTGAAAAGGGAGTGCCTGGGTGGCTCAGTCAGTTGGGCATCTGATCCCAGGGTCCTGGGATCCAGCCCCACTCCCTGCTGAGTAGGGAGCCTGCTTCTCCCTCTCTCTCTGCCACCACCACCCCTTGTGCACACATGCTATCTCTTTCTCAAATAAATAAAATCTTTTAAAATAAATTCTCAAAAAGTTTGAATTCCGAAACACGTTTGGCTATGTGCATTTCAAATACAGAATTGTGGAAATGCACCTTTCAAAGATAAGTCAAATTTATCAGGAGTCTCTCGTGTGATTTAGGGTAAGGATCTAGTTTTATATGTCTCATATAATGAGCCAGTTCCCCCCACAGCACCTGCTAAACAATCCCACCTTTTTTCCTTTTATTGTGACTTTCATCCTGTACATATGCGCCTATTTCTCTATTCCAACTTACTGATCCATTTGTGTATTCTTCTGTTAGTACTACCCTATTTTTATTACTTCTACCTCTAGATATATCCTAACATCTGGTAGGAAAGTCTTCCTCTCTCTCTCTTAATGGGAAGTAATTTTTATTGTTTTATCAGGTAGACTTTGTATATACATATGATTTTTATTTTTTTAAGATTTTATTTATTTATTAGAGACACACACAGAGAGAGAGGCAGAGACACAGGCAGAGGGAGAAGCAGGCTCCATGCAGGGAGCCTGATGTGGGACTTGATCCCAGGACTCCAGGATCACGCCCTGGGCCCAAGGCAGGTGTTCAACCTCTGAGCCACCAAGGCATCTCTGATAGAAATTTTATTAAAGCCAGATACCATATATGGGGGGGAGGAGTTTTTTGGAAAAATTCTTAAAAAGCTACCTTCAATAAAGCATCTTGGAGCACATCAATCCTTTATTTTTTTTAGGATTTTATTTATTTATTGGAGAGAAGAGAGAGAGTGCAAGCACAAGTGGAGGAGGGGCAGAGGGAGAAGCAGACTCCCCACTGAGCAAGGAGCCCAATGGGGCTCAATCTCAGGACCCCTGGGATCAAGACTTGAGCTGAAGCCAGACGCTTAACCACCCTGAGCCACCCAGGCACCCCTGAGCACATCAGTTCGTTAAAACATGGTAAATTGTATATTATAAAAAGTCTTTGATATGAAACACACAAGCTCATACCTTAAATTTTTCAATCTTCAGCTGGAACCTATGGCCTCTCTTGGGTTCCTGAAGACATAAAATTGCTTCAAAATATAGCAGATCAAACATCACACACATCTGTGTGAGGAGTGAAAGTAGGCTTAAGAGTAATGAAAACTAAGAGCATCTGGACGGCTGTTAGTTAAGCCATCCAGACGCTCCTCCCCCATGCCTGCCCTCACTGTCTCACACTCACACACACTCTCTCAAATAAATAAAAAATCTTACAAGAAAGGGACCTGAATCTACATGATTCCCAGTATTTTGTCATGCTTTTCCCCCTCATTTTAAAAAATATTTGCTTTCATACCTAATTTCTTCAAGAAAGCTCTCAAAACTATATAAACCTTGATTCAGGTGGACCTTGGTTTTCCTACATATTTTGGAAGAAGTTTATCAATTCTTCACAACATCATAATGCAATAAAATTTTAGTGTTCTTAGGCATCAATAAGATAAAGGAGACTATGCAAATAGAAAGAAAGTAGATCTCTAGACATATACTTTCATTTTTAGGTCTTGAATTACCTGGAAGAAAATATTCTCTATTTAGACTTAGGTAAAAATCAACTTCTTAAACCCTTTGGTCAAGATATCACCCCCGGGGCATTCCGATGGCTCAGCTGTTTAGCGCAGCCTTCGGCCCAGGGCGTGATCCTGGAGGCCCAGGATCGAGTCCCACGTCAGGCTCCCTGCATGGAGCCTGCTTCTCCCTCTGCCTCTGTCTGTGCCCCTTTCTCTCTGTTACTCATGAATAAATAAATTTTTAAAAATCTTTAAAAAAGAAAGATATCACCCACACTAGGTATTCTTAAGAAGTCTGACTGAAAAAAAAAAGAAGTCTGACTGAGAAATAGTGAGATGCTGATAAGCTGACACTGGGCAGATAAGGGTATTAAAGAGGTGTTTTCCATGTTCCTATGTATACCTTAATGAAAGTCGTGATGAACAATAACTATATTTCTTGTTCTGTGTCACTGAAAAGTATCTAAAATCAAGAGGTATATGTCCCACATCTGTTTCTCTATTATACTAATGTAATCACAAGCCATGATTATAGTTTTATTACAGGAAATCATAAAATGTATTGTCTTGCCAAATGTGTTTTCACTTTGCCACCCTCACTTTATTTTTTTTAAGATTTTATTTAATTATTTGACAGAGAGAGAGCACAAGCAGAGGGAGTGGCAGGCAGAGGAAGAGGGAGAAGCAGACTCCCTGACCAGCAAGGAGCCCAACGTGGGGCTCCCCAAGGCAATCGCAGATGCTTAACAGACTGAGCCACCCAAGTGCCTCACTACCCTCGTTTTAAAGTGGCTTTCAAGCAACTGTAATGGACCCATTCTAGGTGGTAGATTGAATGGACATCTGCTAAGGCAATCAGTGCCTGGATAAATTAACAAAGCAACCTGACCTAGGATCATGGTGGTATATTAAAAAAAAAAAAAAAGTGTTATTGGGATGCCTGGGTGGCTCAGCGGTTGAGCGTCTGCCATTGGCCCAGAGCGTGATCCTGGAGACCCGGGATCAAATCTCACGTGGGGCTCCCTGCATGGAGCCTGCTTCTCTCTCTGCCTTGTCTCTGCCTCTCTCCTCTCTCTCCTCTCTGTGTATTCTCATGAATAAATAAATAAAATCTTTAAAAAGTGCTACTGAATTGTCACTGCATTCGGTAAGTCTGATGCATGGTACACACATACAGAAAGAGCCAGATTTATAGATCTGAACCGAGTTTATCAAACAGCCAGTGTCTTTGCTCAGCCCTCCCTACTTTCAAATTGTTCAGTTGCCACCATGAGTAGTGACTGGAGCTGCTTGATCTGGCTTTTCCCCAGGACAGAAAGACTCAAGCCTTTCTACTTGTAAACAAATAAACAAAATCAGGAGTTGTTCTAAGCATTTTTGTTTGCCAAAAGTCAGGGAAGATCCTTCATTAGGTCCAGACAAGCATGAGCTGTGCTTGTTCTCTTGTGTTCGATGCTGCCCAAATCTGCCCTGGAATGCACAGTATGGAGACCCTTTGGGTACATTCCTCCTGCATGTCCCTAGGAGGATGGGTGAGGGGCCAGAGCAGCACTGACACATCAGGTTTCCTTCCCCAAACCACAGCATTAACACAGACACCCTGAGGGACGCCTGGGTGGCTCAGTGGTTGAGTGCCTGCCTTCATGCTCAGGGCATGATCCTGGAGTCCCAGGATCGAGTCCCACATCAGGCTCCCTCATGGAGCCTGCTTCTCCCTCTGCCATGTCTCTACCTCTCTCTGTGTGTCTCCCATGAATAAATAAAATCTTTTAAAAGAACAAGAAAACACAGACACCCTGCAACATCAGAGGACTCAGAACACTGAGCCAGCAGCCAGCCTCCTCTTTAGCTCCCAAGTGAACTACAACACGATGAAGATTGACCACAGTGGGAATGATTATGTAGAACAATCACAAACACTCCAAACCCCAGTCCTTACACACATAGAGTGCACTTTTCCTTCTCTTTAATTGTGAACTAGAACACACATTCATGAGAGTCTTAAACAGAACTTCGAGATCCTGAGCGGCTAACACAGGTTAAGCAGGGGAGCTCCAGTGTCCCTGTTCAGAGAACTACTCCGCTCTGACACTCACCAATGGCCTGCCCTGTGTATTTAGCACTTCCTTCTAATCTCAAATCTATCACCATATTGTTCTTGGCACACATCAGTTACCTGGCGTGTCTGACTCTGTCTATATGGGTCTGGGATTAACTTTAAAATATATATATTTTATTTATTTTAATTGAGAGAGTGACAGTGAGAGAGAGAGAGAGAGAGCATGAGGAGGGGGAGCAGCAGAGGGAGGGGGAGAAGCAGGTACCCTACTGAGCAGGGAGCCCAGAGCAGGGCTTGATCCCAGGACTCCGGGGTCATGACCTGAGCCGAAGGCAGAAGATTAACCAATTGAGCCACCCAGGTTTCCTGGGATTAACTTCTTAAAAAGCATTTTATTTATTTATTTATTCCGGGGATGGAGAGAGAGAGAGAGAGAGAGAGAGAGAGAGAGCCTGCCACAGGGCTCCATCTTGTGACCCCAAGATTGTGATCCAAGATCAAGAATTGGATGCTCAACCTTACTGAGCTACTCAGGCATCCCAACTTTTTTTGAAAATCACCTTCCAGACCTCTTTCCTTCCTCATTGGTTAGCACATCACTGGATGTTACTTACTTTGGGCTGAGCCCTGGAACTCGTGCCAGTAGGATTGAAGCATGGCGAGATTACTCCAGAACCCTATGTATCGTCTACAGCTCCTTGTACAGATAGAGAAACAATGTGAGTTATGGTGTGTACTGTGTCAGCCGGCTAGCTCACAGAAAACCTCCCTAACTTCCCCTGAGAAACTTTCTGGCTTCTCTAAGAAGATTAAAGATCCTTCAAAGCAAGTTTACGCTAGCTCAGTATTTGGCACCAGTCGACAGCTCCTTCCAAAAATGAATCCTCATCTCTGGACTACCTGTCAAAACTTCATCCTCTCTCCACACATTCTTCTGAATTAATACGGATTTGAGTAAATTCTAGACAGGATTTTGGATGGTAATTGCATAACTTTATCATCATTTGGTGTTGGAACTGCCTTTTCTTGATTATTTTGCAGTGAATCAATCCTCAACCTAGAATCTAAACACAGAATTTTATGTTACATGGAGATGGGTCGCCATTTGATGCCAGTCCCATTGTCAAGCCATGTGCAGCAAATGCTTGAAGAGGTGAAGAGGGGGAAACGACAGGTATGGCCAGGTTAACATCTGCTTCTGTAAAGGCCCCCACCCCAGGCGGTAAGTGTGAGGAGCAGCGTCCAGAGGCAGCAAGAAATGGGCAGGGGCTTTGGGGATGGCAGGACCGGATTAGACTCATGCTTACCAGCAGGTGTGATCTAGCACAAGTTTATGTATTTGTAGCTTTTAAAGCAAATTGTAAAATATAGACTCACATAAAATGTACCATTAGCCATCTTTAATTTTTTTTTATCTTGTTTATTTGTTCATGAGAGACACAGAGAGAGAGGCAGAGACATAGGCAGAGGGAGAGGCAGGCTCCATACAGGGAGCCCGATGTGGGACTCGATCCCAGCATCCCAGGATCATGACCTGAGCCAAAGGCAGATGCACAACCGCTGAGCCACCAACATGCCCCCCATTTTAGCCATTTTTAAATGTACTCTTCTGTGGCAGTAAGTACTTTCCCATCAGCAATCACTTATTAATCTTCCCAAACTGAAATTCTGCACCCACTAAACAATAACTGTCCCACCTCTAGCTCCTGGCAAACACCGTTCTACTTTCTGGCTGGAACTTGACTGCTCTAGTCACCTCTCATAAGAGAAAATCCAGGGACGCCTGGGTAGCTCAGCTGTTGAGCATCTGACTTTGGCTCAGAGCATGATCCTGGGG
Organism: Canis aureus; assembly: GCF_053574225.1. Lineage (NCBI taxonomy): Eukaryota > Metazoa > Chordata > Mammalia > Carnivora > Canidae > Canis > Canis aureus. The sequence continues at coordinate 15,349,148 of NC_135627.1, forward strand.
TCCTGGGATCAAGTCCCACATCAGGCTCCTTGCAGGAAGCCCGCTTCTCCCTCTTCCTTTGTCTCTGCCTCTCTCTGTGTGTCTCTCATGAATAAATAAAATCTTAAAAAAAAAAAGAAAATGCACAATATGTCTTACTTCACTGAGCATAATGTCCTCAAGGTTCAACATGGATGAAGCAGGTGTCAGAGTTTCCTTCTTTTTAAGGCTGAGTAATATTCCATTGTGTGGATGTAACTTCTTTTGTTTATCCATTCGTCCATCAATGCACACTTGGGTTGTGTCCATGCTTCAGCCACTGTGCATGATGCTGCTATGAACACAAATGTGCAAACATCTGCTGGATCTCTGTTCTCAAGCCTTCTGGGTGTTTACCTAGAAGTAGAGTTGCTGGATCATATGGTAATTCCACACTTCATTTTTTTGGGTATATTTTTAGTTTATTACTAAAGCAGAATATTCTGTTAGAAAATGACCAGAAGTGTGTTGTTTGTTGAATTTTCACAAACTGGGCCCTGGGTAATGAAGAAGAGAACCTGTCCTGCTCTTCTGCTTTTCCCCCACATCACCACTCACCCAACTTTGAGCAACACAGATTGATTTTGTTTCATTATCAAACTCTTTAAACTCTTTAAAATGGGGACAAAAAAACAATCATCTTAGGGCTGTTGAGACCATTCATTTACCCACTAAAAGTGCCAACCTTGTACACATGTCTTTGCCACGAACACGACAGATAAAATCTCTCATGGGTGTAATCAATAAGTGCACGTTAAAACCAAGCACTTGGCACACCTGCTTATCAGCCTCCTGGCAGCAGAGACGTGAGGACAGGTGTCACAGCTGGAGCAAGGGGCCCAACAGACAGCGGGTGCAAGGGACCAGTACACCACCTGCTGGATCAGAGGCGCAGAGGCGTGCACACGTGGCCACAGCTGGAGCCGGCTAACAGCTCTGTGCTTTATCTTTCTATTCTTGGGCAGAGCACACATAGGCCAGAATGGAACAATGCTGGGCGTCACCAGTGTGTGGTTGCTGTAAGCATGACACGGCTGGCTGGCAGCTTATGGCAAGCATGGTAACTTGATTATTCTTTCTATCTATGATGAATATTGTTCGTTCTGTTATATATTCTTTTTAGTCTACTTATCTTCAGCATGCCTTTCAGATTGCCAACTTACTATCTATATTTAATATATCCTATTAGTTTTGTCTATATGTTGTGGGTGGCTTTCTTATGCACAGCTATACTTAATGCTCAGGAGTTTCATCCATCCTGCCTATCTTTCTTGTTTTCTGTAGCAGAAGTGACTATTATAAAATAATATAGCAAATACACAATACAATACTTGACAGACAGCTTTGGTCTCTATCGAAGACATTCCCAGCACTCACAACCACATACCAGAGGTTTGGAGAGAACAAAGCACCTTCATATTGTCCTGAAATCATCTCCCCAGGCAGGGGATTCAGTCATGACTTGCACAGAAGAGTCACAGAACGCTATCAGATGTGCAAGTAAGGACGAGCACATGTGTAACCGGGCTTCGATACTACTGTCTTATGTTTGAAATTTATTGAAATTGGGAATATACATACATGGGGAGGTTAGTTCTTACAATGCGATATTCTTCTGAAAAGTGCTACCATCACAATATCTCATGCATATGATTGTACTTCTGTGTCCTTCAGTAATGCCAGGAAAAGAGCTGTCTGTGTTATGTGAGTAGTAGAGTCCTACCACGTCCTTGCTCCCCCAACTCCACCTTTTCTATTTCCATTGACATGTGCACTTTTTGTTCTTTCTGTATGAGTCCATTCAAATGGAGCACGAATTTATTTGAGCAGATTCATATTGATGTTACTCTCTTTAAAGAAAAGGAAAGGGTACGGCTGGGTGGCTCAGTGGTTGAGCATCTGCCTTCAGCTCAGAGCGTGATCCCGAAGTCTCAAGTCCCTGCATGGAGCCTGCTTCTCCCTCTGCCTGTGTCTCTGCCTCTCTCTGTGTATCTCTCATGAATGAATAAATAAAATCTTTTAAAAATGAAAGAAAAAGAAAAAGAAAAGAAAGAAAGAAGAAAGAAAGAAAGAAAGAAAGAAAGAAAGAAAGAAAGAAAGAAAGAAAAGGAAAAGGGAAAAGGGGGCATCTGGGTGGCTCTGCTGGGTGTCTGCCTTTGGCCCCGGTCTTGGTTTCGGGGTCTGGGATCGAGCCTCACATGGGGCTCCCTGCTTAGCAGGGAGCCTGCTTCTCTCTCTCCCTCTGCCTGCTGCTAACACCTAATTGTGCGCACTCTCTCTCTGTCACATAAATAAAATATTTTTTAAAAAAGAAAGAGGGGGGGCAGCCCAGGTAGCTCAGTGGTTTAGTGCCGCCTTCAGCCCAGGGCATGATCCTGGAGACCCAGGATGGAGTCCCACATTGGGCTCCCTGCATGGAGCCTGCTTCTCCCTCTGCCTGTGTCTCTACCTCTCTGTCTCTCTGTTTCTCATGAATAAATAAATAAAATCTATTTTAAAAAAACAAAAAAGTAAAAAAGAGGGAAGAAAAAGAAAAAGAAAGAAAGAAAAGAAAGAAAGAAAGAAAGAAAGAAAGAAAAAAGAAAAAAGAAAGAAAGAAGAAAGAAAGAAAGAGAGAAAGAAAGAAAGAAGAAAGAAAGAAAGAAAAAAGAAAAAAGAAAGAAAGAAGAAAGAAAGAAAGAGAGAAAGAGAGAAAGAAAGAAAGAAGAAAGCAAGGAAGAAAGAAGAAAGAAAGAAAGAAAGAAAGAAAGAAAGAAAGAAAGAAAGAAAGAAAGAAAGAAAGAAAGAAAGAAAGAAAGAAAGAAAGAAAGAAAGAAGAATAAACTGCTAGAGAGCTCTGATACATATTTTGTCACCCAAAAATAAAGCCCTAAGCATCCCAGAGATGTAGCATTGATCCGCTCAGTTGCCCCGTGTGGCCACGAGATGGCGCCATGGACCACGAAGACTCCACCGCGGAGTCCGGCCGTGCCTCGGGCTGGAGCTGGCTGCGCAGGGGGCAGGGGTAGACGGAGAGGCGGGGAGCCTGAAGGGACAGGACGGGATGGTGACCTCGAGGAAGGCTGAGAGCGTGGAGGGAGTGCAGAGAGTAGAGGTCAAGAACGCAGACTGCGGGATCAAATAGCTGTTTCCAAAAAAAAAAAAAAAAAAAATAGCTGTTTCCCACCCCCTACCTCCCCCACCCGGCTCTGCCAGTGCACTTTAGTTTTCTAAAAACTAGCCCAGTGCACTTTAGTTTTCTTTTTCTTTTAAGATTTTATTTATTTATTTATTCATAGAGACAGAGAGAGAGAGAGAGAGAGAGGCAGAGTCACAGGCAGAGGGAGAAGCAGGCTCCATGCAGGGAGCCCGACGCGGGACTCGATCCCGGGACCCCAGGATCACGCCCTGGGCTGCAGGCTGCAGGCTGCAGGCGGCGCTAAACCGCGGAGCCACCCGGGCTGCCCGGGCACTTTAGTTTTCTTAATGAGAAATAAGAGGACCTGCTGGTGGGGCACCTGGCTGGCCCTCGGGAGAGCCTGCCACGCTTGATCTTGGGGCTGGGAGGTTAAGCCCCACAGTGGGAGTGGAGTTTACTTAAAAAAAAAAAAAAAACACCAGTGAGAATTTACATACACAAAAAAGTTTTTTTTTTTTTTAAGTTTGTTTTTTTAAAACAGATTTTATTTATTTGAGGAAGAGAGAGAGGGAGAGAGGGAGAAAAAGAGAGTGAGAGGAGGGGGGTAGACTCTCCGTGAAGCAGGGAGCCTGATGTGGGGCTCCATTCCAGGACCCTGGGATCAGGACCTGAGCCAAAAAGAGATGCTTTAACTGAATGATCCACCCAGACATTCCAAAGTTTTGAGTTTTTTTTTTTTAATTGGTCATTTAAATTGTTTTTTTAATTTGATTATAGTTGACATATGATGTTACCTAAGTTTCATGTGTATACAACATTGTGAATCAACTTCTCAGTAGGAAATCAGAGAGAGGGACTCCTGGGTGGCTCAGTGGTGGAGCTTCTGCCTTGGCCCAGGGCATGATCCTGGGGACCTGAGATCGAGTCCCGCATCGGGCTACCTGCATGGAGCCTGCTTCTCCCTCTGCCTGTGTCTCTGCCTCTCTCGCTCTCTCTCTCTGTCTCTCATGAATAAATAAAATATTCAAAAAATAAATAAAAAGGCTGATGAATCACTGAACTCTACCACTGAAGCTAATAATATACTCTGTTAACTAATTAAAAATTTTAAAAACCTTCTCTACACCTTATGCCATGTGACCATGCAACACTATTCCAATATCATCGATGATATTCCGTGTGCTGTACCTTTTGTTCCCATGACTCACACATTCCATAACGGGAAGCCTGTCTCTCCTCCTCCCCTTCTCCCATTGTGTCCATTCCCCGACCCATTCCCCACTAGCAACCATTAGTTTGTTCTCTGGACTCATGAATCGGATTCTGCTCCATGAAGGACTCTTTAACTCAATTATCTCTAACACTTCTCATCTGTGGAAAGGGGAAATGGAAGGCGTGATCTGTTGAACTGATTTATCTGAGCCCCCTCACTGGATCCCCCCTTCCCAGGTCTCTCCCCATCTGTCCGCAGTGCTGCAGGAACAAGTTATGCCAGGGCTGCCAGGGCAAAGTGCTCATTCCCCAGAAACTGCCCACAAAGCTTGGGACTGGTTTGCTCTCCTCTCCCCAACCAAAATACCGCTGGCTAACACATCTTAAGGAGAACAGTGTGTGTGTGTGTGTGTGTGTGTGTGTGTGTGTGTGTGTGTCTGTGCTTGAGGGAGGTTGGTTCAGGTTAAATGGTTTAACGATTTGTTTATTTGGGATGAAGAGGAAGGAAAAGGTCAAAGAAAAGGAAGTTCATGAATCCTACTCAGCACGACACTGCTTTTTCTTCTTTAATTTCTTCCTTTCTTTACATATGTGTAGAAAAGCAAAACAGCAACTGGCTTCACAGCGTGGATCATTTTATAGATCCCTTTCATATTTGCTTCCCCCTTAAATAGTTGTTTATTGGCAGTGGGCTGGAAAGAGCAACGGAGTTAGCATATACAGACACCACCACACACCAATGTCACACAGGAGGCTAAAGTGATGGGAAAGAGCAGCCTGGAGCCCCAGGTGAGGCCCTCTCTTCAAGAGTGAGGGGGGGCGCTGGGGTGTTGAGGGGGCAGCCTTAGAACACCTCCGCTTAGTAGGAATGGTTAGAGATGAAGAGGGACTCGCTGGCTGCAGCCCCAGCCTGACCACTTGGGGTGTACTGTCCTTGACAGGCGAGGCTGTTGGCCAGGGCTCGCTTGATATACTGCTCCTGGGCAGCCTTCAGGTTCTCCTTCTTTCCACCCCAAGCCTTCAGGGCAGAAGCCTGTAGGGCTCGGCCATTGGAGAAGGTCAGGGCCCATGGCTTCAGCAGGGGGCACTTGTTGATGGCATTGAGGTTGATGGATGCCTCCTCCTCACTCTGGCCTCATGGTAGAAAGGTGATGCCAAGAACGGGGGTGGGGGTTGGGGGGTGGGGAGTGGGAGGGGGGTGCCACTGTGCGGGGCAGTGCTGTGACAGTTGCCATGGCAATCTCCTCATGAGAATATTTATGGTGCAGGCGTGGCCTGGGGTTATCATATTGGGCTTCAGCAAAGTGCCTTCCAGGTAGATCTGAGTGCGGTGGTCACTCAGAGCCTTGTAGAAGGTGCAGCCAGCACCTTCTCGGTTACATACTGACAGCGCTTCAGGTCACGGTCCCCATCGGGAGGATCTCGGGCTCCACAATGGGCACGATGCCATTCTGCTGGCAGATGCTGGCATAATGGGCCAGAACGTTGGCATTTTCCATGATGGCAAGGGCTGAGGGGGTGTGCGCCCCGATTTTCGGCACCGGTGCCACTTGGCAAAGCCAGCCCCGTCCTTCTTGTACTGGGCACAGCGCTCAGCCAGCCCGTCCAGCCCTTGGGGGGTTGTCTCGCCATTTGTTCCTGCCAGGGGTACCACACCTTTGGCCACCTTGATGCCTACACCACCACCTTGGATTTGATAACTTGGGGGAAGGGACGCCCATCGTCGGTCTTCTGGTACAGTGTCTGGTGGAAGAGGCTGACGCCCCCAGTGCAGGGGTTTACACCGTGGTGGGCGGTCAGCAGCAGCTGGCGGTGGAAGCGCGGCCTCCCCTCCGGGTTCTCAGGCCCATGGACCGCAGCCGCTTGGCGATGCTCCCAGTGGGCTCATCTGCAGCCAGGACGCCCTTGGCGGAGCCACGATGCCTTGAGCCATGTCAGAAAGCTCCTTCTCCTGCTCCGGGGTCAGCGCTGGCCATCGGTAGGGCATGTTGCCAGTGAGTTCCTGGCACGGGAGGGGGCGGGTGTGCAGGGTGCGAGCAGACTGCCCTTTCATATTTTAAAATTAATTTGTGGGGGCACCTGGACGGCTCAGTGGTTGAGCATCTGCCTTTGGTTCAGGTAGTGATCCCGGGGTCCTGGGATCAAGTCCAGCCTCAGGGTTTCTAAGGTAAGCCTGCTTCTCTCTCTGCCTATGTCTCTACCCCTCTCTCTGTGTCTCTCATGAATAAATAAATAAAATCTTACAAAATACATATACTAAAAAATTTTAAAGTAAATTAATTTTTAAATACTTGAATTTCCATTAACAATTGAATAGTATCATAGGCTGTAAGAATGATAAAAAATAGGGATCCCTGGGTGGTGCAGCGGTTTGGCGCCTGCCTTTGGCCCAGGGCGTGATCCTGGAGACCCAGGATCGAGTCCCACATCGGGCTCCCGGTGCATGGAGCCTGCTTCTCCCTCTGCCTGTGTCTCTGCCTCTCTCTCTCTCTCTCTCTGTGACTATCATAAATAAATAAAAAATAAAAAATAAAAAAAAGAATGATAAAAAATAGAGACTCATAAAAAAAGAGACTCCTAAGAAAAACTAATCCTGGCTATCATTTGGTTGACATTCTAATATGTCATTCATTTTGAATGAAAGCTATGATTTCATTTGTGCGGTTTACAAATATAAAGAAGTAACAATTTTTATACATCAAGATGCTTTTTTACTCAATTGTAAATACAACAGTACCAACTAGACTGCTCCACACTGTCTTGTCTGCTGAAGGCAGAAGAAAAGTAGTATCAAATTGCAGTCACCAGGGCATCTGCAGGCTCAGTGGTTGAGCGTCTGCCTTCGGCTCAGGGCATAATCCCTAGGTCCTAGGATCCAGCTGCACATCCAGCTCTCTGCTGGGCAGGGAACCTGCTTCTCCCTGTGCTTCTGCCTGCTGCTCCCTCCCTACTTGTGCTCTCTCTTTCTGTGTGTCAAATAAATAAATAAATAAATAAATAAATAAATAAATAAATAAATAAAAAAAATAAAATAAAACAAAACACACACACAAAACAAAAACCAAGGGCACCTGGGTGGCTCCTTCAGCTCGCTGGGGTCATCATCTCAGGATCCTATGATCCTGCCTCACATTAGGCTCCCTGCTCAATGGGGAGTCTGCTTCTCCCTCTCCCTCTGCCTCTCCCTACCCGCCCCCCAGCTCATGTTCTTCTCAAATAAATTCATAAAAAATCTTTACAAAAAATAAACATACATACATACATACATACATAAAAAGCAAAACAAAAAAAAAAAACAAACTGCAGTTGTGGAGGCCAAGAAAATTAAGGCCATTCCACCTCAAGTTCAGCGTTAGCACAAGTACAGCCATCCCAGGCCCCTGTGAATAAGAGCTGAACGCCCTTGAAAGCCCCATATCAGAATAAGAACACAGCTTAACGCCTGTGGCAGGAAGTCCCATATCAGAACGAGGACAGAGCTTAACGCCCTTGAAAGCCCCATATCAGGATGAGAACAGAGCTTAAGAAATTCCTCCACCCCTTCTGGAGGTCCCCTAGACCAGCCCATAAAAACCCAGCTGGAACCCACCTCGGGGTCCAAGTCCCTGCTCCCCTGTGTCGGGTATAGTTGGACCCAAGCTCGAGCTTGTTAATAAACCCTAGAGTACTTGCATTGGTGTCGGCTCCTTGGTGGTTTCTCGGATTCGCAATCTTGGGCACAACAGCAGTCATTTGTGTAGAAAGAAAATGAATATGCCCCATATGCCTCTTCTACACTTCATCGTCATCTTAGAGGCTACTCTGGGTTTTGTTCGAGAGTTACCTGGCAGACGGTTAGATGATGAGAACCCCACTCTCTAGTTTGACTTAGACCCTGGGGGATACCGGAGCCAGAATCCCAAGACACCTGCTGGGGTGGGAGTGAGCCCCCAGAGCACTGGGAAAGCCCAGAACGACTTCCTCTCCCTTCCAATCCAGCACACCCAGAATACCCGTCTTAAAGAGTGAGTCCAATGAAAACTACACCTTTAATGCACAGCTGTGTTTATAGGTCTTTGTGTGTGTTCAAAATGTTTTTGAATAAAGCACAGTGTTTAATCCTTTCTTCCTTCAAATCACAAATTCAAAATAGTGACATTGTAAGCTCTTCAAATTCTGGCCAAAACAGATCTCTTGGGGTTTTCAAAATTCACAATGGTGAAGCAAAGCAGAAGTCTTCTCTTTTTGAGAATGCTGTTGTAATTCTGGGGGCACAAAATGATAGCAGCCCAGATTAGGCGGTAGTGAGAGGCAGAGAGGCAAGAAATAGTTTGTAGGTAGAAACCTTGGGGCTTGGAAATGGACTAGAAAAGGCAGGGGAGAAAAGAAAGTATCTATACTGATTACAGCGGATCTGGAGCAGGTATTGGGCACGGGGAAGTGCCATGCAGTGCCATGAGGAAGAAAGGCAGAGAATGCTTTAGAGGGGGAAGTCAAGGACTCAGATTTGGACCTAAGAAGCTTGACATGATTTCTGCCGGGTCCCAGTGAGCAGATAAGTGATCAGTGGGACATAAACACGTAGAGCTCAGAAAAGATGTCAGGGCTTCCTTCTGAAGAGGGAATCTAGAAAGATAAGGGAAAATTAGGAGAGGGTCTTGTCATGGAAACGTGGAGAAGAGAGTGCTTCCATGAGCCCAGTGGGGAATGGCATCTGGCGCCGTGAAGAGGCCAACATAGGAGGATGGAAAACCATCTACTGGATTTAGAACATGGAGGTCCCTGGTGAGCTCTGCAAACCTGGGCTGTGTGGCCTTAGGAGGTGAAGACAGAAAAAAAAAAAAAGGAGGTGAAGACAGTGAATGACTCAATGTTGAAGGAGTAAAGTTAAGTGTAGACAATTTTTTGAAAATGCTTTTCTGGAAAAAGCAGCAGATATAAGGCAATGACCATAGGTGCTGAGGGCTTAAAAGAGTTTGTTTTGAAGGTCACTTGGGTGGTTCAGTGGTTGAGCATCTGCCTTTGGCTTAGGGTGTGATCCTAGGGTCCTGGGATCGAGTCCCTGCATGGGGCTCCCTGCATGGAGTCTGCTTCTCCTGCCTGTGTCTCTGCCTCTCTCTGTGTCTCTCATGAACAAATACATAAAATCTAAAAAAAAAAAAAAAAAAGGGATCCCTGGGTGGCGCAGTGGTTTGGCGCCTGCCTTTGGCCCAGGGCGCGATCCTGGAGACCCGGGATCGAATCCCACGTCGGGCTCCCGGTGCATGGAGCCTGCTTCTCCCTCTGCCTGCGTCTCTGCCTCTCTCTCTCTCTCTCTGTGACTATCATAAATAAATAAAAAATTAAAAAAAAAAAAAGTTTGGTTTTGTATATTAATTGAAATATAATTGACATATAATTGTATTAGTGAAGGTGGACAACAAAATTATTTGATACGTGTATATATTGCAAAATGATCACCACAATAAGTCTCATTAACCTCCATCACCACCACTCACAGTGACACATTTATTTCTAGAGGTAAGAGTTTTAAGATCTACTCTCTTAGCAACCTTCAAATATATAGCACTGTATTTTTAAAAATACTTATTCATTTATTCATGAGAGACACAGACTGAGAGAGGCAGAGACACAAGCAGAGGAAGAAGCAGGCTCCATGCAGGGAGACTGATGTGAGACTCGATCCCAGGACTCCAGGATCACACCCTGGGCCAAAGGCAAGCGCTCAACCGCTGAGCCACGCAGGCGTCCCCAGTACGGTGTTATTAATCATAGTCATTATGCCTTACTTTACATTCTCAGGATTTACCTATCTCAATACAGGAAGTTGGTAGCTTTTGACCCCCTCACCATTTCTCGCACTCCCACCCTCTGCCTTGGGCAACCACCAACCTGTTCTTTGTATCTATGAGATTAGGGGTTTTTTAAGATTCCACATATAACTGAGACCCTACAGTATTTGTCTTTCTCTGTCTGATTTATTTCACTTAGCACCATCCCTCTAGGTCCATATTTTCGTTTTTAAGATGAGAAAATTCTGTGTGGTTATGTGCTGATGGGAATGATCCAGTAAAAAGGAAGAATTTGATGATGCAGAAGAGAGATTGGAGAAAAGCACAGAAGCCAAATTTTGAAAAGGCTGGAAGGAATGAGGTGGTTCATATTGGGTGAATTTGCGGAGCTCCTGCCTGTCAGAGAACCTGGGGAAGGGTCTGACCTGAGCTGGTTTGGTTATGCACAGTTGAGGTTCTTTTTGCCAGGAAAGGCAGCTGAAAGACGTTACACAAGATCAAGGTTAGGGATCCCTGGGTGCCGCAGCGGTTTGGCGCCTGCCTTTGGCCCAGGGCGCGATCCTGGAGACCCGGGATTGAATCCCCCGTCGGGCTCCCGGTGCATGGAGCCTGCTTCTCTCTCTGCCTGTGTCTCTGCCTCTCTCTCTCTCTCTCTCTCTCTGTGACTATCATAAAAAAAAAAAAAAAAAAAAAAGATCAAGGTTAGCCAGACTCCCCACCCCAACCCCCACTACCCTACCCCCACCCCCCACCACACAAAATTAGGATGAAGATAAAGATATTTACTGGGTAAAGAGTTACTAGCAAAGAGGTCACAACATAGTTCACGCCAGTTCTACAAACACAATCCAATCCTTGTTCTGTGACCTAGTAGGATCAGTAGGTTGCATTTTTGTGTCTGTTCCTTGCTACTGGCCCAGCAAGCTGATGGCTTGGCCATATGGTTTGTTTTGGCCAAGGAAAGATGACTGGAAGCCATATGTGTTGCTTCCATGTAGAGGTTTTAAGATCCTTCTCTTGGTTCCACCGTCATTCTTTTTTTTTTTTTTTTTTTCCCACCATCATTCTTTGTCCCAGTATATCCCAGCGAGGACTGCTTGGAAGGAAGGAAGAGCAGAACCCTGGTCAGCCTACAGCCAGGATACCACAAGCCTTGATCATTGTAACTGAAAGTCCGGAAATTGTAACATAGCATGAACTAGGAAAGGCTTACCAATACATAGGAATTCCAACCTACATATTCCAATTCTACAAAAAATTCACTTGGGCAGCTTTGCCAAGGCAACGTTCTGTGGATTTTCTTTGGGATGGCTGTACATAGGAAGCCACATCTTTAAGAGCTGCAGGCTAGAGGGCAGCCCGGTGGCACAGCGGTGCCTGGGGTGTGATCCTGGAGACCCAGGATCGAGTCCCACATCGGGCTTCCTGCGTGGAGCCTGCTTCTCCCTCTGCCTGTGTCTCTGCCTCTCTCTTCGCTCTCTCTGAATGAATAAATAAATAAATCTTAAAAAAAAAAAAAAAAAAGAGCTGCAGGCTAGAGACTTCTGTGGTTACTTTTCCTGTGCCCAGGTAAGGCAGGTAGACAGGTATGGGGAATGTTCTCCAGCGGTTTTCACTGGTCCATATGTATCCGATGCCTTTAACATCTCCAAGCAGCAGCAACTTTCTAATATCCATCATTGTATTTAAGAGGCCAATAGGGTGGCTCAGTGGTTTAGTGCTGCCTTCAGCCCAGGGCGTGATCCTGGAGATGCAGGATCCAGTCCCACGTTGGGCTCCCTGCGTCGAGCCTGCTTCGCCCTCTGCCTCTCTCTCTCTGCCTCTCATGAATAAATAAATAGAATCTTTTTTTATTTATTCATGAGAGGCACACAGAGAGAGGCAGAGACACAGGCAGAAGGAGAAGCAGGCTCCATGCAGGGAGCCCAACGTGGGACTGGATCCCGAGTCTCCAGGATCACGCCCTGGGCTGAAGGCGGCACTAAACTGCCGAGCCACCGGGCTGCCCAATAAATAAAATCTTTAAAAAATAATAATAATAAGAGGCCAATAAAAGCCTGTATCTTAACATCCAACATATTAATACATGAAGGGTCAGTCTAAATAAGAAAAGGCCAATATCAAGATTTGTTGTGGCCACCCCTGGAGCATGGCCCTTCCTAATATAATGCTGGACACCCTGGACTTGGCCCCCCCCCCTTTTTTTTTGAGTCTGTAACCCTTTATCAACAGCAAAAATAGGAGGTTTTTGTCATATGACACAGGTAGTAATTGGCAATAGTACAGATTTATTATAGGTTGAACAGATCAATTTAAAAATATAATTTCTAAAAAAAACAAAAATAAAATAAAATAAAACTATAATTTCTTGGGACGCCTGGGGTGGCTCAGTGGTTGAGGGTCTGCCTTTCGCTCCGGGTCTGATTCTGGGTCCTGGGACCGAGTACCGCATTGGGCTTCCTGCTTGGGGCCTGCTTCCCCTCTGCTGTGTCTCTGCCTCTCCTTCTGTGTCTCTCATAAATGAATAAGTAAAATCTTTTAAAAATAATAATAATTTCTTGGGATGCCTGGCGGCTCAGGCGGTAGAGTGAGCAACTCGACCTCGGGCTTGTGGGCTTAAGTCTCACATGGGATATAGAGATTACTTAAAAATAAAATATTTTAAAAATAAAAAACTTTAAATGCCATTTATTTACTTAGAGGCAGGACAAGTGACCAAGAAGATTCTCCTCTCAGAGTTTTGTTGGGGGCATGGTGGTCAGTGTCCCTTTCTGTTACCCCCAGTTCTATTGCTTTGCCTCTCCCTCTCTTTTTTTTTTTTTTTAAAGATTTTATTTATTTATGATAGTCACAGAGAGAGAGAGAGGCAGAGACATAGGCAGAGGGAGAAGCAGGCTCCATGCAGGGAGCCCGATGTGGGATTCGATCCGGGGTGTCCAGGATCACGCCCTGGGCCAAAGGCAGGCGCCAAACCGCTGCGCCACCCAGGGATCCCTGCCTCTCCCTCTCCATCCCATTTCTGCTGCTGCAACAATGCTTTCAGACTTCATATATACCTTTTTATCTTCAATTCTCTTGCTTCCCACCTTGAAAAGAATAAACTTTTCTCCTTTTTAAAAGAAAGATTCTATTTATTTATTCATGAGAGACAGACAGAGAAAGAGAGAGAGGCAGAGACATAGGCAGAAGGAGAAGCAGGCTCCCTGTGGGGAGCTGGTGTGGCACTCGATCTCAGGACCCTGGGATCATGACCTGAGCCAAAGGCAGAGGCTCAACCACTGAGCCACCCAGGCGTCCCAAGAATAAATTTTTCAATTAACAAAGTCATCTATTGTTAGCACAACTGTAAGAATGTGAAGCCAAGGAGAAAGCCCCCCAAAAGTCAAATGGATGATGGAAAAATCAGCAGAGGCTCATGCTACAGGTAGACCTTGAGGACATTTGCTGAGTGAAATGAGGCAGACACAGAAGGACAAATACTGTGGAATTCCACCTCCATGAGGTACCCGGAGTGGTCAAATTCACAGAGCCAGAAAGGAGAGGGGTGGTCCCCAGGGCCTGGGGGCCAGGGTATGAGTTGTTATTTCGAATATGTAGTTCAGTTCACAAGATGAAAGACATTCTGGGAATCGATTGTGCAACACTGTGAATGTACTTAACATTAATGAACTGGACGCTTAGAAATGGTCAACATGGTAAATTTTATGTTACATATATTTTACCACAGTTAAAAAAGAAAGAAAGAAAGAAATCAATCTGTAGAGCCTCTCCAGGAAGCTGGGCTAGGACAGTTTATACATGGTGAGGAAAATACCAAACAGCAGCAAAACACAAGCTGTAGGCCCCCTTCTGTCCACACAGGTCACTTCTGTGTCCTGGTAGTGCCCAGTCCTGAGTTTACCCAGTTTGACACTAGGAGACCCATAAAGCTGATTCAATGCACCTGCAGACCAGGATTCAACACCAAATGTATGTTAAAGAAACTCTTCTGTGCACTAGAGCTTTTTTTTTTTTTTTTTCCAAAGACATCCTTTTTTCTTCTCTTTTACATCAGGAAAGCTTGCCAAACCATACAACAAAGAACAAGTAATTAAGAACTGATGTTGTTAACAAGCCCTATCTGTTTTCATTCATAATAAGAAAGCTTTCAATATCCCTATGCGAGAAGGTCTTGATTTCAATGATAAACCCAGAACATGGAAAGGATGGGATTAATTGAAGTCCCTTTGGCCTTTGCCCAAGTTGGCTCCCGCAAAGTTTGGCAAGATATAGGGACATCTCTCGAAGAACTCAGATTAGGCAAGGGAGCGCCCTGAGGAAGTGGATCAAATCAATTAGAACTTGCCCTGAAGGTCACAGGGCAACCTGTCAAAAACACTGCGGGTAGCTGCAGCAAAATGCCTCTGGGGCCTAGAATGGAGAGAAGGCACTCTCCCTGCACATGCCTGCCTGGCCTCTGGGATGCATCAGTGCACCTGTACTTAGGAGCACAATATCCCAACAGGGACACAGCGAGTTCTTCGCTCTCTTCCCCAGAAAAACAAGGACTGAGGTCAAGAGAAAGCTTGCTGTGTCTACATAATGAGCCTCTTGAGTTTGGGTGACCTCATGACTGATAGGGAAGATTATGACGAGACTGAATGAGTGTCCTCTGGATCCCAAGCCAGTCATCCCCCTGCCCTGCACCAAATCACCTTAACCTTCTATTCCTGTCTGCCCTTGGACTTTCCCCTCAAATACATTCAGGTCTCCCAGAGTTCTGTCTCAGAGCTGAAATATTTCTTTCTTTCAATTTTATTTTTATGTTTTGGAAAGATTTTATTTACTTATTCATGAGAGACACAGAGAAAGAGAGGCAGAGACACAGGCAGAGGGAGAAGCAGGCCCCACACAGGGAGCCCGAACGTGGGACTCGATCCCGGGTCTCCAGGATCAGGCCCTGGGCTGAAGGCAGCGCTAAACCGCTGAGCCACCCGGGCTGCCCCTCAATTTTATTTTTAAATAATCTCTATGTCCAGCATGGGGCTGAAACTCACAACCCTGAGATCAAGAGTCATGTGCTCCACCAGCTGAACCAGCCAGGAGCCCCAGAGCTGAAGTCTTTCTTAAGCCAACTTATATGTTGTTTAAAGTATATCCCTTGAAAAAAAATAAATAAATAAAGTATATCCCTTGAGGGGATCCCTGGGTGGCTCTGCGGTTGGGAGCCTGCCTTTGGCCCAGGCTTCTCCCTCTGTCTGTGTCTCTGCCTCTCTCTCTCTCTCTCTCTCATGAATAAATGCAATCTTTAAAAAAAAAAAAAAGTATATCCCTTGATATTCGGGTGGCTTTACTTACAAGGGTAAAGAGGTGGGGTGAGGATGGAAATGGCATGAGGGTCTGAGGTATTGATTTGTTACATCTCTCAGCCTTTTTTTTTTTTTTAAGATTTTATTTATTTATTCATGAGAGACACACAGAGAAAGGCAGAGACACAGGCAGAGGGAGAAGCAGGCTCCATGCAGGGAGCCCGACATGGGACTTGATCCCCGGACTCCAGGATCACGCCCTGGGCTGAAGACAGGGGCCAAACTGCTGAGCCACCCAGGAATTCCTCTCTCAGCTTTTAAAGTAAGGTACGTACCATACAGCAAAGGCAAACACGGTAGCATTTTCACCAGAACCAGGGCCCCTACAATTGTGACAATTGCCTTTGGTGGCCTACAACCTCCATTTGGTAGCATCCTCCAACCACCGCAGGCCTTGGTATGTTCATACCTCTCTTCAAAATTATTTTTAATTTCTAGGAGTACCTGGCTGGCTCAGTTGGTAGAGTATACAGCTCTTGATCTTGGAGTCATGTGTTTGAGCCCCATGTTGGGTATAAAGATTGTTTAAATCAACTTAAAAAAACTCTTAAAAAAAACCTCTTAAAATAATTATTGTTCATTTCTAACTTTAGATGTTGGGTGATAAGCAATCTGATTAGGTTATTGAGTAATAATGACAAAAGAAAAGGAGTGGTATCAAGATAAGATGGAAGCTATTGATCTAGCATTTCAAAGGAAGAAATGAATGATTCTATAAACCCCCATCATGTAAAATTCCAAAGTGTGTTATTAAACTGATGGCTTGTGGGATGCCTGAGTGGCTCAGTGGTTGAGCATCTGCCTTTGGCTCAGGGCAGGATCCTGGAGTCCTGGGATCGAGTCCCATGTTGGGCTCCCTGAATGGAGCCTGCTTCCCCCTCTGCCTGTGTCTTTCATGAATGGATAAATAAAATCTTAAAAAAAAAGTCTTTATCTGTTAACAATGCATACTGGAATGTCTGTGAGTTGTGTAGATGCTGGAGGCACCCCCAGCAAAAGTGGAGTTTAGTGAAACAAGATAGACAAAATGTTAGTAATTGCTAAAATTTATCTCATGGAGGTTCATTGTAATACTCTCTCTCGGGATGCCTGGGTGGCTCAGCGGTTGAGCATCTGCCTTTGGCTCAGGGCATGATCCTGGAGTCCCGGGATCGAGTCCCACATCGGGCTCCCTGGATGGAGCCTACTTCTCTCTCTGCCTATGTCTCTGCCTCTCTCTTGCTGTGTCTCTCATGAATAAATAAATAAATCTTAAAAAAAAAAAAAAGATTTTCTTGGAAAATACAAAAAGCTAAACAAAATAGGGATCCCATTAAAAAATTAATAAATTTGGGCAACCCGGGTGGCTCAGCAGTTTAGCGGCACCTTCAGCCCACGGCCTGATCCTGGAGACCGGGGATCGAGTCCCACTTCAGGCTCCCTGCATGGAATGGAGCCTGCTTCTCCCTCTGCCTGTGTCTCTGCCTCTCTCTCTCTCTCTCTCTGTGTGTCTCTCATGAATGAATAAATAAAATATTTTAAAATAATTAATAAGTTCATTAAAATGTTTCATATACTTAATAATTATCTGTTTGATGGGCACAGAGTTCTACATACCTATTAGATCAAGCTTAATCATTTTATATCCATGTTCATTTTGTGTTATTTTATTTTATTTATTTCTTCATGACAGACACAGAGAGAGAGGCAGAGGCATATGCAGAAGGAGAAGCAGGCTCCATGCAGGAAGCCTGATGATGCGGGACTTGATCCCAGGACCCCGGAATCACCACCTGAGCCAAAGACAGATGCCCAACCACTGAGCCACCCAGGCATCCCTCATTTTGTGTCTGATCTTGAGTTTCTTTTTTTTTTTTTTTAAGATTTTATTTATTTATTCATGAGAGGCAGAGGGCAGGGGGAGGGAGGCAGAGACACAGCAGAGGGAGAAGCAGCCTCCCTGATGAGCAGGGACTTCTGACATGGGACTCGAGTCCCATGGGACTCTAACCCTGGGATCATGACCTGAGCTGAAGACAGACGCTTAACCAACTGAGCCACCCAGGCACCCTTTTATTTATTTTGATTTATTTTTTAGATTTTTATTTATTTATTCATGAGAGACAGAGACAGAGAGAGACGCAGAGACACAGGCAGAGGGAGAAGCAGGCTCCATGCAGGGAGCCCGATGTGGGACTCGACTTCAGGTCTCCAGGATCAGGCCCTGGACTGAAGGCAGCACTAAACTGCTGAGCCACCTGGGCTTCCCCCTTTTGATTTATATATGTATATATATATTTTTGATTTATATATTGATGCAAATCATTAGATGTGTACAAATTCAGAACTGTTGTAACTTTCTGAGATTTGAAAAAAATCGTGCAATACTGATTCTCTTTATCCTTTTATCTTCTGGTGGTGCATTAGCTTGGGCTGCCACAGCAAAATACCATAGAATAGATGTGGAGCTTCAACAACAGGAATGTATTTTCTCAGTTTTGGAGGCTGGATGTCTGAGATCAGCATGGTTGGGTTCTGGTGAATCATCTTTTCTTGCAAATGGTTGCCTTCTTGCTGTGTGTTTCCATGGCCTCTCCTGGTGTGTGCTCACAGAGAACAGGAGAGAGCTCCAGTCTCTCTTCCTCTTCTTAAACATGAATCTTATGGGATCTAGGGCCTCTCTTAGGGTATCATTTAGCTCTAAGCCACTGCCAAGATCCCACCTCCAAACAATCACACAAGGCCTTGTTCAGGGCTTGAATATATGAATTTGGGAAGGACACAAACATTTAGTCTGTAAAGTTTCATTTTGCTATCTCAGCTTTATTGGAGGGAATGATTTCTTGATATATCATTTTCCTTTATTTTAAATCTTTAATTTAAGCATGTCTGGGTGGCTCAGGGGTTGAGCATCTGCCTTTTGCTCAAGTTGTGATCCCTGGGTCCTGGGATCAAGTCCTGCATCGGGTTCCCTCTGCCTGTGTCTCTACCTCTCTGTGTCTCTCATGAATAAATAAATAAAATCTTGAAAAAAAACAAAAAACAAAAAACAACCCAACCTTTTGATTTAGTTATGTTTGGGGTGGATTTCTCATAAGTAGCATAGACTTAGATAGTGTTTCTTATCCAATCTGAAAATCTTTTGGATGATTGATAAATGTAATTATATAATGCACCTATTACATGAATGATAAGTAGAAAACATTATACTTACCATATTCCATTGTCAGTTTTTATTCTATTTGAATTGGAAGCTGCTACTTTTCTTCAATTCTGGGCCATTCTCAGCCAATTTCTATTAAAAAAATTCCTCCTTTACCTGCATTCTTCCTTACTTCTCCTCACATTTCATACTTTTTAGCCACCATTTCTTTCCCTTTCTCTTTTTCCTTAAGTACACTGTGTGTCCTGCATGGGGCTTGAACTCAAGACCCTGGGATCAAGAGTCACATGTTCTACCCACTGAGCCAGCCACACGCTCCTCCACCATTCCTCTTAATCATGCTTTCGTAAACTCCTCTCTTCATTTCTTTGTGTCCTGGTCTGGATGGCTTCAGATGTCTCTTCCAAGTTACTAATCTGTTTTTCAGCTATGCCTAAATTGCTATTGAATCTGCTAATTGAAGTTTTTCAAATTCTCATGGTCCTCAATGAAGGTTGCTTTCTCTGTGGGAGCTCCATGTGTCGTGATTTGTAACAGCTTTCTATCTAATGGTTTGCTTGTTTTTTTTGACAGAGAGAGAGAGCAAGCATATGTGCAGGGGGCTGGGGGAGAAGGGGAGGGGAACAGGAGAGAGAATTTCAAGCAGGCTCCACACTAAGCCTGACCTGGGGGTCGATCTCACAACCCTGAGATCATAAGAGCCGGGCAATTAACCAGCTGAGCCACCCAGGTGCCTCCTACCTAGTGGTTTTGTTTCTGCCAGGTTCAGGGTGGAGTGGAGGGGGGTATTCAGTGGTTCTAGTTAAATCTCTCTTTCCCATCCTCCTTGCCTCCCTCTCTCTCCTCTCTCTGCTAAGAGAAAAGTCCTGGGTTTGTAGAAGTCAGGACCTAGTTGGGAAAACAGAAACCATGCTTCTATTTTAAACAGAGGGACTTAATACAGAGAATTAACAACCTAGGCATTGAAAATCTAAAGGCGAAACGGAGATGCCCAGGTAAGCCCGAGATTAGGAACTGCAGGAAGCAAATTAAATTCCCTTGGGCTGAGGGAACAAAATGAAAGAAGTGGGATGACCAGAGCTAAAAATTTGAAAGAAGGACCCCACGTGCTACTATTCAGACTCCTGAGGGGACATATCACAGATGGAAGAAGGGTAGTTGCCAGAGGGTTGGGGGCAGAGAATAGGAGTTAGTGTTTAATGGATACAGAGTTCCAGTTTGGGGAGATGAAGAAGCTCTGGAGACGGATGGTGGTGACGGTTGCAGAATATTGTGAATGAGCTTAGTGTCACAGAACCATAGGCCGCCAACTGGCTGAAATCTACGAACGCACTATAAATCAATAAATCCTGGTCACTGTTACTAAGGGGAAAAAAAAAAAAACAACTTCTGTTTATCAAAATGTTTTTGCTAAGTCATCCTAACCTTTGGATTTCCAAAGAGAAACACAAAGTAGATTTTGCTGGAGTGCCTTCTTTCCTGGAATTTCTGATTCTATTTGATTGTACAACTGCCAGAAATTAAGATGCGGAGGAAGGTTAACCATTCTCTACAACCCTGTTACTAAATTTTAATGCCTGCGGATTTCAGATGGAATCCTGCCACAGGTAGGGTCATTTATTAGGCAAACATATATGAGCAAACAAGCATAAGAACAGTTCACCTGGGGCAGCCCGGGTAGCTCAGAGGGTTAGTGCCGCCTTCAGCCCAGGCTGTGATCCTCGAGACCCAAGATCGTGTCCTTCGTCGGGCTCCCTGCATGGAGCCTGATCCTCCCTCGGCCTGTGTCTCTGCCTCTCTCTCTCTGTGTGTCTTTCATGAATAAATAAATAAAATCTTAAAAAAAAAAAAAAAAAAGAACAGTTCACATAACTTGTCTCTATTACTTTTTTTTTTTTTTTTTTTTTTTTGCCATCAATTAGTTTCTTTTTTGTTGTTGTTTTTAAAGAGAGAGAGGCAGAGACACAGGCTGAAGGAGAAGCAGGCCCCATGCAGGGAGCCCAATATGGGACTCGACCCTGGGACTGCGGGATCACGCCCTGAGTCAAAGGCAAACAAGCGCTCAACCGCTGAGCCACCCAGGCATCCCTCAAATGTCTTCTTGTGATTAAATCCAGACTATGCATTTTCAGCGAGAATGCTACAGAAATGTGTTGTGTCCTTCTCATCTATTGTATGTGTTAGTTAGCGTTTTCCAGAGAAGCAGAACCAATAGGATATGGACACATATATAAAAGGACGTTTGTTATGAGGAATTGTCTTACAGGATTATGGAGGCTGGGAAGCCCCACCATCCGCCTTCTGCAAGCTGGAGACCCAGGAAAGGGTGTGATTCAGTCCAAGTCTGAAGACCCGAGAACCAGGGAGCCAATGGCACAAATCTCAGTCTGAGGGCAGGAGAGGATGAGTTGAGCTGTCCACCTCAAGGGGTGAGGCAAGGGGAAGGGGGTAAACTCCTTCTTCCTGTCTTTTTTTCTATTCAGGCACTTAAATGATTGAGTGAGGCTTACCCACACAGGGGAGGGCAGTCTACTTTCCTGAGCCCACTCATTCAGACTCCAATCTCAGCCCAGAGCACTGTGTTATCTGGGCACCCCTCCCCATGGCCCCCTGGGCCGGTCAAGTTGGAATCGTATTGGGAGATATAGATACATTTAGGATGATTTAGGATGATCTGGATATGTTTCAATACTGATGATATCAACTTGATCACAGCATTCTCCACTATAAATTTACTATTTTCCCATTGAACTCAGTAAGGGTCTTGTGGAGATATACTTTGAGGCTGTGCAAATATCCTGTTTCTGATCATAATTGTGCCTACTAATTTTAGCAATTGTTTTTGCCTGCAACAATTACTACTGTGATTTGCCATGTGGTGATTTTCTAGCTTCTAGTGTCCTTTCCACACTTATTAGTGGGAATTTACTATTAAAAAGAGTCCTGCTCACGTCTCAGAGAGAATTGGGGGGACTGTGTCCCAGCTGGCTGGTTTGCTGGTGGTGATGCTTCATGGTCACCTTTGTCCAGAAGAGAAATCAGAGGTCAATGAAAAGGTGCTGGCTTTCTGACCCTGCAGAGAAGAAATTGGTTATCAGTTTTTCATATTGTTCCCTACATTTTGATGTGATTGCACTACCATGAATTTAATGATATCACTCCCATTGTTGAATAGCGCCTACACAACAGACTACTGAATGAGAGTAGGGTAGAAGCGCAATGAACATCTTGCATTCAATTTTCCCTCCTTGTCAGAAGCAAAGAAAAGACACACTTCTCAAACCCAGCATGAATGAGATGATGACCTTTATGAACTCTGATAGCTTTAGATAATCTAACAAAGCCTTTTCATTGGATTTGGGTAGAGGCTCAGGAGGTGCCTTTGACTCAAGAACAAACTTTGATCTGAAAGGGATTTTGGTTTCTATTTTTTCCTTCATAGGAGTAGAAAGCACAACCTTTCCTCTCTTATAGAAAACCACTCTCCAGGTGGAGAAATATGGCCAGGATCTTTTATTGGATGAATTCCAAGTGTTTTAGGGTTGGGAACTCACAACCTCTCATAATACTTCCTTGCAGGGAGGCAAAGGCTAGAGAATCATTTTGTGTAAAAACCAAGTAGAAGGAGGGCACTAGTAATAAAAAAGAACAACCCACCTTGCAGAAAGGTGGGTTGATGGCTAGACCTGAGATAATTGCAGCACTCATTGGTGAGGTGTGCAAATAAATAAATAAAATCTTAAAAAAAAAAAAAAAAGCAAATTAGATCGTACTTAAAACCTCTCAGTGGTTTTCCACTGCTTTTTTTTTTTTTTTTTTTTCAAAAAAAGCCATAGGCTTTTTAAAAAAGATTTTATTTATTTATTCATGAGAGACACAGAGAGAGAAAGAGAGAGGCAGAGACACAGGCAGAGGGAGAAGCAGGCTCCATGCAGGGAGCCCAACGTGAAACTCAATCACGGGTCTCCAGGATCACACCCTAGGCCAAAGGCAGACGCTCAACCACTGAGCCACCCAGGCATCCCATCCCACTGCTCTTAACATGAAGATTAAAAAATAAAATCCTTACTTTCTTGAATCTGGCACCCATTCTCCGAAACGGACTTTATCCCTTTTTTTTTTTTTTCCTAGAAAGTGTAATACTTCCTCCTACCTCACAGGGTCTTCCACATGTTCTTCTCTCTTATAAATCATTTCCCTCCCTCTTACGAGACTCTCCCCCTTTTACTTATTATCTCCTTCTAATCCTTTAGAAGATCTGAGCTCAATCCCTCCCTGAGCACCATGCTATAAAGCAGCCTGAGATCAAAGTCCATGTGGAGAGAGAAACCTGGCCATCCAGCTCTTCCAACCATCCTGGCCCCTCAGGCTACAAGGTGAGGGAGGCCACCTTGGTCACCCCCCAGCGCCCGCTGGGTGCAGGCAGATGGGGGAGCCCAAGTGAGGCAGCAACAAAACTGCCTCATCAACCATCACAATTGTACTAAACTAACAAACAAGTTATTATTTTATTGTATTTGTTTTATTTTATCTTATTTTATTTTTTGAGAGAGAGAGAGAGCACTCGCATGCATGGGTGGGGAGGAGGGTAGAGGAAGAGGAGACAGAAAGTCAGGCAGGCTCCTGTTGAGCATGGAATCTGAGGCAGGGCTCGATCTCATGACCCGGAGATCATGACCTGAGCTGAAATCAAGAGCTGGAAGCTCAACCAACTGAGTCACCCAGGTACCCCTAAGTAACCACCAATGTCTTGGGGTATTTGCTATGTAGTAATGGACAGTTGATTCATTCTTACTGGAATTCTTGAGTTATGCATGAAAGACAGCTCCCTGATATTGTGTGGAATATTCCCTCCACCTCCCTGCTCTCTTGGACAACACTGGAGTTTCTGAATCACTGTCTGCTTGAAAGATTGATACTCTCATACCAGCAGGTCAGTGAGTAGAAGGGGGAGATGGCTTCTCCCTTCCCATTTTGTGCTCTTCGCCTCCCTAAAAATGCAACATTGTATGGGGCAGGGACCTTCTCATTTAGTTAACTGGAAGTTGGAATAAATTGAAAAGAGTATTTCAGTGCTCAAGTTTTTGACAACTTGTTTTTTTTCCCAGAGGAGGAAATGGAAATCCCTTAATTTGGCCCCTCACAAAAGGTCCTTTGGTGGATACTCCCCATGCCAACATTGTCCCCCTTACCCTTGTTGGTTTTGTTTTTTTTTAAGATTTTTTTTATTCATTCATGAGAGACACAGAGAGAGAGACAGAGACACAGGCAGAAGGAGAAGCAGGCTCCATGCAGGGGACCCGGATGTGGGACTCCATTCCAGGACCTGGGGATCACGCCCTGAGCCAAAGGCAGATGCTCAACCACTGAGCCACCCAGGTGCCCCTACCCTTGTTTTTTTATTGAGGACCCTTCTTCAACTCTTTTCTTTTTTTTTTTTTTTAAATTTTTATTTATTTATTCATGATAGTCACAGAGAGAGAGAGAGAGAGAGGCAGAGACACAGGCAGAGGGAGAAGCAGGCTCCATGCACCGGGGGCCCGATGTGGGATTCGATCCCGGGTCTCCAGGATCGCGCCGTGGGCCAAAGGCAGGCGCCAAACCGCTGCGCCACCCAGGGATCCCTCTTCAACTCTTTTCATGTGACTCTTTGCCCATCGTCTTTGGGAAACCACCCTAATAGAGACACCTCATCGTCACCTACATCAGTTTCTACTCCCTTAGCTAGTAGTGCAAGTCTCAAGTGTAAACCACTCAGTCTAGGGTGCTGGGATGTTCTTCATGCCCACAGGTCAGTAGCATAGGGGTGTCTGAACAAGAAAATGCTCTGGTGTTGGTGGCTTCCCAGTCTAGTGTGAGTATGGTTCTCTAGGATGATGGATTTCCTTCAAAAATCCTTGGGGCACCTGACCCCCAGTTAAGTATCTCCCTTTGGCTTAGGTCATGATCCTGGGGTCCTAGGATGGAGCCCCACATCGGGTTTCCTGCTCAGCGAGGAGCCTGCTTTCCTTCTCCTTCTGCCCTTCCCCCTGCTTGTGCTCCTGCACACTCTCTCTGTCAAATAAGTAAACAAAATATTTTATTTTTTAAATTTACAAAGTCTTGTGTTAGCTTTCCAGGGAAGGTACATTTTATTTTATTTTTAAAGATTTTATTTATTTAGTCATGAGAGACAGAGAGAGAGAGGCAGAGAGAGAGAGGCAGAGACACAGGCAGAGGGAGAAGCAGGCTCCCTGCAAGGAGCCCTATATGGGACTCCATCCTGGATCCCGGGATCACGCCCTGAGCCACCCAGGTGTCCCGGGCAGGTGCATTTTTTTTTAAAGATTTTATTTATTAAAAAAAAAAAAGATTTTATTTATTTATTCATAATAGACATAGAGAGAGAGACAGAGACAAAGACATAGGCAGAGGGAGAAGCAGGCTCCATGCAGGGAGCCCGACGCAGGACTGGATCCCAGGTCTCCAGGATCAGGCCCCGGGACAAAGGCAGGCGATAAACCACTGAGCCACCCAGGGATCCCTGGGCAGGTGCATTTTAAAGTTTGTTTTGGGTCATGGGGTACCTGGGTGGCTCAGTCGGTTAAGAGTCTGACTCTTGATTTCAGCTCAGGTCATGATCTCAGGCTTGTAAGATCAAGCCCCTCCTTGGGCTCTGCGCTGGGTGTAGAGCCTGCTTAAGATTCTCTCTCTCACTCTCCCTCTGTTCCTCCCCTCCTCCTGCCTCTCTCCCTTTCTTATTGTATTTTATTTTTTATGCCTCTCTCCCTTTCTAAAAATAAAATAAAATACAATTTATTTTGTTTTTAAAATCAAGTCTGCTGTAAGATTTCTCTGTTTTTTTTTTTTTTTTGGAAAATTTTATTTATTTATTCATGAGAGACACAGAGAGAGAGGCAGAGACATAGGCAGAGGGAGAAGCAGGCTCTCTGTGGGGAGCCCGATGTGGGACTTGATCCCGGGACCCTGGGATCACAACCTGAACCAAAGGCAGATGCTCGACTGCTGAGCTACCCAGGCATCCCTCTGATATGAGGCTTCAAAGAAAAGATGTAACTGGGGTCCCCATCCACTCCTAAGGTGGACAATTCACGCTTCATCTTCTCCCTTGCTGTCTTATCCTGGCTCACAGATCCCTATAAGCCTGCTGCCTCCTCCTCTGACTTTTCAGACTCCAGGGTGGAGATGAATCATTCATAGCACACACTGATGGCATGGAAATCTCCTCTGCAAAGCTGGCATCTCACCCAGCTCCTATCATGAGGCAAGGCTTGAGCCATACTTGAAGGGGTTTCATCGTGTCCACCCCCTCTCCCTGCCCTCTCCATGGAAGTTTGGAGGTGGTGACAGTTGGTGACAGGGATCTTCAACTCTGCCTCTAGTTCCCAAGCCTTTGCTTTTCCTCCATCCTGGGTTTTATTTTATCTTATTTTATTTTTAAAAATATTTTATTTATTCATGAGACAGAGAGAGAGAGAGAGAGAGAGAGGCAGAGACACAGGCAGAGGGAGAGAAGGCTCCATGCAGGGAGCCCGATGTGGGACTGGATCATGGTTCTCCAGGATCAGCCCCAGGCCGAAGGCAGTGCTAAACTGCTGAGCCACCCGGGCTGCCCATCCTGGGTTTTAATCTCTCTCATGTGGAGGAAAACTTGGTTGACTATTCTTTTTTTTTCTTTTTTTTTATGATTTTATTTATTTATTCATGAGAGACACAGAGAGAGAGGCAGAAACATAGGCAGAGGGAGAAGCAGGCTCCATGCAGGGAACTCAATGTGGGACTCGATCCCGGGACTCCGGGATCACGAGCCAAGTGAAAGACAGCTGCTCAATGGCTAAGCCACTCAGGTGTCCCAAAATGTTCAGATTTTGTAGGTCTAGTTTGGTGCCTAAGAATCTGCATTTCTTACCATCTCCCAGGTAATGTTACTGCTGCTGGTTCATGGGATGTACAGGATAGAGAGTTTAATCTATCTTTAAAGATTTTTATTTATTCATTTTAGAGAGAGTATGTGAGCAGGGGGAGGAGCAAAGAGAGACAGAGAGGGAGATAATCTCCAGCAGACTCTGTGCAGAGCCCAATGCAAGGTTTGATCCCAGGACTCTGAGATCATGACCTGAGCCAAAACCAAGAGTCAGATGGTCAACCAATTGAGCCACCCACATGCCCCAAGAGCTTTAATCTATCTTTAATCATTATTTCAGTTGAGTCCTTAAAAACTCTCCAAAAATTAAAATAGTACTGATTAATGTTTTACTATTGCTCCTGGGATGTCTGATTTTGTTTAGAACATATTAAATAAAAATTCTGGTCTCTGTAGTTATCTCTCTCTTTCAAAGATTGATAGTACTTATTAGCACAGGAATCTGGAAACTTTATCTGATAAAGAAAACTTTTGTTTACTTGAGCTCCAGAAATCAGGCCAGGGGCCAGCGTTTGTAAAGCTGATTTAGGTTTCCATGGCAATTTCAGAGCTTTGCCACTTTTGCTGCTAGGTGCGACAGGAAAACTCTAGAATAAATAAATTTACCAGGCAGCTTCTGTTTTTGTTTGGTTCCTCTGCTTCCAGCCTGGTATGACACAACTGGCTAACATCCGTATTGTGTCTACAAGCTCACACAGGGCCAAGGTGGACATTAAAGCCCTTTGTGAGCTAAACTCTGTTTGGCAGCTTCTTAAGGCTTCCCTATTATGTGTGTGTTGTTTTATTAGAGGATTCCTCTTCCCGTTCAACAGTTTCTGATGGGATCTTCTGCTTCCTTAAACAGCTTCTGAGGTCTTCGGGGCCTGTGGTCTAATCTGTGTGGCATACGCTCATCTGTATAATCTCTCTTGTCTTCTTGAGCACCATGGGAAAGGCTAGCATTGGAGCTTTCTGTAGTCCTGGAAGGCAAGGCGCCTTCACATAACAGAGTGATGTGTCATTTTCATGTTCCCGTAATGCCTTTGATTTCATGTTGCCCTTCCTCCTTTACCACTTGGCATGGAAGCACTAGGAAGCCGCACAAAGTGCAGAAAGGAATGAGAGACTGGAGTCCTAAGGATTTAGTTTGAAGGGCACTGGCACTGGCATAAACAGTGCAGTTTGCAAGAATAGTCAATGAAGGGACGCCTGGGTGGCTCAGCGGTTGAGCGTCTGCCTTTGGCTCAGGGTGTGATCCTAGAGTTACCCAGCATGGCCCCGTTAAACTGTAAATTCTTGAATGTCCTCAGTGGAAGGGACAGTCAGTGGGTGATCCAGAGGGTATCACAGCAACCATGTTTAGATAGTATGTGAAAATCTGTTTTTAGCTAAAATCTGGTTTGGAAATTACTCTTCCTGGTGAATGAACTGACTTTTTTGTTTGTTTGTTTTTAAGATTTTATTTATTTATCTGAGAGAGAGACAGAGAGACAGCAAGACAGCATGAATGGGGAGGGGGTGGAGAGAGGGGAGAAGCAGTCTCCCCACTGAACAAGGAGCCCAATGCTGGGCTCAATCCCAGGACCCTAGGATCATGACCTGAGCTGAAGGCAGACGCTTAACTGACTAAGCCACCCAGGTGCCCCTGAACTGGATTTTGAACCCAATTCAAATTGCTACAGTGGAAGGAGAAGCGATCTACAGAACCCGTGACACTGCTCCTACAACATATGCAGGCATCTTCGTCCGTTTAACAATAGTCCATCCCATAATCTTTGCTAGGCACCTGAAGTCTTTCAGATGCACTAAGTCTGGGCAGCCCGGGTGGCTCAGCAGTTTACTGCCACCTTTAGTCCAGGGTGTGATCCTGGAGACCTGGGATCGAGTCCCACATCGGGCTTCTTAAAAAAAAAAGAGACATGCCCTAAGTCTTCTAAAGGTTCATGTGGCTTTTCCACATGGGTATTTCTTCATGGGTATGTGGTTGCCTTATATTCTTATGAAGTTTAGTCGAGATCACCTGAGGATGCCAAGTCAAGACTACAGGCTGTAATCCTCAGGTATGAGTGGCAGTGGTCAGTAGAGACCTCTATCCTCTTCTAGTGGGAGTACGTTATCTTCTGTCTGCATATACTGTGACATATTCCTCAAATGCATCCTAACACTGACAAATAAAGATTCATCACATCCCCAGATAACCCATATGTAGGACAGTGCAACATCTTTGCTGAGCAACCAATGTGATAACTGGAACACAGCTTTATTATGAAATAGGAAAATCTTGTCTTTGGCCATTGTGGAACTTTTTTTTTTTTCAGTATAGAACTTCCTCCTGCCTTCCAGGAGAGATCCCCTGAGGCTACCACGAAGAGAGAGACATTACAAACCACAAAGTTGTAAGGCTCAGTGTACCCAGCTTCTCCTTCCTTTGCAAGAATTTTTTTTTTAAGATTTTATTTATTTATTCATGAGACACACAGAGAGAGAGGGGGCAGGGGCAGAGACACAGGCAGAGGGAGAAGCGGGCTCCGCTCAGGGAGCCTGACGCGGGACTCGATCTCGGGTCTCCAGGATCACGCCCTGGGCTGAAGGCGGCGCTAAACCGCTGAGCCATCCAGGCTGCCCTCTTTGCAGAATTTAAAGCAAAATTCCCATGAAAGCAGAATTGAAGCATCTGAGTTGAGCTTTGTGTTATCCCAGCAAGAAAGTTCAAGTTCAAACTGAGGGTTTCCTGGACAATTAAGCTGTAAAACTGCATCACTGAACTGACCTTCTCTACTTACACATCTAAGTCCCACATGGTCTTTTTCACATCAAGGTCTGATGTAGCCCCCAGAAAGGGACTGATGATCAGGTTCAGAGTTAGCACAGAATCCAACCACTAACATAAGGAAAAACAAACACAAAAACACAGATGAAAGGCTGTTGAATAGTCCACAGATTGTCCAGAAGGGAGGATAACCAGGATTGGAAGCTATGTCTATAGGACAAATATGTCCAAGATTGTGTCACCCAATTAGGCTTGTAAAGATGCCCTTGTGGGAGTGCCTGGGTGGCTCAATTGGTTAAGTATCTGCCTTCAGCCTAAATCATGATCCCAAGGTCCAGGGATTGACCCCACCTCAGGCTCCCTGCTCAGTTTCCTTCTCTGCCCCTCTCCCTCTCATATAAATGAATAAAATCTTTAAAAAAAAAAAAAAAGATAACCCTTGCTACTGCTACTGGGCATAGACATGGCCCCTCGCACTATTCCTGGGATGCTGGACCCTGTTATTGGAGCTGTTTTCTCCACGCCTCTGGAAAGTGGCTGTGGTGACACTACCTGGGCAAGAATGAATTCCAACCAGAACTGCTCCTTTGCTTCATTACTTCCTGAGTCAGAATCTTGTGTGGGTGAGTCCAATTAGCAGAGCTGGAGCAGGTGTCTGGCCTAGTGGGCAGGTGAAAAGACGTTCCTGGGTGTTTCCCTTCTTCTCTGTTGGCCCAGCTTCTGTTCTGCTTCTGGCACCTGCATACCAGAATACTGTATGCAGTCCTGTGATTTAGAAAACGTGCATCCAACCACCTCAGGAAATGAATTTTAGGCCTTTCAGGAATTCTATTCTTCCCTTGTCAGTTATTGCCCTAGGAAGGGACATGTGTTCCAATGTTAGCCAGTGAGATGGAGAGATAAGTCAGCCACAGGGGGCATCTCAGAGGAAACTTCTTAAAAACTGTTTTTAAAAAGAAACAAGTCAGAGATAGGCTTTTTCCTTTTCTTTTCTGTCTCTATATGTTGGTGTTGATGAAAGATAGAAGACAGGCAGGCAGACCAAACCAACCTTAAAAGGTTTTTACACCCACCCTGGAAGGAGCCTTCCACCCTTTCCCACGTGATAGGTAGATAACAAAAACCTGACTAGATGACAGTCTGCACGGAGGGTTAATCAGATTAAAACAGCCAACAAGCCCATAAAAATCCCTAGACTTAGCAACTCCAGTGGCAGCCCTCTGGGGCCCCCTCCCTCTTCGGGAGCCTTGTTCTATCACTCAATTAACTTTGCTTAACTATCACTCAATAAACCTTGCTTTGCTGCCCACCACTCTGTCTGGTTTACCTCTTCATTCTTCAAAGTAGGTGACCAAGAACCATGGGCACCAGGAAAAGAAATCCTGCTACAGTGTGACAGGATGTAGTGTAATGTTTGGAGGCTTTGCAGCCTTCTTGTGACCTAGAGGCAAGGTAACTGACATTCAAGGATGACAGAGCAGAAAAGTAGAAAGGAATAAATAAATAAAATCTTAAAAAAAAAAAAAGAAAAAAAAGCATTCCAGGTTATCCCCCCCAAGAAGCTCCTGCTTTCCAATTTAAGTTTTAGTAAAATGGGGTACCTGGGTGGGTTTGGTCAGTTAAGTATCTGCCTTCAACTCAGGTCATGATCTCGGGTCTTGGGATTGAGTCCCACGTTGGACTCCTTGCTCAGAGGGAAATCGGCTTCAACCTCTGCCTACTGTTCCTCTTGCTTGTGCTCTCTCTGACAAATAAATAAAATCTTTAAGAAATATATATTAATTTTGAGTAAAACAATTGAGGAAATCGAAAAGTTCTCCATCATGAACTGAAGTTCTAAATGATCTCTGGTTAAGTCAGCCTAGTAAGTTATAAATGTGCATATAGAGAGATGTAATTTTTAAACATAAAACCAGCAGATTCCAGAATGAGCTCAAAGTATTTTGAAAACTGGGATCATTATTTCTTAGAGATTCTTCTCTAGAGCAAAAAGAAACATTCTTTTTTTTTTAAGATTTTTTTTTTAAAGATTTTATTTATTTATTCATAGAGATGAGGGAGAGAGAGAGAAGCAGGCTCCATGCAGAGAGCCCGACGTGGGACTCAATCCAGGGTCTCCAGGATCACGCCCTGGACTGCAGGCGGCGCTAAACTGCTGCGCCACCGGGGCTGCCCTTTTTTTTTTAAAGATTTTATTTATTTATTCATGAGAGACACAGAGAGAGGTAGAGACCTAGGCAGAGGGAGAAGAAAGCTCCATGCAGCGACCCCAATGCGGGACTCGATTCCTGGTCTCCAGGATCACATCCTGGGCAGAAGGCAGATGCTCAACCGCTGAGCCACCCAGGAGTCCCAAAGAGAAACACATCCCTAATTTCAGCAGGAACGGCCTGGTTCCAGAAGGAATCGGACCAAAGTCCTGCACGGATCCAGTACAAACAGTCCACTTCCAAACAAGAGTGGGGCAGAAGGCTAGCACCATCCCAACAGGCACAGTCTGATTCCAAAAAAATGTTGAACCAAGGGCCAACACAGTGCAATCTGGCACAGTTCCAACAGCAATGGTCTGACTGCAAAAAGGGATCAGACCAAAGACCAATCAAGTACTGCCTAAGGAAAAAAAAATGCCTAAAACAGATGTCTTGTAAAGTTTGGAGAGGTCTAATACAAAGAATGGAGCTCAAAATCCAGGTGAAACATACCCTCAAACTCCAAGCTTGGCAAAAGAACATGAGCCCAGTTGGATCTGTGGGCTCCTGTGTGCTCATCAGCCTTCAAAGCTGGTGGGGGCCTTCTCTGGATCCTACCTCTGGTCACCAAGTAATGTTTTTTGTTTGTAAGATTTTATTTATTTGATATAGAGAGAGCACAAGCAGGGGGAAGGATAGGGGGAGAGGGGAGAGGAAGAAGCAGACTCCCTGCTGAGCAGGGAGCCCCATATGGGGCCTGATCTTATGACCCTGAGATCATGATCTGAGCCTAAGACAGACACTTAACCCAGCCACCTGGGCGCCCCTGATCACTGTGTAACATTAACCTTAAAAAGAAAATTGCCAATTATTTTACCAGCAAAAATGGATTTCTTTGGGAGGAGCAGAGAATTACAGCTGGTGACAGCTGTAATTTTACTAGGGTAAAAGCATAGGCAAGTCCCCAGAAGAATGGAGAGGACTGTTTTTTTACTGAGGCAAGGGGGGACTTGGGAGGAGCAGTTGTCAACAGAAAGTCCATTGGATTGAAATGCGAGAAGTGTAACTTCTCATTTGGCTGGGCTGTTGCCGGGCCCGAGGAAAGCCTTCCTTCCTCCTCCAGGGGTAGTAAAGAGTGGTATCCAGAGTGAGGTGGGTCTCTTCCTGTTGGGATTGCCATGGACAAGGAGTGAGAGGCATGAACACAGGAAAGGGAATGAAGCCTGAGAAAAATCCATTAAACTTGTCTCCAGTATGTTTACCGCAGCACAGTCCTGCTGGGGAAATACAGGAGACAGTGTGGAACACAAACCTCAGTTTCCCTGAAGTGTGAGTGAATTGGGGAGTATTTGTTGTAATAAAAGGAAAGGGAAAGAATGGAGTCAGGAGGGGACACCTGGGTGGCTCAGCAGTTGAGCGTCTACCTTCGGCTCAGGGCATGATCCCATGTCCAGGGATTGAGTCCCACACTGTTCTCCTCTTGGGGAGCCTGCTTCTCCTTCTGCCTATGTATCTGCCTCTCATTCTCTGTGTTTCATGAATAAATAAATCAAATCTTAAAAAAAAAAAAAAAGGATGGATTCAGGAGGCAGAGGGAGCACACATACCCTACCACTCTACTACTAGTGATTCCTGGGATCACCTCGCATGTATCTTAATTGCATTCAAATTCTTGTCTCAGAGTTTAGTTTCAGGGGACTCAAACTAGAGAACAGAAAATATTCATATGACATGAAACCGTATCAATTATGGACAAGAATGCATGAGACTAAGAAACCTCAGAAGAAAATATTCCATAATGATAATGACGTAGGATTGGAGTATTGTTGTTGGGGTTTTGGGTCAAAAGCCAACAGCCAAGAAAGAATTCTTGACACGTCTTGGGGCCAAACGGTGGTTTTATTAAAGCACAGGGTCAGGAAGGACAAATATTATTATTATTATTTTTTTTAAGGACAAATATTATATGGGGAATATAAAAAATAGTGAAAGGGAATAAAGAGGAAAGGAGAAAAAATGAGTGGGAAATATCAGAAAGGGAGACAGAACACGAGAGACTCCTAACTCTGGGAAACGAACAAGGGGTGGTGGAAAGGGAGGTGGGCGGGGTGTGGGGGTGACGGAGTGTGGGGGTGATGGGGTGACGGGCACTGAAGGGGGCACTTGATGGGATGAGCACTGAGTGTTATTCTATATGTTGGCAAATTGAACACCAATAAAAAATAAATTAAAAAAAAATAAAGAAAAGCACAGGGTCAGGACCCAGGGACAGAAAGAGCTGCTGCCCTGGGATGGGGAGGAGCAGCTGATTGTATAGTTAGGGGTTGGAGGAAATAAAGACAATAGGAAGTTCCGAAAGGATTTTCTTACGTTAAAGAAGACTCTCAGGTTGTAGGAAGCCCGGCTATTGTCAAGCTAAAGTGGTTTTTCCCTCTAGCAAGGCATTAACATTAAGACAGTTGGACGTCCCCTGGAGGACTGCTGTTCTCTGCCTACCTCAAGTATTTGTCAATGGGCTGCAGGTTATAGGACATTTAATTTTATCTACATTTCTTTCTGCCTTTGTTTCCCACATCCACAGTGATTACTTCTACCCTGTGCGATTATCAGTGATTGAAAACCAAAAAAAATATGTTTTCCCCAGGGGTGGGGGTGGGGGGAGAAAAAACCCCTTTTTTAAAAATTAAAGATTTTATTTATTCATGAGAGACACAGAGAGAGAGACAGAGAGGCAGAAGGAGAAGCAGGCTCCCTGTGAGGAGCCTGATGCAGGACTCGCTGGATCTCTGGCCCCTGGGATCAGGCCCTGAGCTGAAGGCAGACGCTCAGCCGCTGAGCCACCTAGGCGTCCCAAGAAAAAAAACTCTTATTTAGAGATCTTATTTATTTATTCATGAGAGACACAGAGAGAGGGGGAGAGAGAGAGAGATAGAGAGAGAGAGGCAGAGACACAGGCAGAGGGGGAAGCAGGCTCCATGCAGGGAGCCTGATGTGGGACTCGATCCCAGGACTCCAGGATCATGCCCTGGGCCGAAGGCAGGCGCTAAGCCGCTGAGCCACCCAGGTATCCCCAAGAAAAAATTTTTCAAAAAAGATTTATCTTTATTCTAGAGAGAGCACATGTATGCACAGACACATGCAAGGGGAGAGGAGCAGAGGGAGAGGGAGAGAATCGTCAAACAGACTCCCCAGTGGACGTGGAGCCTGCATGGATGGGGCGGTGGTGGTGGAGGGGCTCCATCCCAGGAACCTGAAATAGTGACTGCAGCCAACACCAGGAGGCAGACGCTTAACCTACTGGGCCATCCAAGTGCCCCCAAGAAAAAACATTAAAAAAATTTTTTTAAATTTTTTTATTTATTTATGATAGTCACAGAGAGAGAGAGAGAGAGAGAGAGAGGCAGAGACACAGGCAGAGGGAGAAGCAGGCTCCAGGCCGGGGGCCCGACGTGGGACTCCTTCTCAAGTCTCCAGGATCACACCCTGGGCCGAAGGCGGTCCTAAACCACTGAGCCACCCGGGCTGCCCAGAAGAAAACATTTTAAAAAAGGTACCATTAGGACAACATATAGATTAACGGAGGTTTTGTGAATTTCAGAAGTCAGCCTTGAAAGAACAAAACCTGTTAGTAAATAAAACCATCACTGATGTTAGCTTTCTTAGCAATTAGTAGCAAAAGAAATACCAATATTCACACAAAAAACATACCAAAAATTCAACCTTCCAGGAAATGTAGAATCAGTGTAGAATTATGCTTCAGACCAAACCTGACATTACATACGGCAATTGTTGGACAAAACATGATATTTTTCATTTAGAAACAATCTATCCTTCATTGAAGGTGTAACTGTATTACCATCTTATCATCTCACTAAATCCTTGCAATACTGCTATGAAGTCTGTAGTATGATCTTTATACAGACAGTAAAGTTAAGAGTTTAGAGGAAGATGAAGTGATTTCTCCAAAATGGAGGAAAAATAGGATTTGAATCCAGGCATCAATCCCAAAGCCCATGAACTTCCTGACAGATTGGCTGCCTCCCTCTCCAACCTCAGGTATTATTTTAGGATGGGCAACAGAAAGGGAAGGAATGGTCATCCTGTCAACGTTTCTGATGTGCTTGCTGAAATTCAGAACCACAAAGCTAGACCCATTTGAAGACAGATTACCGAGGCAACTGTTGCCTTAGAGCAAGTTGAAATGGGGTCACCAGAACCATTCCGGGTAGAATGATTGGAATGCTGTGCTCTCCAAAGCCCAGAGCATGGACGCAACAATGAGAGCAGCAAAAAAATCAACTTGCCCAGCAGAGACATGGTTTTTCAAAAACTGCCCAGGCCAAAAACACACAACTTTAAAGTATATCTGAACTTCCAGAACTAAAAATGGCACACACAGACTGCATAATTACCTACAGTAGAATAAATTCTTGTTAAGAATTAGATATTTCAGGGACACCTGGGTTGCTCAGCAGTTGAGCATCTACATTGGCTCAGGGCGTGATCCCAGAGTCCCGGGATCGAGTCCCACATCGGGCTCCCTGCATGGAGCCTGCTTCTCCCTCTGCCTGTGTCTCTGTCTTTCTCTGTGTCTCTTGTGAGTGAACAAATAAAATATGTAAAAAAAAGAACAAACAAATAAATAAATAATGATCTATATAAAACCCATCTGAGTATGTCAAGGTTTAGATGAAGAAATTAAATGTGGTCAAAAGTGTTACTTCTGGAATGAGCAACAAAGCACGGTGTAAACATACAAGGGAATATCATTCAGCTCTAAAAAGGAAAGAGATTCTGATGGGTGCAATAACATAGATGAGCCTTGAAGACTGTGACATTGTTTTATTTATTTATTTATTTATTTATTTATTTATTTATTTATTTATTTTTAAAGATTTTATTATTTATTCATGAGAGACAGAGAGAGAGGCAGAGACACAGGCAGAGGGAGAAGCAGGCTCCATGCAGGGAGCCCGACATGGGACTTGATCCCAGGACCACAGGATCATGCCCTAAGCCACTCAGGCATCCCTGTGACATTGTTTTTTTGTTGTTGTTGTTGTGACATTGTTTTTAATTATAAATATATATTTGGTCCTGGGGTGCCTGGGTGGCTCAGTTAGTTGAGCATCTGCCTTCAGCTCAGGTCATGATCTCAGGGTCCTATGACCCATCATCAGATCGGGTTCCCTGCTCAGCAGAGAGTCTGCTTCTCCATCTCTCTCTCCCCCTCCCCCTACTTGTGCTCGCCTTCTCTAATAAATAAATAAATAAAATCTTAAAAAATAAATATATATTTGGTCTCCATGCTTTTCCTGGCACAGAGCTCTAAGACTGTGAAGATGTCTTTAATACCCAGTCCTTCTTAAGTCGTTTTCCTAACAAGCCCTTTTCAACCACACCTAAGTGTTAATGAGGTGACTTCTGGAATGCCCCTAAGGATGGGGGCTAGCTGTCAGGGAAACCAAACACTGATTAGAGGGTCAGTACTTTCAGTCCCACCCCCTTCGTAGGGGAGGTGAAGAGTGGCTGGAATTTGAGTTCCATCACCAAAGGCCCGTGACTTAATCAATCATGCCTACCAAATGAAGCCTCCTTAGAAAACCCTGAGTGACACCTGGCTGGCTCAGTGATTAGGCATCTGCTTTTGGCTCAGGGCATGATCCCAGGATCCTGGAGTTGAGTCTTGCATTGGGCCCCCTGCATGGAGCTTGCTTCTCCCTCTGCTTGTGTCTCTGCCTCTCTCTGTGTGTGTCTCTCATGATAAATACATAAAATCTGGGATCCCTGGGTGGCGCAGCGGTTTGGCGCCTACCTTCGCCCCAGGGCGCGATCCTGGAGACCCGGGATCGAATCCCACGTCGGGCTCCCGGTGCATGGAGCCTGCTTCTCCCTCTGCCTGTGTCTCTGCCTCTCTCTCTCTCTCTCTCTGTGACTATCATAAATAAATAAAAAAAAAAATTTAAAAAAAAATACATAAAATCTTAAAAAAAAAAAAAGTAAAAAATAAATTAAAAAAAAAAACCCTACCCGAAGGAGTTTGGGGAGCCTCTGGGTTGGTGAACATGTGGAGGGGCTGAGAGGGTGGTGCACCCGCAGAGGGCTTGGCTGTTGCCCCATACCTTGCTCCATGCATCTCTTCCACCTGGCTATTCCTGAGTTATATCCTTTTATAATAAACTGGTATTCTAGTTAGTAAGCTGTCTTCCTCATTTCCATCAGCCACTCTAGAAGATTACCAAACCTGAGAAGGGGGTTCTGGAAACCCCAATTTACAGCCAATTGGTCAGAATTCCAGGTGGCAACTGGGACTCACAATTGGCTTTATGAAGTGGAGGAGGGAGGGGCAGCCTGGGGGGACTGAGTTCTTATCCTGTGGGGTCTGACACTAACTCCAGGTAGATTGTTTCAGTGTTGAGTTAAATTATAGAACACCTAGCTGGTGTCTAGAGAATCAGAAAATTGGTTGGAGTGGAGAAAAAACACACACACATTGGTGCCCAGAAATATTGAGAGTCACAAAAAGCCAAATACTGTGATTTCACTTATATGAGGTACCTAGAGAAGTCAAATTCACAGAGACGGAAATTAGAATGGTGGTTGCCAAGGCTGGGTCCCATGGGGGAGAGGGAGGAGTGGTGGAAGATGAGGGGTTACTGTTTAAAGGGGACAGAGTTCCCTTTGGGGAAGACGAGAAAGCTCTGGAGATGGATGGTAGTGATGGGGGACAACAGTGTGAGTGCGCTTAATGCCACAGAACAGTACACTTAAAAGTGGTTAAGGGTACATTTTATGTTATGTATATTTTATCATCTAGGGAAGAAAAAGAATTCTTTTTCTTCTATGCTTCTAGGTTCTCTAGTTGGAGCCTTGAAAATTCAATTGATGTGAGACGAACAAACAAGAGAGAAAGTGTATTAACAGGTGAAACATGGGAGAAATCCTATAATAGGCAACTCAAAGGGGTCATTAGAACCTAAAGTAAATATATGGGGGAAGCTAATGGAACATAAAGTTCTTTCCCAAGATTTGTTTACAGACCTGACTTGGTGCCCATGTTCTCCCTTCCTCATGGACTTAACCCTTTCCAAGAGAGAGGATTTATAATAGTCTTCATTTGTTAGAAGTTTCTGCTTCTAGTCAGGCAAGGGAAGCTTCAAGAAGGCTTTTACCTATATCTCTTAATTCTCGTTTATCTCCAGCTCAAAATAATCCTTATGCCAGACAAAGGGGCATCTTACAACCATCAGTTTTTATAAGTGTTATTTCTGGGGCACCTGAGTGGCTCAGTTGGTTAAATGTCTGCCTTTGGCTCTGGTCATGATCCAGGGTCCTGGGATCCAGCCCCACATCCAGCTCCCTGCTCAGCGGGGAGCCTGCTTCTCCCTCCCACACCCCTCCCCCTGCTTGTGCTCGCACTCTCTCTCATAAAGAAAATCATAAAAAAAAGTGTTATTTCTGAAAGTAAGACGCAAAAAAAAGGAATGCTTTCACTTGTTTCTCTTTTTTTAAGATTTTATTTCTTTTAAGTAATCTCTACACCCAGTGTGGAGCTCAAACTTACAACTCCGAGATCAAGAGTCACATGCTCTATTGGCTGAGGCAGCCAGGCACCCCCTTTCACGTGCTTCTTAGAGTCACAAGGTTGTTTTACATGCTCTCAATGTGTAATATTTAATGGAGCAGTAGGGATGTTTCTCTATGAGTTGGGATGTAATGTGCCCCAGTCATCCCCAGAGGGCTCTAAGGAGGGGACAGATCCAGGCTTTCCCCTGCCTGGGGCCCCCTCCCTTTCATGTACCAGGATCCTCAGTTAAAGCTGAGGTCATGAAGGATGGTCTGAAGAAAGGCAGGCAGGGACAAGGGCACCAGCCCTCCCTCCCCTCGCCCTGGGAGGAGACCATTCTTTAAAGGATTTTACACCTCCGTGGAAAGAAGCCCTCCACCCTTTCCCATATGAATAGAAAAAAACCTGATTGGATGACAGTCCACGGAGGGTTAATTAGATTAAACAGCCTGCCAACAAGCCCGTAACAATCCCTAGACATAGAAACTCAGGTGGTAACCCTCTCAGGTCCCCTCCCACTTCGGGAACTTTGAAATATTGCTCAGTAAACCTTGCTTGGCTGCCCACCACTCGAACTGGTTTACCTCTTCATCCTTCAAAATCACGTGACCAAGAAGGACAAGGAATCCTGCAACAAAGGTCAAGGTCATTGGAAACAGGACCCATTTCTGCTTATCCTTCCCTTGCAGCTTGGGCTGGCCCAGCAGTCCTCTGGCTGCCGAGGGAAAGCTGGTGCTGCGTAGCCCATCCACAAAATGGGAACTTATAGAGATTTTGGCTTTAGGGAGTCAGTGTCCCCAAGTATCTTAAAATAGGTTCTGCCCTGAGAATGATGGAGGCCTGATCCTCTGCTTCTGGGATTACATTAAGGCTGGTGCAACCATCATACAGAGATTTTTTTTTTTTTAAGATTTTATTTATTTATCCATGAGAGACACAGAGAGAGGCAGAGACAGGCAGAGGGAGAAGCAGGCTCCATGCAGGGAGCCCGATGTGGGACCTGATCCTGGGTCTCCAGGATCACACCCTGGGCTGAAGGCAGAGACAAACCGCTGGGCCACCGGGGCTGCCCCGTACAGAGATTTTGAAATCAAGACTTTTCTCCAATCAAGTTGGCCTCACCCAAATAGACCTGGGCACACAGCACAGCATAAAAGCCCCAAGCATCAACTATACTGCCCCACAAACCCAACCGCTTTACCTAATACTGGCCAGCTTCTGAAGGGCTCAGTCTGTAATATTCTAGAGTCTGATGCCACTCATCCCAGACCCCACCTTCACTCCTTCCGACACAGCAGAGACTTGAAGCCACTCGATGGGAGAAAAAGTCTTGTTAAACCTTATTCTCTAAGATATGGGCCTACGCCTTACATAAAATTTCTATGGTTCTGGGACGCCTGGGTGGCTCAGCGGTTAAGCATCTGCCTTTGGCTGGGGGTGTGATCCCGGAGTCCTGAGATTGAGTCCCGTGTCGGGCTTCCTGCATGGAGCCCTCTTCTCCCTCTGCCTGTCTCTGCCTGTCTCTGTCTCTCTCTCTCTCTGTGTCTCTCATGAATAAATAAATACAATCTTAAAAAAAAAAAAAAAACAATTTCTATGATTCTAAACCCAGGGATCAAGGCTACATAAATCACCCACAGGCCTGGAAGGCCTATTTGCTACACAAATATATAATTTGCTACACAATTATATAATTAGGAGTTTATAGACTTTTTTTCTGTACAAAGGAGATAATTTCTAGTTAAACAGTCTTTTTCCTAGAACAATGGAGCCTGCTCATTTATCTAAGGAGCAGCCTTGCCCTGTGGGGGCCAAGCCTCCATTTGAAACCAATGACCGCATGTGTCTGTAATCTGGAAGGAAATTGAGGAGAAATAGGAATTCTATTTATTTATTTATTTATTTATTTATTTATTTATTTATTTATTTATTTATTCATGAGAGAGACACACACAGAGAGAGGCAGAGACACAGGCAGAGGGAGAAGCAGGCTCCATGCAGGGAGCCTGACACAGGACTCAGTCCTAGGACTCCAGGACCATTCCCTGGGCTGAAGGCAGCTGCTCAACCGCTGAGCCACCCAGGCACCCCAGAAATGCTAATTTTTAAAACCACATAGGGTCTGTCCAAAAGAAACGTTCTGCCAATAAATTCAAAGGGCTTACAGAATAAATGTGCTTAAAGACAAAACAGAGGACTAAAAGTGAGTTGGCATCTCAGGGAAGAAAGACAAAAACCTATGCTAATAGTTCAGTGCCAACAAAGTCATGAAATACAGTGCCCTCTAATTTTGGACGATACTTGAAGGAATTTGGTATATGACAAAGGCAGCAGCAGCTGAGATTCTTGACTATATATATATATATATTTTTTTTTTTTTTTAAGATTTATTTATTTGAGAGAGAGAGAGAGCTCATGTAGGAGGGGCAGAGGAGAGGGAGAGAGAATCCCAAGCAGACTGTGCTTAGCACGGAGCCAGCCTGATGCAAAGCTTGACCCCATGACCCTGAGATTAACACCTGAGCGGAAACCAAGAGTCAGTCACCTAACTGACTGCACCACCAAGCACCGCGAAGATACATTCTTCAAAAAATGGTGCTATAGTAGTAATAAGCTAACAATCTGAGAAAGAAAATTTGGTACGAATTTACACCAAACATGTATATATGAATTAAAGATTGAAATATCTTTAAAATGGGGGCAGCCCGGGTGGCTCAGTTGTTTAGCGCTGCCTTCAGCCTGGGGCGTGATCCTGGAGACCGGGGATCGAGCCCTGCATCGGGCTCCCTGCATGGAGCCTGCTTCTCCCTCTGCCTGTGTCTCTGCCTCTCTCTCTCTCTTTCTCTGTGTCTCTCGTGAATAAATAAAATCTTTAAAAAAAAAAAAAAGAAATATTCTTAAATGAATCTATAAAAATCCTAGAAATAAACCGTATCTAATATCTTTCTAAAAAGTTGGACTCAGAAGACTTTGATAAAACGGCATAAACCCAGCCACCATGGAGAACGAAACTGTTAAAATGGATCCAGTAGAAATAAAAGTTCACTGCAGGGTGAAAGGAAGGGGAAAATTTTCTCTACTTTCGGTCTTCCAGCTGGACTACAAATTAAATTTATAGGAGACAGATTATCAGGAGAAAAAAACAAAGTTTTAAGATGTGCACACAGAGGCCCAATAACCAGAGACCTAAAGAGGCAGGCAGGCAGGCAGTTTTTATACTTTTTAGACAAAAAAGGCAATAAATCTGTGAGGAATTGACAGGATGAGAAAACTTTGGGAGCTTCAATTAGCAAGGAATTTTAAACAATATTGCTGGCGTCATAGATTAGGAAAAAGTAATAAGGATTGTCTACACAGCCTCCTCAGCTCTAGATTTTCCATCTCTGGTGATAAGGATGCCTCTTGACCTGGTACAGGGAGGGTACTTTTCACACGGAGATTTATTTCCTGCTTTCAGGAGGACCAAGAGTATCTGAATGTCCTCAAACAGTCTCTAAAGTAACTTTTATTTAAAATCATCAATATCCTGGGGTGCCTGGGGTGGCTCAGCTGGTTAAATGTCTGAATTCGGCTCAGGTCATGATCTTGGGGTCCCGGGATTGAGCCTTGAGTCTGCCTCCCTGCTCAGTGGGGCAACCTGCTTCTACCTTTCCCTCGCACCCCACCCACCATGCACCCCCTCTAACTGCTCATAGTCTCTATCAAATACATAAATAAAAAATATATATATTTAAGATTTTATTTATTCATGAAAGACACAGAGAGAGAGAGAGAGAGGGAGGGAGAGAGAGAGAGAGAGGCAGAGACACAGGCAGAGGGAGAAGCAGGCCCCATGCAGGGAGCCCGATGTAGGGATGTAGGACTTGATCCCGGGTCTCCAGGATCATGCCCTGGGCCGAAGGCAGTCGCTAAACTGCTGAGCCACTCAGGGATCCCCCCTAAATAAAATCTTTTAAGTAAATAAATAAAATAATCAGTATGCCAAACTGATGCCATTTGAGGCATTCTGCTGTTGTCCCCAACAAGGGCAAAAGTCACATAAACAGGAATCAAAATGTAAAAATGACAAGCCAGGAAAAATAATTGCAGGCTATACACTACAGGTAAAAGGGATTATTCCTTTAATTTAATGATGATAGCATATAAAACAGGAAGTAAAATACTAGCAACCCAACTGAACATTTAGCAAAATATCCAGAAGGCCCTCCTCCATAGGGAGAAAAAAATGCAAATCACTTGTGAACCCGAGAAAAGATGCTCAACCTTGCTCATAATTAGGGAAATGCAAATTAAAACAACAATAAGATGCAATTTTTCACTGCACCCAGTACAAAAGATAAAAAGATGTAAAGTAAAAAAAAAAAAAAAATGATGTAAAATGTTGGCTAGGTCATGGAAATAAGTACCTTTATAAATCTTGGAGAAAGTATTTTGTTTGGGGATGCCTGGGTGGCTCAGTGGTTGAGCATCTGCCTTTGGCCCAGGTGTGATCCTGGAATCCCAGGATCGAGTCCCACGTTGGGCTCTCTGCCTGGAGCCTGCTTCTCCCTCTGTCTGTGTCTTTGCCTCCCTCTCTCTCTCTGTGTCTCTCATGAATAAATAAAATATTATAAAATAAATAAAATAGCAACTTAATCATTTAAAAACAAAAACAACCCCCCCCCCCCAAAACCCTCCAGAGTGTGTTTGCCTGCTAGCCAGTCCTTAGAGTAGTGAGCTTCCTTTTTATGTCCACACATGGCAGTGTCCCCACCTGGCCCTTGATTCCTCAGGGTGTGGGAGGGAAGGGAGGGTTAAGTGTTGGTGTGTGTGCTTCTCTGAGCACTCAGGGCCTTATCCTGCTATTGAGTCTCCTAGGGTATCAGCAGGATATGGCCCCAAGGATTTTCCTCTCCCGGTTTCCCCAAACAGAAAATGCCATCCTTTGTCTAAACAGTACTTTGATGGATTGTGGATACAACCATTTTAAAACTTTATCTGGATTAGATGAAAATATCCTTCAGCCACTTAAAATTTAATTTGTGGAGGTAATGTTTGTTCACTCTTGGTTCCCAGCCTAGATGCAATTTGGCCTCAAATACCTTTCAAAGGGCTTAGTCCGAATTTAATTTCGAAGTAGTCTTTATTTTTTGTAAGTTCTTGGCACTGTTTGTAGTGCATTTCCATGTTGGTCTGTGCCTTTGTTAAATAGAGTTTAAAAAAATTTTTTTTAAAGATCTTATTTATTTATGAGAATAAATGAGCACAGAAAGAGGCAGAGACATAGGCAGAGGGAGAAGCAGGCTCCCTGCGGGGACCCTGATGCCGGACTTGATGGCAGGACCCCGGGATTACACGGAGCCAAAGGCAGACACTCAACCACTGAGCCACCCAGGTGTCCTTGGAATGCTTGTTTTAAATGGTGCCTTGAGGC
This sequence comes from Canis aureus, assembly GCF_053574225.1. Taxonomy (NCBI): domain Eukaryota; kingdom Metazoa; phylum Chordata; class Mammalia; order Carnivora; family Canidae; genus Canis; species Canis aureus. Next base: position 15,393,599 of record NC_135627.1, read on the forward strand.
CTCCAAATATTTTCAGGATTCTAAGTGTGTCTTTTTGCAAAAATACTATTACTAAGTTAACTGAGACAAATGATCGAAAGGAGTCAAAATGGCCCATGCAGCCTCTTCTCCCCCGACACTACCCTTTTTGTCAGCAGCCACTTTGTGCTCAGTCTGGCTCCTGCCATTTCCTCTGTGGTCTCTGCTGAATTTCTCTTTTGCTCTGTATTTCCCCCCTTCCCATCTCTCTCTCTTTTTTTTTCTATTAAAAGCTGCGTCTTTGAAATGAAGTCTTAGGAGGATCTAAATAAACCCCAAATTTGTTATGTTCACTGGACTAAGACCAAGTTAGGAGTCATAGATAGTTCGGTAAAGTGACTGAGGACCCTTATAAGTTTGCCGAAGAATTTAGTAGAGTTGTTCAAATCTAGCAACTGGTTTCTCAAGATTTATATCAGTCCACATGCTTGTTGGTGAGGGCCAGGCAAACATTGGGTGAAACTAGTCTGATGGGAACATCCTGAAACAGATTTAGAGAAGCAAACACCTAACTTTTGGCAAGATGCTGAAACATTTGCTGGAAATCTCCACTGACCAATATTAGTAGTTTTTCCTGAGCCTGCAGATTAGAACAAAATTCAGGCTGGTGCATAAAAGCCTAATGAACCATTTCATGAGTATTACAACCAATTCCAAATTGTCTTTTAACAAAGTTCTGGTGTTGAAGTGCCTGAGTAGCTCATTCGGTTGAGGGTCCAAATCTTGATTTTGGGCTCAGGTCATGATCTTAGAGTCATGGGGTTGGGCTCCATGCTTGGAGCCTAGTGGGCTTGGGATTCTCTCTCCCTCTTCCTCTACTTCTCCTCCTGCTCATAGGCACTTAGATAGATAGATAGATAGATAGATAGATAGATAGATAGATAGATAGAATCTTAAAAAATAAACAAACAGAAAGTTCTGCTCTTCCTTTAGTTGTTGAATCCATCATTTAACTCTGTTTATTAAAGGGCTAAATCCAGATCCTTATCCTCTAGTTAAAAGGACAAGGATGGAATAGGAACCTGTTCACTTTTAGTTAATTTGGAAAACCCGTGCCCTCCCATCCAAATGAAAGAAACCATTTAGTTTCTGCTATTACTGGAAAGAGCCTGGGCCCTCGGAAAAAGATCCTTACAATTTAAGCACTGCGGGCATCTTCAGATTTCTGGTTAGACTTTCCCAGTATCTGGATATTCAAGGAGCTCCAGGGCCTCTTCCCAATCCTCCTCTCTTCACTGGCCTCAAGAAGCCCCTCCAGATTGGGAGTGATTCTTGAGCTACCTTCTTGGTGCCCGACCCCACTGCTCTTGAGAAGCCCCAGCCTTGCAGGACTCAAACAGTCCACAGAGTGGGAGAGTCAAACCTCATAGCTTTCTCTCTGAACCTCTTCCCTCTGGCAGAGGCCCTTTGAGAAATACATTTATCCTTGTAGTTCCTCTGCCTCTATTCATTTATTGGGCCAAGTTTTCTTTTTAAAAAAAATTTTTTTAAAATTTTTATTTATTTATGATAGTCACAGAGAGAGAAAGAGAGAGAGGCAGAGACATAGGCAGAGGGAGAAGCAGGCTCCATGCACCGGAAGCCCGATGTGGGATTCGATCCCGAGTCTCCAGGATCGCGCCCTGGGCCAAAGGCAGGCACCAAACCGCTGCGCCACCCAGGGATCCCTGGGCCAAGTTTTCTTAGAAAAGAATCATGCTGGAATTTTGTTTCTCCCTAAAGGAGGAGATAATGTGAAAATTTGACCATGATTATCAAAATAGCCAACTAGGTAAATTAAATGCCCCCTTGACATCTTTTATTTGTTCTATTTTTAAAAAAGGTTTTTATTTATTTGACAGAGAGCGAGGTAGAGAGAGAGAGAGAGAGAGAGAAAACAAGCAGGGGGAGGGAAGAGGGAGAGTGAGAAGCAGGCTCCCATCTGTGCAGGGAGCCTGATGTGGGCAGGGCTCCATCCCAGGATCCCGGGGATTATGAATTGAGCCGAAGGCAGATGCTTAACCAACTGAGCCACTGAGGCACCTTATTTCTTCCATTTTTGATGGTTCTGTAGCTGAATCTGGAGACACTGATTGTTCTGTGGGATCAGCTGCCCTTCTCATTATGGGCAACATCCTCCACTGATATTGGTGGAATCCCCAGGGCACCTCTCATCTAAATTCAAATAGAGCCCTCTAAACCTCTTCCCATAATGAATCAAAACTCTAAAAATAAGCCTTTCAAGACCCCAAGTTCATAATAGATTACAAAGCCCACAGCCTCTGTATCCCTGCAATAGGCCCTCTAATATGCTGATTTTACTTCTGAGATAACCCAGTGGCTGAGATTGGAGGTTTGTCTACATTTTCTGAGCAATAAACGACATTATTATCCTTGGCAGTCTGTTTTTCCTGGGCCCCGTGTGCTCCTGACATCCTTTCCCACTGAAAGCAAATTTTTCATGATTTATAGAGTGCACTTTTAATATTCCAGCTGATAAAGATAACCAATATTTTTGCTTCCTTTGGGAAGAACAGAAATACACCTGGACAGTAATACTCTACGGTTTTATAGACAGTTCCTTCTTTTTTTTTAAATTTACTATTATTTTTTAGTTCCTTCTTTTCACACACCTTAAAAACTGATTGGGATGATAGAATGTTCTTGGCAGGCTCTACTTTCTTGAAATATGTCGATGATTTACTTCTGTGCTCCCCTCCTCAAACTTCATCCCAGGAGACAGCATCCACCTGTTAAAGCTTTTGGCTTTAAAGGGACATAAAGTTTCCAAAATAAAATTACAGTTTGCTCAAACTCAGGTTTAATACTTAAGGCATCTGATCTCAGAAAAAGGACTATATTTGGATCCAAGTGAACCCCTCATGCTGACAGGTTACCTTTGAATCCTCATGACAGTATATAGAAAACTCTCCTACCCAAAGCAGATTGTTCATGGCTTACTGATAGTTCTCATTTAAAGGATGAAAAGGCTAGGGGTGCCTGGGTGGCTCAGTAGGTTAAGCATCCAACTCTTTTTTTCTGCCTTTAATTTTATTTATTTTCATGAGAGACATAGAGAGGCAGAGGCAGAGGCAGAGGCAGAGGCAGAAGGAGAAACAGGCTCCTTGTAGGGAGCCTGATGCGGGACTCCATCCCAGGACCCTGGGATCAAGCCCTGAACTGAAGGCAGGTGCTCAACTGCTGAGCCACCCAGGCATCCCTAGCATCTGACTCTTGATTTCAGCTCAGGTCATGGTCTCAGGGTCATGAGATGGAGCCCCCTCTCAGCTCAGTACTCACTGTGGAACCTGCTTAAGAGTCTACCTCTGAAAAAATAAAAATAAAAAAAAGTTTCCCTCTGTTCCTCCACTGCCCCAGTTTTCCCACACTCTCTCCTTCTTAAAAAAAAAAAAAAAAAAAAAAAAAAAAAGGATGAAAATGCCAATACTGTAATGGCTAGGCGATTGCAATTCCTTTTGAAGCCATTGAAACACCACCTTTCCATTTGGCTACTTCAGCCCAAGAGGTGGAATTATATGCCTTTAATCAGGCTTGTACTTTAGCTGAGAGTAAAACTGCAGACATTTATACAGGTGGTTGATACGCTTTTGGGGGTAGCTCATGACTTTGGGATATTATGGAAACAATGAAGTATCCTTACCTCAGATGGGAAAATATCAAAAATGGCTCCTATGTCCAAAATTTATGTTAGATGCCACACATTTGGGGCTGCTCTGGCTCTTATTAAGGCGTCTGGGCATTCCAGACTCAACTCCCTGAGGTCAAAGGAAGCTATCTCACTTGAATCTCTGTGCAAAACTGTTCTTGGATGCCTGGGTGGCTCAGCGGTTGAGCGTCTGCCTTCAGCTCAGGGCATAATTCTGGGGTTCTGGGATCGAGTCCCATGTAGGGCTCCTTGCATGGAGCCTGTTTCTCTCTCTGCCTATGTTTCTGCCTCTCTCTGTGTGTGTCTCTCATGAATAAATAAAATCTTAAAAAACAAAACAAAACAAACCCTGTTCTCAAGGAAACCAATAGCCAGACTTCTGTCATAGTCTGAAGGGATGTTTTCCCAAATGATAGTTTTGGGAAAAAAATGATAAAATACCCAACAATTGGCCCCAGAGAGGGAAAAAAATTTTAGAAATCTAATAACTATTGATCTGCTAAAAAGAGAACTCTAGTTGGACCAAATAACAATCTGTTCTCACCAGAAATTCTAAAATCAGCACTACTTACCACTGTACATGTAGTATGCTATTGGTCTACTGACAAAATGATAGCATCCAAGAACAAATATTCGTGGGGAAATATTAATAAGGTCATAAAAAGTGCCTACCTTACTTGTCCTACCTGTCCAAAGTATGATCCATGGAAACCTGTCCATACAAACTGGTTAGATTCATACAACTTCTCCTTTTCATGGATAAATATGTTTTAGTCAATTGTTTGTGTGTTTTCTCACCAGACCAGATCTTTCTCTTAGAGACAGGTTAATGCTTCTTCTATTAGAAAAGATTATCTCTGCTTGAAGAATCCCTATCAAACTTCATAGTGATCAGGGAACCCATTTCACTGGTCACATGCTTCAACAGGTTTGTGCTGTTTGGCTGGGTTTACGCAACTTTCATTGTGCATATTGTCCTCAATCCTAGGATTAATCAAACACACTAGCGGCACTATTAAGATTCCACTGGCAAAGGTTGTAGACTGCAAAATACATTGGCTGAAACCACTGCTGTTGGTCCTTCTAAATCTCAGATCTACCCCCCCCCTTGGGAACTCATAAACTCACCCATTGAGATAGCTATGGAATGTCCAATATACTTGGTCTCTGCTTCCTTTGACCTAAAGTTGATAAAGGAGATATATTTCAAAAGTGTGAGGCCGAATTGCTTCTATTAAAAATAGCCTTTGATATTTGGTATAGCAATCTTTGGTAGAACAATCTTCACAGTGCACCCCTGGGAAACAGATAACCTTATGCATCATATCTTGTAGCTTGGAGATTTCATTTGTTAAAAGAAATACCTCGAGAGAGACCCTTCACCTTCACTAGAAAGGTCCCTTTTCAGGAACTGGAACCAACTTTAATGCTGCCAAACTCCAGGATAGAGACTGTTGAATTCATGTAATACACCTGAAGAGAGTGCCTAATCCTGATTGGATCTGCATCCCACCTGCTGTCCTGAAAGTCAAGATTTACCAGAATTGAGGCAGATGACAACTGACCAGACCACTTCCCCAAGATGTTCAGATCAGGCTTGTATGCTTTTTTCTCATGGTTGCTTCTTTCTCTCTATCTTGTGGGATCAGAATGCCTCTGTGTGCATTTCCCAAGCCCTTATGAAAGGGGGAAAACCCTTTGATTATGGGGTTTTAGAAACAGACTCCTCATGATCCTGGAAGAAATTAATTTTTCATTTGCTTTTTCTGAAGGGGAAGAAGGTCTGGAGTTCACAAAAATCTTCTTTCCTCTGGACTATTTTTCTTTTTAAAGACTTTATTCATTTATTTTGAGAGAGGGAAAGAGTGTGAGTGGGGTTAGAGGGGGAGGTACAGAGGAAGAGGGAGAATCTTTTTTTAAAAAAGATTTTTGTTTATTCATGATAGAGAGAGAGAAAGAGAGGCAGAGACACAGAGAAAGAAGCAGTCTCCCAGAGAGGAGCCTGATGTGGGACTCGATCCCGACCCCAGGATCATGCCCTGAGCCAAAGGCAGATGCTCAACTGCTGAGCCACCCTGGCGTCCTGGGGAGTGAGAATCTTAAGCAGATTCTACACTGAGTATGGGGCCCAACTTGGGACTAGATCTTATGACCCATGAGATCATGACCTGACCCAAATTCAAGAGTCAGATGCTCAACTGACTGAGCCATCCAAACACCCCGCATCTGAACTATTAACTGACTTTGGATTCTTACCCAAATTCATGGTCTCTGAATTTACAATCTTGCAGGCTATATTATCAATAACATATGAAGTTCCAAACAGTTATTTTGAGATAACAATACTGTTTTGAGACATCTTTGACATTTTAAGACATTCTGCTCTTTTGCAAAAAGTTCATCAGCTGCTGCTTCATATTTATATCTGTAATGTTTCTTTCTAGGTAGACTTGGTTAATTCCTGCAGTGTGTTCTTGCAGTATTCACTGTTTTGCTTTCACAGCTGCTTTAAACAGACTTCCAGAAGGGGAAACTTTCTCCCTTGTCAGATTAAGTGTAAAGAAATATTTCAGTTGGCTACTTTCAGACCTCAAATCCTAATTTAGAACCATCACGCAATTTGGAATTATGCTACTTCTTCTGTTTTTTTTTTTTTAATTTTTATTTATTTATGATAGTCACAGAGAGAGAGAGAGAGAGGCAGAGACATAGGCAGAGGGAGAAGCAGGCTCCATGCACCGGGAGCCCGATGTGGGATTCGATCCTGGGTCTCCAGGATCACGCCCTGGGCCAAAGGCAGGCGCTAAACCACTGCGCCACCCAGGGATCCCTACTTCTTCTGTTTTTATGTGTAATAATTTAAATTTTGTATTTTGTTGCCTATAAAACTTCTTTTTTAAAATTTTTAAAAATATTTTATTTATTTATTCACGAGTGACACAGAGAGAGAGGCAGAGACACAGGCAGAGGGAGAAGCAGGCTCCATGCTTGAGATGGGACTTGATCCTGGGTCTCCAGGATCAGGCCCTGGGTCGAAGGCAGGCACTAAACCACTGAGCCACCTGGGCTGCCCAAATAAAATCTTTAGAAACAAACAAACAAACAAACAAAAAAACAAAACAATGTTCCCTATAAGGTGATGCTGGCTCAACAGCTCCAACATTTATGACCTTAAGAAGATACAGACTTTAGATGGAAAGTGCCTGAAATTTTTCTCTCTCCTAACCTTTCTTGTTACTCAAATGTGGCCTTAAGTAATCTCCAACAGCTTTGCGCTTTCCTTCTGTCATAGCATAGGAAAACCAGGAAAGGTCCTTCCTGTCTACTAAGGGACAGAACCACTAAATATAAAGAACTTGAGTATTGATTAGAGAGGCTTTCAAAGAAAGATCTTGGGGACGTCTGGGTGGCTCAGCAGTTGAGCGTCTGCCTTTGACTTAGGGCATGATCCCGGGGTCCTGGGATCGAGTCTCACATCGGGGTCCCCACAGGGAGCCTGTGTCTCTGCCTCTCTCTGTGTCTCTCACGAATAAATAAATAAAATATTTAAGAAAAAAAAGATCTTGATTTTAGGGGGGAAATGTGAAAATTGATAGAAGGAACTCTTGTTTAGAATGGAGTTTGGGAGGCTGGCAGGAGTGTTCATGCCCTCTCACTCCTTCTCAATGGTAGTCGAGACAGAAGTAGATTCACCTTGCACTGGATACTACCCTAGTACTCCTGCAGGAGGAAGGCTTTCCTCCTCCCCTGACAACAGCTCAGCCAATGAGAAGCCACTGTATACAGAACTCCCAGTTCGCACTAACAGACTTTTCATTTATAATAGCCACTCCCAACTGCCTGTTTTCCTCTCTTAAGGAGTGTCTTCTCCTATGTTTTGGGGACTTGCCTGTGGTTTTGCTGTAGCTTGCGTGTGCTAGATTCTCTCTGCTATTCCCCAATAAACAGATTTTTGCTGGTGAAATAACTGGTAGTTTTGTTTTGAAGGTTAACATTGTACACCAGCTCATGTCAATCTACTGATGGAAGAGAGTGGAGGGACACATGCATTCCTTGGCACTCCAGGCCTACCTCCTACTTAGGCAGAGCTGACCCTGGTGATAGGGAAAGTCCCTAGGCAGAGCTGTAGGAAGGCAGGGTCCTGTGAAATGATAATGGCTAAGGCTGATGCCCTGGTGCTGGCAGCATCCAACACACCACCTTTTTTTTTTTTTAACTGTTTTTTTTTAAAGATTTTATTTATTCATTTATGAGAGACCCAGAGAGGGAGAGAGGCAGAGACACAGGCAGAGGGAGGAGCAGGCTCCATGCAGGGAGCCCGATGTGGGACTCGATTCCGGGTCTCCAGGACCACACCCTGGGCTGAAGGTGGCACCAAACCGCTGAGCCACCCAGGCTGCCCTGGATTTCATTTTTGTTGCTCACATTGTATTAAAAACCTTAACGGAAAGGTGTGACTGCATGGATAGGAATCACAGATACCGGTGTCAGTAAGCTTTGTGAAGATATGAAGCATACATTTCATTTAGATGCAATTTGCTTCTTTTATACATACAGTTTGCCTCAGAGTGCAATTGAAAATAGAATAACCAGGGGCAACTGGGTGGCTCAGTACATTAAGCTTCCAACTTTTTGATTTTTTTTTTTAAGAATTTTATTTATTTATTCATGAGAGAGAGAGAGAGAGAGAGAGAGAGAGAGAATGGCAGAGACACAGGCAGAGGGAGAAGCAGGCTCCATTCAGGGAGCCCGATGTGGGACTTGATCCCAGGTCTCCAGGATCAGGCCCCGGGTGGAAGGCGGTGCCAAACCACTCAGCCACCTGGGCTGCCCAAAGCTTCCAACTTTTGATTTCGGCTCAGGTCATGATCTCAGGGTTGTGAGATGGAGCTCATGTTGGGCTCCCTGCTCAGCAGGGAGTCTGCTTGGGATTCTCTTTCTTCTTCTCTCTGTCCTTCCCCTGCTCTCTCTCTCTCTCTTTCTCTCAAGTAAATAAAAAGATCTAAGAAAGGAAAGAAAGAAAGAGAAAGAAAGAAAGAAAGAAAGAAAGAAAAAGAAAGAAAGAAAGAAAGAAAGAAAGAAAGAAAGAAAGAAAGAAGAGAAAGAAAGAAAGAGAGAAGAGAAAGAAAAAAGAAAATAGAATAACTACAGGGGATGCGGGAAGTATCTTCTCAGAAAACAAAAAATAATTCCAAAATTTCTTTATGTACAGAAAGTACTTCAGCTTTTTAAATCCCTGAATATCCTACAATGTATGTGGATATCCAAAATGATTGAATATTAATAATATGTAATGCAAATTAATTTTATTAATGTATTTCTTCAAGTTCTATTTCTCTTAGTTTAACTGAAGCCACATTTAACAAACAAATTTTAATGAAAAAAAAAATGGGCCCAGTGATGTAATATGAAAGGAGTGGAAAGGAGATTATGATAACTTTGGTAGTGTTTCATGAATTATTTTTAAAGATTTTATTTATTTATTCATGAGAGACACACACACACACACACACATACACAGAGAGAGGCAGAGACACAGGCAGAGGGAGAAGCAGGCTCCATGCAGGGATCCTGATGCGGGACTTGATTCTGGGACTCCAGGATCATGTCCTGGGCCGAAGGCAGGCACTAAACCGCTGAGTCACCCAGGGATCCCCCATAAATTATTTTTCAACAATTGACAGGAGAGGGAACCCTGGGTGGCGCAGCGGTTTAGCGCCTGCCTTTGGCCCAGGGCGTGATCCTGGAGACCCGGGATCGAATCCCACGTCGGGCTCCCGTTGCATGGAGCCTGCTTCTCCCTCTCCTTCTGCCTATGTCTCTGCCTCTCTCTCTCTGTATGACTATCATAAATAAATAAAAATTAAAAAAAAAAAAAAAAAAACAATTGACAGGAGAAAGGCTATATCTGGCATTCTAATTTTCTTTTTTTTTAAAGATCTTATTTATTTATTCATGAGAGACACAGAGAGAGAGGCAGAGACATGGGCAGAAGGAGAAGCAGGTTTCCTGCAGGGAGCACGATGGAGGACTGGATCCTGGGACTCCAGGATCATGTCTTGAGGCCAAGACAGATGCTCAACCACTGAGCTACCCAGGTGCCCCTAACCATTGGTTTATTAAAGGACATCTTGTTTTCCTCCAAGTTTGGGCAATTTTGAATAAAGATTCTATAAGTATTTCAAAGATTTAAAAATTCTCATCCTTCAGAATTAAACATATGCTCACCCAGCGTAATTCTAGTATATATCCGAATCAGAATGAAGAGGTACCGCCTTTGGTCCACATTATGATCTCTCCATCTTTGCCTTAATTGTATTATTGCTAGTTAATGTTATCATACTAATTTTCTCCATCTGCCTGCCATTTATTTATTTTAAACAATGCAGGAAAATATAATAAAACACTCAAATGGTTCTACAAACAAGTTCTTTATTTATAGTGCAGAAATGGTTGTCGAATAGAAACTGAACAAGTTGGTAAGCTGGGATGGATGGCAATGTTCTATACTCAGTTGCTGGATACAATTCTAAATTTGAAATAAGAAAAGTGATTTTAGGACGTGCCTGGGTGGCTAAATCAGTTAAGCATCAGACTCTTAATTTGGTTCAAGTCATGGTCTCAGGGCCATGAGATTGAGCTCCACATCAAGCTCTGTGCTCTTTGGGGAGTCTGCTTGAGATTCTTTCCCTCTTCCTCTCCTGTTTACCTGTGCTCTCTCTCCTTTTGTAAAATAAATAAATAAACCTTTAAAAAAATAAAAGAAAAATGGCTTTAGGGTAGCAAAGTAAAAGTTGAGGTCCAATAGGACACACAGATGGGTGCTAGAAAGAGCCTGCCTGGCTATTTTGATTGAGAAGTAAAGACTTAAGCTGTCTGGCTGTTGAAAAATGAAAAATTGCACACATACACCCCAGTTGGTGAAATATGTAAGAACTTTTGGTCCAGAATTTGGTCTGTTTAGAGAGAGAGTTGCAACTCTACTAGGTACTAGCAAGCACATAGTTTGATTCTGAACTTTGCATAGATATGTGACATGGGCTAAGTGGGTCCTTATAGACCTGTTTATCTGAAAAGGTAACATTTCAGACTTTCTTTTCCTTTTTAATATTTTATTTATTTATTTATTTATTTATTTATTTATTTATTTATTCATGAGAGACATAGAGAAAGAGGCAGAAACATAGGAGGAACTCCAGGATCATGCCCTGAACCAAAGGCAGACACTCAACCGCTGAGACACCCAGGCATTCCCATATCAGACTTTCTTATTTCTTAGCAAAGCTGCCAGCTTTGGGCTAAAGGTCAGCTGCCCTTTTCACTTGTTTCTTATCCAAAACTATTCCCTTATCTTGTTTCCTCCTTCTTGCAGACTGGGGTCTGTGGTAAAATAACCATTATCAGGAAAAATCTAGCGAAATACATTGTAGGAAGTTAAGAAAAAAAAAAAAAAAAGAAGTCATCTTACTCACTAGAGCTCAGTCATAGTCAAATGTTAGGAATCCAGAAAGAATCTACCATTAAGTCAATAAAAGGTATTAGCCATTTAGCGCTGTAAAAAAAGAATGAATACACAAGTCAAACAGCTGGCTGATCCTGAGTCCATAGATGAAGTGAAAGATAGCATGCAGTCACCATGAGTCAGAAGTGAAGGAGGAGAACTGGCAAGCCAAGTGTAACACGCTCTCTGCTAGGATCTCTCACCACTTCTCCATTGCTTTTACTACTAATCTTAAGATACACCTTTAGAGGGACACCTGGGTGGCTCAGCAGTTGGGCACCTGCCTTTGGTCCAGGTCGTGATCCTGGAGTCCCGGGATGGAGTCTCACATCGGGCTCCCTGCATGGAGCCTGCTTCTCTCTCTGCCTATGTCTCTGCCTCTCTCTCTGTGTCTCTCATGAGTAAATAAGTAAAATCTTAAAAAAAAAAAAAAGATACACCTGTTGTAAGTTCTGCATCTATTCTGGCCAACTGTTCAAACTTGCAGTACCATTTTTTCTGTTCCTCTTGCACAATTGTCTCTTCACTTAAACCTTCTATGTTCTTCCTTTAGGTAGATCTGAGTTTCTTTCTTTCTTTTTAAAAATATTTTACTTATTTATTTATGAGAAAGAGAGAGAATGAGCCGGGGAGAGGCAGAGGGAGCAGTAGATTCCCCGCTGGGCAGAAAGTCTAATGGGGGCCTCAACGCAGGGCTCCATCCCAGAACCCCAGGATCATGACCTAAGCCAAAGACAGATGCTTAACTGACTTGGGCCACCCAGGCACCCCAAGATTTTAGTTTCTGAACTACATTACTTTTCTTCTCTCTAAAGAACGTCTTTGCTGAGTGAAGTAAGTCAGTCGGAGAAGGACAAACATTATATGTTCTCATTCATTTGGGGAATATAAATAATAGTGAAAGGGAATATAAGGGAAGGGAGAAGAAATGTGTGGGAAATATCAGAAAGGGAGACAGAACGTAAAGACTTCTAACTCTGGGAATCGAACTAGGGGTGGTGGAAGGGGAGGAGGGCAGGGGATGGGAGTGAATGGGTGACGGGCACTGGGGGTTATTCTGTATGTTGGTAAATTGAGCACCAATAAAAAATAAATTAAAAAAAAAAGAATGTCTTTTAACATTTTTTTGCCAGGTAGGTCTAGTAGCAAAAAATTTCCTCCAATTTTTGTTTGTTGGAGAATGTCTTTATTTCTCCTTCACTCCTGAAAGATCACTGCATGAGTTGTTTTTTTTTTTTTTTTTTTTTTTGTCTTTTCTCACCACTTAAATTTTCACTCTACTGTCTTTGTTTGTGTGGTTTCTGAGAAGTTGGATGTAATTCTCATTTTTGTTTCTTCTATAGGCAAGGCCTTGTTAAAATTTGAGTATTGTGGTATATTTCAAAATAGTTCCTTTTCTCTTCCTCCTGCAGGAAGCCTGCTGGGATTGCTCTCCGATAGTAACCGTAGGAACTTGGTAAAACTCCTGAAAATAAATCTCACAATATTGAGGGAATTCCTCCATGACTGGGTCCCCTTGGACTTTTTAACCTCTAGACTTGTTTACCCAGAGCCGCCAGAAGTTCATCGGCTGCAGTTCAGGTGCCTCCCCACCCTTTCCTGCCAGTGGAGCCTGGGCAAGCAGCATTACCCTGTCTTCCTCTCTACTCTTGGGAGAGGTGGTTTGCTGTGTGTCCTCTCCTCTCTTAAAGATCCAAGAATAGTTCTCTCTCTCATCTTTTTATAATGCTACACTCTCTCCCTAAGTTATATAATCTAATGCCACCAGTTTTAAATTTTGGACGTTTTGGTTTTTTGCTCCCCAATTTGCAAAAGGCTGGTTCCTTGGTTTTCATGTTTCAGCTCAAGTGTATCCTCTGAGTAATATTCCTAACTGCCCAACGTAAATCAGTTCTCCAGCCATATCCAAACACTTTTTTTTACACTGCCTGTTTTCCTTCATAGTCCTCACCGAACCTGAAATTTTCTTGTTCATTTATTTACTTCCTTAGTGTCTTTTATTGTCTACCGTCTATTTCTTACCACTTGACCCTCAGTGCTTTGTGGGGAATCTGATGTATGGTGGGCGTTCAAAAACTACTTGTTTAAAAGTTATTCATGATTGATAGATAGATTGGTTTTAAATATTTATTTATTTATGGGGGGCGGGCAGAAGCTGAGGGAATGAGACGCTCTCAAGCAGACTGGAGACCCTGTAATCATGACCTCAGCCAAAACCAAGAGTCAGATGCTTAACCAACTGAGCCACCCGGGTACCCCTAAATGGGGTATTTCATTAAAAAAAAAAAAAAAAAAAAACAAAAAACTTTGCTAGTTTGATAGGTGAGAACAGATATATTTATATGTTTATGTTTATTATTTATATTATTTTACTGTGGTTTCTTTTTTATCTATTCTTTTTCTAGATTGCAAGCCTGCTGGAAGTAGAGATTTCATCTTTCCAGGTGTATCTTTTTTCTGGAGACATCTTTATCAAGTTTGGCAGTTTCTGGACAACTCATCTCAGTAATGGGTTGGTTTTACAAAAGACTAGAAGCAAAATAAACTTCCAATATTATCATATCTTCAAGAATGACCAAGTAAAATGTGTTAACCCAAATAGTCTTTGTGAGCTGTTTTGTTTAACTCTTTACATCAGTGGTACTTTGATAGTTTCATAATGTAGACATGACTAAGATCCAATGGCAAGTGATACAAGTATTTTATTACTATTTTTTTAAAAATATTTTATTTACTTATTTGAGAGAGAGAGAGAGAGAGTGAGAGAGAAAGCACAAGAGCAGGAGCAGAGGGAGAGGGAGAAGCAGACTCCCTGCTGAGCAGAGAGCCCAATGTGGGGCTCAATCCCAGGATCCTGAGATCTTGTCCTGAGCCAAAGGCAGACTGAGCCACCCAAATGCCCTGAGTATTTCATTCCTATTAAGAAAGTTCTGGAACCTACGGATAACTTCTTTTTACGAACTAGAGCACATTCAACGTAATTTGTGTAATAACATGAATCTTACTCATTTGCTTTCTGAGTGGGAGAAGTGAGTGGTGAGTGGTGTTAGAGCCTAACCTTTGGTTACAGCAATGCTGTCCACAGAAATATACAGTGAGCTACAGCTGTCATTTTAAGTTTTGTAGTAGACACTTTATTTTTTAATTTTTTTAAAGGATTTTATTTATGTATTCATGAGAGAGACAGAGAGACAGGCAGAGACACAGGCTGAGGGAGAAGCAGGCTCCATGCCTGGAGTGGGACTTGATCCTGGGACTCCGGGATCCTGTATTGAGGCAAAGGCAGATGCTCAACCGCTCTAAACCACTCACATGTACCATATAGTAGCCACTTTAAAAAGTAAAAAGGGGGATGCCTGGGTGGCTGAGTGGTTGAGTGTCTGCCTTGGGCTCAGGGCGTGATCCTGGAATCCTGGAATCAAGTCACACATCAGGCTTCCTGCCTGGAGCCTGCTTCTCCCTCTGCCTATGTCTCTGTCTCTCTTTCTGTGTGTGTCTCATGAATAAATAAATAAAAATATTTTTTTAAAAAGTAAAAAGGACTGAGTGAAATTGAAATGATTTTTAGAGATTGTCACTTATTTGAGATAGCAAGAGAGAGCAGGAGCAGGTCAGGGAGGGGCAAAGGGAGAGGAAGAAGCAGACTTCCAGCTGATAAGAGAACCTGATGTGGGACTCAATCCCCGGACCTTGGGACCATGACTTGAGCCAAAGACAAACAGTTAACCTACTGAGTCACCCAGCTGCCCTAGCAAGATATTTTTTTTTTTTAATTTTTATTTATTTATTTTTTTTGCAAGATATTTTTAAACCAGTGTGTCCAAAATACTATTGATGAGAGAGCAGAAGGCTAGCTAAGGACCCAGCACAAGGTGACTCAAGCAATCCACCCCCTCCAACTCCTGGGTGGACTCTCTTAATGTTAATACCTTACTAGAGGGAAAAACAAGCTTAGCTTGATAATAGCAAGGCAGGATCCTGAGGGTCTTCTTTAGCATATGAAGGTCCTTTTGGAAACCTCCCTTTTTCCTTCTCTCTCCCAATCCGGCAGTATATAATCAATTGCTCCTCACAACCGAGGGCAGCTCTTTCTGCCCTTGGGTCCTGTCCCCATACTTTAATAAAATCACCTTTTTGCACCAAAGACATCTCAAGAATTCTTTCTTGGCCGTGGGCCCTGGGTCTCATCTACATTCAAAACTACATCCTTATCATTTCAATATGTAATAAATGTAAAAAGTCATTAATGAGACATGAAAAAAAAAATTTGGGGGGTGCTTGGGTGGCTCAGTGAGTTAGGCATCTGCCTTGGCTCAGGTCAGGGTCCCAGGGTCCTGTGATCAAGCCCCGCATTCGGCTCTCTGCTCAGTGGTCAGTTTGCTTCTCTTCCCTCTATGATCGCTCTTGCTTTCGCTCTTCCTCAAATAAATAAATAAAATCTTTAAAAAAATGTTTTTGTGTTGTCTTTGAAATAGATTGTGTATTTTTCCACTTATGGCATATCTCAATTTGGATTACATGCATTTTTTTAAAGGTTTTATTTGTTTATTCATGAGAGACATAGGGAGGCAGAGACATAGGTAGAGGAAGAAGCAGGCTCCCTGTAGGGAGCTGTATGTGGGACTCAGTCCCTGGACCCCGGGATCATGACCTGAGCCAAAGGCAGATGTTCAACCACTGAACCACCCAGGCATCCCTGGATCACATGGCATTTAAGTCTCTAAAAGCCTTGTGTGGATAGTGCTGCTCTATCGGACAACCCAGGGTTTATAGTATTTGTTAGGACTTCCATGGGTGCAAGGCAATGGATACATTTTTCAGCCATTGGAAGGGTATTTCTGTAGGTTTCCATAGTAGCAAATCTGAGATAAGGATTTGAGTGGGTTTGTTGCCATTTATTTTGGAGGTGATCCTAGGAAAACATTTGTAGAGAGTGGGGGAGTGAGAGAAAGGAATGAGGCCAACAGGGAGTGTATCAGTGTGCACGTTACTGCTTGGGCAGCTGGGCTCCATCCTGCTGGGCAGCAATGGAGAATTACTTAAACTCTCAGACTAGACTGGGTCATTCTTCTACCAGCTCCCCGTCATTGGCTGAGGGCGATTACAGGGTTTTGGCTTGCCTTGCACATGGGCCCAATGTGCTTGCATAGCCAGAAAAAGACCCTTAAGCAGAGAGTAAGCTGCCTTAGACCTGGAGATGTGCATAGAGGATATGAAGTGGAGAGTGTGTGGCTCCTTCTATAGCAATAGGGATCCTATTAACTTTAGGAAGCCTAGAATTTCATACCACCAAGACTGTCCTTAGTATTACTCATGTTGTTCTTATGAATTCCTACTGCCTGGAATAGTTCTTGGCACACAGTAAGTGTTTAATAAATACTTGTTGACTGTATGACTTTCCTTTGGGTAACTGCTTTATTCTTTCGGGCCTTTCCATGTACATGGGAGACATGGCTATCAGTAGTTATGAGTCATATCTTTTTAATTCTCTGATCAGAAAGGAAAGTGAGGTTTTCTCTTTATAGCTCCAGGAAAAAGAGAGAGAGAGAGAGAAAGAGAAAGCCAGTTGGCTGGTTTGGGATGTGAACTTGTTTCCAGGCCCATCCCTTTGGCCATGGCATTGGCATATTACGATTGCCTAGATTTTTTTTTTTTTTTTTAAGATTTATTTACTTATTTATTCAGAGAGAGCGAAAGAGAGGCAGAGACACAGGCAGAGAGAGAAGCAGGCTCCATGCAGGAAGCCCCATGTAGAACTTGATCCTGAGACTCCAGGATCACGCCCTCAGCCAAAGGCAGACGCTCAGCTATGGAGCCACCCAGGCGTCCCTGCTATGGTATTTGTATCTAAGTTTTTGTGTGGACATATGTTTTCATTTATCGTGGGTAGATTGTGTTGGGGTACATCATCAAAAAGACATGACTGCCAGTTGACCTGTGAGCAGCACCCTAGGAATCAGAGTCTTCTCACCCCCTTTCCTGTCCTTGAAATGTGGGCTCCACTTGATTTTCCCACTCACAGAGGCTACTCCAAGGATAGCCTTGAGATAATGATGCAGTGTTGGGAGAAACTGCATGTTAAATGCGACTGAACTTAGTTAAGATTTTATTCGTGGGTGTGGGGAACCCTTTGTCTTGCTGCTGCCCAAGACGAGCCTTGTATCTAAGTTATCTTTGCTATTAACACTGGTGCCTTCCAACTGGAATGACCTGCCTCTTTCTTGGGTGTCTCCTTGTCCATTAAGCACTGGGGCCAGTTTCAGATTACACCAGAGAAGCTCTTGGGATGGTTCCAAACCAACGGTATGAGGAATAGAATTCCTGGGTAATGTAATTTTACAGTTGTACCACTTTGCATCCCCCACCAGCAATATGAGCGTTTCTTTCTTTTCTCTTTCTTTCTTTCTTTCTTTCTTTCTTTCTTTCTTTCTTTCTTTCTTTCTTTCTTTCTTTCTCTTTCTTTCTTTCTCTCTTTCTTCTCCTTCTTTCTTTCTTCTTTCTTTTCTTTCTTTCTTTCTTCTTTCTTTCTTTCTTTCTTTCTTTCTTTCTTTGTTCTTTCTTTCTTTCTTTCTTCCTTCCTTCTTTCTTTTTTTTTTTTTAAGATTTTATTTATCCATTTATGAGAGACACCGAAAGAGGCAGAGACACAGGCAGAGGGAGAAGTAGGCTCCTCGAGGGAGCCCGATGTGGGACTCCATCCCAGGACCCCAGGATCATGACCTGAGCAGAAAGCAGATGCTCAACCACAACCATTGAGCTACCCAGGCCTCCTATAAATAAAATCTTAAAAAAAAAAAAAAAAAAGCAAAAAAACCTGAGACCACGTCTCAGTTTTGATTGGACATTAAGGGAACGCGAGTATTTTTTTACAATATTTTATTTATTTATTCATGACAGACAGAGAGAGAGAGAGAGAGAGAGAGAGAGAGTCAGAGACACAGGCAAGGGGAGAAGCAGGCTCCATGCAAGGAGCCTGACGTGGGACTCGATCCCTGGTCTCCAGGATCACACTCTGGGCTGAAGGCGGTGCTAAACCGCTGGGCCACCGGAACTGCCCAGGAAATGCGAGTATTTTAATTGTAACTCTGCCAATATCTTTATCTAGAGGCTCTTTGCCATTTTTGTCTTTCATGAAATTTTTGTTGCCAAGAAAGGCAGGATTACATTTTTTTCTTTCAGATGGAGTTGGTGTAGTGCATTCTTGGTTATCAAAATACTCATTGTTTGAGGACTTTGAAATGGTAAATATTCATGGTGCGTAAAAAAGTGTGATACATAACTGTATTATCTAAATTACATTAAAATGCTTACTTGTATAGGGGTGCTTGGGTGGCTCAGTTGGTTGAGTGTCTGCCTTTGGGTCAGGTCATGATCCCAGTCCTGGGACGGCTCTCAGAGCCCTCTGTTGGGCTCCAGGCTCAGTGGGGAGTCTGTTTCTCCCTCCCTCTGTTCTTGCTCTCTTTCCCTCCTTCTCAAATAAATTAATAAAATCTTTAAAAAAAGTAAAAAAAAAAATGCTTACTGTGTAGATACACATATGGGACCTAGGACTCAACTGTGAACTGTGTTATGGGTAACTTTGTTCTTTGTTTCCTGTGTTTTTAAGTTTACTTTTATGCACGTTAACTTTTGAAAAATAACTTTTAAAAAAAATCTAGCCCCCCCAGCAAAGAAAACCCTTTTGTCTGTTGCCTTATGTTTTATGAAGTATACTTAAGAGTTGTGAGGCTCACAATAACTTTGTAGGAAGAGTGGGGAATTTTGATTCTTGTTTTAGACCTGAGAAGAATAAGGGTCAGGAAGTTTAGGTAATGAATGAAAAATCTAGATCCTTTGTTCCCTGGTTTCAAGTCCAATCTTCTCTCTAGAAGTCAACACTGGCTTTCAGTAAATCTCCTAAATACTCCTGTTCATGTAGGAAATAATGATAAAAGGTTTCAAAAGATCTTCGTTAAAAAAAAAGACTCAACAGAAGCTGAAGGGATTGCGTGTTTTTGGCAGTTTGGAACTTGAGAGTTGCAGGGGCTGGAGAGAGGGGTTTGGGGCAGGGTGATGAAGGAAGCCATTAGACTTCTAACTTTAGCAAGCACAATCTTCATTAAAAATTTTTTTTTTAAAGATTTATTTATTTTAAAGAGAGAAAGATCATGAGCGGGAAGGGCAGAAGGAGAGACAATCTCAAGCTGGCCTCACGTGGAGTGCAGAGCCCACCTAGGGGCTCCATCTCACAACTCTTGAGATCAGGGCCTGTATAGTCTGAGTCTTAACTAATCCAGGTGCCCTGAGGTCTTCATCTTAGACTTAGACCTGGTACCTGAGCATTTACTGGGCTGGAAAATTCAGGGAGTTTCAAAGAGAACTGTAATCAGGGGCAAGCTGATTATTTAGATTTATAGATTGCATTATCCAAGAAAGAGCTAACACAGAAAGGAAGTGAATAATCATAGTTTTCTTAGAATATTCAGACATAATTGTCTTCCTTTTTGAAATAGAAATTCTTAAACATACATGAAATATCAAGAGTATTTTAAATCCCCATCACCCATCAATTAAAAATTATCAATATTTTGCCATTCTTACACATTTGACTTATAAAAAATACTTGAATATAGTAAGGGTTTCTTTAAAAGCCATTCACCCGCCCCCCTTCACCACTTTACCCAGGTATAATTGAAGATCAAAGAGTGTATATATTTAAGTTGTGCAAACTGATGGCTTGTTATACATCTACACAATGAAATATATTTTTTAAAGATTTTATTAACTTATTCATGAGAGACAGAGAGAGAGGCAGAGACATAGGCAGAGGGAGAAGCAGGTTTCTGACTGCTGGGAGCCGGATGCAGGACTCTATCCCAGCACCCTGGGATCAGGACCTGAGTGGAAGGCAAAAGCTCAACCACTGAGCCATCCAGGTGCCCCTTACATTATGAAATATTTACAATCAAGCCAATCAACATATCTATTACTTCACATCTTAACCATTTTCCTAAGTTGAGAAAACACAAGATTTACTCTCTCAGCAAATTTCAAGTATATAACATAGTACTGTCAATGAGTCACATTGCTGAATACCAGTCCAGCATTTATTCATCTTGCACAACTGAAATTAGAAGCCATTTTTTAATTCAAGTGTAATTAACACATGGTGTTGTATTAGTTTCAGGTGGACAATATAATGATTCAACAATTCTATACATTACTCGCTACGCATCATGGTAAGTGGACTCTTAATTCCCATCATCCAATTTCACTCATCCCTCACCTACCTCCCCTTTGGTAACCAAAAAGCCATTATTAATAACACCATTTTGGCCAAGGTAAATGGGAAATGATCTTGGGGCACCTGGCTGGCTGTCAGTAGAGCATGCAACTCTTTTTTTTTTTTTTTTTTTTTGAGCATGCAACTCTTGATCTCCGCCTTGGGGGTATTCACTTAACTAGAAAAAAAAAAAGAAGAGAAGAGAAGAGAAGAGAAGAGAAGAGAAGAGAAGAAAAGAAAAGAAAAAAAACGTGATCTTGGGGCACCTGCCTTTGGCTCAGGGCATGACCTCCGGTCCTGGGATCCAGTCCAGCATCTGGCTCTCCGCAGGGAGCCTGCTTCTCCCTCAGCCTGTGTCTCTGCCTCTCTCTCTCTCATGAATAAATAAAATCTTTAAAAAGAAAAAAGTGATCTTGCTGTAAGTACTATGAACTGTCCTTTGTATTTTCTTTCTTTTTTTTTTTTTTAAAGGCATTTTTTTTTTATTTATTTATGACAGTCACACAGAGAGAGAGAGAGAGGCAGAGACACAGGCAGAGGGAGAAGCAGGCTCCATGCACCGGGAGCCCGACGCGGGATTCGATCCCGGGTCTCCAGGATCGCGCCCTGGGCCAAAGGCAGGCGCCAAACCGCTGCGCCACCCAGGGATCCCTGTATTTTCTTTATTCAGTGTTGAAGGGAAGAGAATTTGCTTAGCACTGGTAGGATGGCCACCCAACCACTGAAGACTTCGAGTGGGAATCCGAGATTTTGTTTATTCAGTTCTGCAATCATTGGTTCATCCAATGTGCACTGACCATCACCAGTGGGGGACAGGCCATGCTGGACTCTTGAGTTCAAATCTAGTTTCATCATTTACTGACTCTAAGGTAATGGGCAAGTTCAGTCATTCAGCCTTTATCTTTCTCATCTGGAAAAGAGGAATCATAACATCCTCTGGACTCGGGCCTCGTTAGGGCTAGAGGTGCGGTAAGGTCCCCAGCAGGGCACATCACCGTATTCTGTAACCTGTGTTCTGTCGGCCGTTTTCATTCTGCCTTCAGGTGAGGGCACGATGAAGGACCTCCTGCGGCGGGCCCTCTCTCCATAGCTCCCCTTCCCAGTCTCGGAGGCTGGCAACAAGGTGGCGAGAGCTCCTCTGTGCAGTGCAACCTGGGAGATGCCAAAAGCCTGCGGCCAGTGAGCGTGCATTCGTCTTCCCGAATCGGGAGTCCTTTCACTCCCCTGTTACCTTTCTTTAGGTCTTGCAGCTCTTCAAAGAGCTGCGCGAACTCCTGCTGCTGTCCGAGGTCAAACGCTTGGCTCGCACCTCGGCGAACCTCACACGGCAGCCCCGTCTGGTCCTGATGCGGGCAGCAAGCCCAGGAGGTGCGCTAACGCCTCGGGCCGCCCTCCCACGTGTTCTGAGAGCTGCCCCGAGGGGGCGTTTCCGAGCCGGCGGTTGGGCCAGGCCGGCGCCTCCCCCCGCACGGCCGCTGGGGGCTGGGGCTCGCAGCGCCAACTTCTGCAAAGTCTGCAGCCAGGTGAGAACACGTGTGCGCCTCCGCGCCCGGCCCGCGGGCCACGAGCTCGGCCGACTCGCCTCCGACCTCCGCGGGCTGCGGGCAGAGCGGTGGCCGCCGGCCCGGCCCGGCCCGGCCCGGCCCGCGCGGGGCCGTCGCTCCCGGCCCCCGGCCCCCCGCTCCCGGCCCCCCGCTCCGGGCCCCCGCCGCCGCCGCCGCCGCGAGGCCCGGGGGGCGGGGACGGGGCGGGCCCGTCGGCGCTCAGCTCCCGGAAACGGGTGGTTCCCGGGCTCCCGCCGCGAGGACCGGCGCGCCGCCCGAGCTCCAGCATCCCCGCCCGCGCCTCCCCGAGCAGCGCGACCCGGCGCCAAGATGCTGCCCGTGTACCCGGAGGTGAAGCCCAACCCGCTGCAGGACGCCAACCTCTGCTCGCGCGTGCTGTTCTGGTGAGCGACCTCCCGCCGCCCCGCCGCCGGCTCCCGGGGCGGGAGGGCAGAGGGTCGTGGCGGGGAAGCGCTCGCCGCCCGTGGGCCTCGCCGCGTCGGCCGCGGGGCCGCGTCTGCTTCCCGGCGCGCAGGGTGGGCGGGAGGGAGCAGGGCCGGGTGGCGGGGGCTCCCCGTCCTGACGCTCGCGGCCGCGCCGGCCTCTGGCGCCTGGGAGGAGGAGGAGGAGGAGGAGCAGGAGCAGGAGCAGCACCAGCAGCAGCAGCAGCGCAGCAGCTGGAGCCCGGGCACCGGCGGGGCAGCGGGGGGCAGCGGGGGACCGAGCTGCCCGGGGACAGGGACTGCCCACAGGGAGACCTGATTGGACCCCCCCTTCCACCTATAGTCGGCTTCCCCGGCACGGCTCAGGGATTCGCCCTCCTAAACTAAAGCGGCACCTTTGTCTTCCTAGGCAAGCCGCTCATGAACAACCCTGGACCATTGCCATCCCCCCGCAGCGTCCCCACCTCTTCCGATAGCCCTTCCGTGACCCTGAGCTGCGGCCACACCGGGCTCCCCGTGTGTGTGTGCGCGTGTGTGTGACCGTGTCTCCCTGACCGTCCGCGCGCGTCTCACACTCTGTGTTCTGGTATCCAGTCGGGGCGACTTTCGTGTGCTTAAAAAAATCCTTTGTTTTCTATTTAATGAATGGGAACACTTCTCTCACACATTTTGCTTTGGTCTGGGACATACATAACGACGGTGGAGTATGTTTTTGCACTGACGCTTTCGCAGGTATTTCCATTTCCACCTTGGAGGACCGCCCTGGAGATGGGGTCCTTGAAGCCTGGGGGGTGCTTCCCCGATGTCTACCCCTTAGAGAGTAGTGACCCATGCTGTTAATGCAGGTGGTTTTGTCCAGGAGTCCGATGGCCCTACAATCACTGGAGGGTCCCTGAGCTGGGAGAAAACAAACAGGTGAAAAGTGGCTTGGGAGATAGAGCTGGCGGCTGGTTTTCCATGTGGTACCTGGGACTACTAGGTGGGCCGGAGCCTGTGGGGTTTAATTATACTTGTTTGATTATTAGATCTTTTGTTTCTTGACCCTAAACTAACTCCAAAGCTTTAATCATTCCTACATTCTGATATTTACACTTTTTATAGAAAGCCTTAGAGATCCCGAGGGGATGACTGCTCTCTTAGGCTTGTTTTGATTGTGGTGTATTTGGTAAGTGTGGGGACATCTCTTGGCCGATTGGCCCCTCTCAAAGAAGAGTATGGGTGGAAGAAGGAATTTGGGTGTGGTTATCATAAATAATAATGAAGTAGGCAAATGTCTCCTTCTGGCAGGACAAGAAACTCTGTAAGCACTTTATTTTTTTCATTTCAGAGAGAAAGCACACAAGCATGGGGGGCGGGGGCGAGGGAGAAGCAGACTCCTTGCTGAGCAGAGAGCCTGATGTGGGGCTCCATCCCAGGACCCTGGGATCATGACCTGAGCTGAAGGCAGACACCTAACTGATTAAGCCACCTAGGCACCCCAAGGAAGCATTTTCTAGTTATAGATTTTTCACAATATATGTGCATAAAAATGGGAAGGTGAGGACTTTTGACTGATGACTTTGGTAGGCACTCATATGCAGTTTCCCTGCTGTGGGGAAAGATTGCTTATCCCTGTTTGCACCTGATGGTACTGAAGCAGAGGCCAGTTAAGTGGCCTGGGATCACCGAGCTGTGTATCGGTAGAGCAGGATCCCAAACCAGGCAGTCTGGCTCCTGAACCTGTGTTTTCAGCTGCTGTACTGAGCTGCTCCTTTTGGGATACTTGATCTTAAATGCATGGAGAAGGCTATTCTAAACACAGCTTTTTTTTTTTTTTTTTTTTAATTTTATTTATTCGTGAGGGACACAGAGAGAGGCAGAGACACAGGCAGAGGGAGAAGCAGGCTCCCTGAAGGAAGCCCGATGTGGGACTCGATCCCCCGACCTGGGATCAGGCCCTGAGCCAAAGGCAGGTGGTCAACCGCTGAGCCACCCAGGTGTCCCAATAGCTTTGTACTTGTAGGCCGGACTTTTCTTAAAAGTTGGTGCCGATGGAGGTGAGGTGTGCACATAAAACCTATTAGCATGCTTTAGGCAGCTGTCCTCAAAGCATCGCTCTCACACCTTCATCGCCACCACCTGGGAGCTTGTTAGAAATGCACATTCTCTGGCACCCATTCCAGACCAATTCTGTTATTGGAAACTGGAAGGTGGGCTTAAATCGGTGCTCCAGGTGATACTGATGGAAGGTTGAGCCTGGCTCACTGCTTTAAGCCTCTGTCTCCATTGGCATTGTACTCCATTTCTTTTTTTTTTTAAAGATTTTATTTATTCATTCGTGAGAGAAACAGAGGCAGAGACACAGGCAGAGGGAGAAGCAGGCTCCATGCAGGGAGCCCGATGTGGGACTCGATCCTGGGTCTCCAGGATCACACCCTGGGCCGAAGGCAGGCGCTCAAACTGCTGAGCCACCCAAGGATCCTAGTTTATTTCTAATTATGGTGTAATGCATATCCATGTCCATATATTTTTCTCTATTTCCAGAGGTGGAATAACTGGAGAACGGCAAAACTATTTTGGACCAACTGACCCTCTAGCGATTTGTGTGCATATTTCATTGTCAATTTTAAGTACCTGAATTTTTTTTCTAAGTCAAAGATTAAAAATATCAAGGTTTTGAATTTATTTGATTTATAGAAAAGGAGCTTTATTTTTTTTTTTGTATCTTTGAATTGTGTATTAGATTTTTTTCCTATGAGGCTCTCTTCTCTTTCTCTATTTAACAGTCTATTTACATGAAAGAGAATGAGAGAACACAAATGGAGAGCAGCGGACACCCTGCAGAGCTTGGAGCCTGATGTGGGGCTCCATCTTAGGACCCTGAGATCGTGACCTAAGCTAAGGGCAGATGCCTAACTGGCTGAGCTACCCAGGTGCCCCGAGGCATTTATATTTTTGAAATAGTTTGCAATTGTGCTTATATTTTTTCAGATTTTTTTTGACTTTTTTTTTAAGATTTTATTTGTTTATTAATGAGAGAGAGAGAGAGGCAGAGACACAGGCAGAGGGAGAAACAGGCTCCATGCAGGGAGCCCTACGCGGGACTCGAGGATCATGCCCTGGCTGGAAGGCTGGCTCTAAACCGCTGAGCCACCCAAAGAGCCCTCATTTGACTGTTAATTTTGATCAGAGATTCTTTTTATAAGAATTTAAAAAAAGATTTAAGAAATTATTAAATTTTTTTATTTTTTATTTTTATTTTTTTTTATTTATGATAGGCACACAGTGAGAGAGAGAGGCAGAGACATAGGCAGAGGGAGAAGCAGGCTCCATGCACTGGGAGCCCGACATGGGATTCGATCCTGGGTCCCCAGGATCGCACCCTGGGCCAAAGGCAGGCGCCAAACTGCTGTGCCACCCAGGGATCCCGATTTAAGAAATTATTAAGTAATCTGTACATCCAGTATGGGGCTTAGACTCACAACTCCCAAGAGTTGCATGATCTATGGACTGAACCAGCCAGGTGCTCCTAGGTCAGAGATTTTAAATTTATATATATCTAAAAATTGAGCTTTTCTTTTTGGTTTTTCCTGTTTCCTCTGTAATATATCTTTCTCAGTTTCCAGCATCATCTAAATCTCCATAAGCATTTTCTAATACTAAAGTCAGCTAGAATTTCCTTTTGTATTTGGTATGAGGCCCCATTTTTTCCAAAACAGCCCATTTTCCTATCATGGTTTATTGAATCATTCTTCCTCTTTCCCACTATTGGAAATAAGTGGTGTAGGCTTAGCCAGCTGAGCAATAGATGGTCGTGTCCCCTGAGACTCCCTGGACGCATCCCTGCTCCCCTGCTGTGCAGATGTGTTCTACATTTATGTGTCTATCCTCGTTCCCTCGGTTAGCAGCTCAGGACCTATCCCCAGAGAAGGGGGTTGAGGAGGGTTTGGGCCACATGCATCAGGCCACTGGAGAGTGGCTACATTCTCACTCTTCTGACACTGGCTCAATCTGAGAATGATCACCTTGAAAAATGAATGCTATTAGGGTGACTGCCACTGGTGTCAAATGGACTGGAAACTGCTCAGAGCTGAGGAGGGAAGTGCAGATGCTGAGTGCTGTCATGCTTTTCAGAGGGTGGCTACATTAGGCCTTCAGTGCATAGTGGTCATCAATGCAGTGCGAGCTTTCATTTTATTTCATTATTTTTTGAGGATGTTTTATTTATTTATTTGAGATGTTTCATTTAAAACTGAGGTTTTACACTATTTTCAGAATACTATTTAAGATTTTAATTTTTTTTTTAAATTTTTATTTATTTATGATAGTCACACACAGAGAGAGAGGCAGAGACACAGGCAGAGGGAGAAGCAGGCTCCATGCCGGGAGCCTGATGTGGGATTCGATCCCGGGTCTCCAGGATCACGCCCTGGGCCAAAGGCAGGCGCCAAACCGCTGCGCCACCCAGGGATCCCAAGATTTTAATTTTTAAAAAAATTTAAGAGAGAGCTGGAGAATGTGCCCACATGAGCATGAATGGGGGAGGGGCAGAGGAAGTAGCAGCCTCCTCACTCAGAGCCTCAGTCTGATGTGTATCTGGGGGTTTTAGGACCTTGAGATCATGACCTAAGCTAAGGGATTTTAAGGCCTTAATTAAGATCATGACCTAAGCTGAAGATACTGAACCGACTGAGTCACCCAGCTGCCCCTTAAGATTTTAATTTTTAGTATTCTAAGCCCAACATGGGGCTTAGACTCCCAACCTGGAGATCAAGAGTTGGCAAGCTCTACCGACTGAGCCAGGTGCCCCCAGAATGCCTTTTGTTTTTATTATTTATTATTTTATTTTATTTTTTTTAAAGATTTAATTTATTCATGAGAGACAGAGAGAGAGAGAGAGAGGCAGAGACACAGGCAGAGGGAGAAGCAGGCTCCATTCCAGGCTCCATTCCATGCAGGGAGCCTGATGTGGGTCTCAATCCTGGGTCTTCAGGACCACGCCCTGGGCTGAAGGCAGCGCTAAACTGCTGAGCCACCCGGGCTGCCCTGTTGTTATTATTTTTTAAGATTTTATTTATTTTTATTAATTTGAAAAAGAGCGTGGGCAAGTAGGGGAGGAGCAGAGGGAGAAGGCCAAGTGACTACACGGAGCCCAAGGATTCCATACCACTTGAGATCATAACCCAGGTGGAAACCAAAAGTCAGACGCTTAACTGAGCCTATGTGCCTCTCCAGAGTGCCTTTTAATATTAATCTCCTGTTGCTCGTTAACAATCAGAAATCCAAATTTTGTAGGAGGCTGGGTTAGCTTTTCAGGGCCCGTTATCTGGCCTCAGCCTGTTCCTGTCTTCATTTAGTTTGAGTTTTTGGCAAATATATACAATAGCTTCTGCCCCAAACAAGATAGCCCCTGCAGTGAAATAAGCAGTAACAAAATTAAATATTTATCTCTTAAAGCTTCTGTTTGATTTTTTTTTTTTTTTTATCTTTAGAGTTTTGCATCTGC
The DNA here is from genome assembly GCF_053574225.1 of Canis aureus. NCBI lineage: Eukaryota > Metazoa > Chordata > Mammalia > Carnivora > Canidae > Canis > Canis aureus. Next base: position 15,421,498 of record NC_135627.1, read on the forward strand.
TCAGCCTGAGAGGAGTTAACTAGTGTTCATTCAGGTGTGTCAAGTAGGTAATTTGCCCTTGAGTTCTCCAGGGGATTCCCCCCCCCCCCCGCCCCGCCTTCCTGTATCTCGCAGGTGGTGGCTGCTGTGTGGTGCGTGGAGTCCAGGGACATACACAGCATGAGCCTTTATCCTAAATCTCTCCTGTAACTTCTCCATGGGGCCAGGAAACTCTGCCTCTGTGGGTTTCTTCTGTATGTGAACTCTAAGTCCCTGCAAATATTATATGTTTCTGTGCTGATGAATTGTGTGAAGGTGGTTGCCAGTAATACAATGGGAAGGTCTGGGTTTGGAATGGACTTGACTCTTCTTTTTGGCCCTGCAACATCTGTGTAGCTACCTGTAAATGAATAATCTGAGCCTTGAAATTGGGAGACTGGGGATGATTTTTAATGCAAAGTCACCTAATCTATGGTTAAGGCCTCAGGTGGTTATGGGAAGGGGGCTCCTGAAGAACTGGAATTTAAGTTTGAGATTCATTAAAAGATTGATCCATTTTTATTTTTGTTTAATTTTTAAGGATTTTATGTCTTTGAGAGAGAGAAAGAGAGAACAAGAAGGAGCAGGGGAAGGGGCAGAATGAGAAGTAGGCTGGATGTGGGACTGGATCCTGGAACCCTGAGACACCCTGGGATCATGACCTGAGCCAAAGGCAGATGCCCAACAGACTCTGAGCCACTCTAGCATCCTATTTTTAGTTTCTAAATATTTTATTTTTAAGTAATTCTCTATGCCCAAAGTGGGGTTTGAACTCAAAACCACATGATCAAGAATCATTTACTCTACCGACTGAGCCAGCCAGAGGCCCCAAAGATGGATCCATTCAAAGATCTCTTTACATTATATACATACAGTGAGATAACTAGCAGAGGGTAAGATTATTTTTTTATTTTTATTTTTTATTTATTTATTTTATTTTATTTTTTATTTATTCATGAGAGACACAGGGAGAGGGAGAGGCAGAGACACAGGCAGAGGGAGAAGCAGGCTCCATGCAGGGAGCCTGACATGGGCTGGGTCTCCAGGATCACACCCTGGGCTGAAGGTGGGGCTAAACCACTGAGACACCTGGGCTGCCCCCCCCCCTTTTTTTTTTTTAGAAGTTAAAACTCATGTTTACCTATTTCAGCAGTATTTTTCAAGATACCTTAAAAATGTAGATGAGGGTCCTTCCCTCTCTGTAAGTATTCTGGTTGGTCTGGGTGGGACTTGGGGGATCTGCATTTGAGTTCCCCTGGGCACTTAGAGCCCTCAGAGATGGGTCCGATTAGAGAACAATACTGTCATCCCTAATGGCTATTGAGTGATTCCTATGGGCTCAGACTTTTTTGCTGTGGTAACATCTCAGTCCATTCTCAATCTTATAAGGCAGTGAATACATTTTCACATGTGAGGAAATGCAGGTGCAGAGAGGTTGGGTGCCTTGTCAGGAACAGCTTAGCTAGCGGGTCTCAGTGCACCAGTGGGTTTTCTTCTCACATCCTCAGCACATGCAGTGGTCAGAATACTCCAGCTCTTGTCTGCCCAGCTCTAGCTCCGACAGGTAAACACTGGTTGACCGAATGAATAAATGAGTATGCTGACTCCAGCAGACATTTACAAGTCATGTTAGTGAATGAATATGCTCTTTACAGATGCTTGCATCTGAGACATGTTTTCCTACCCTCTCTTCATCGTGCTGTCTCTTGAATTGTCAAGTATGTTGTTGGCCATCTGTTTTTTTTTTTTTTTTAAAGATTTTATTTATTCATGAGAGACAGATGGGGAGAGAGAGAGAGAGGCAGAGACACAGGCAGAGGGAGAAGCAGGCTCCATGCAGGGAGCCTGATGTGGGACTCAATCCCAGATCTCCAGGATTAGGCTGTGGGCGGAAGGCAGCGCTAAACTGCTGAGCCACCCAAGCTGCGCCCCCCCACCCCGTTTTTTTAAAGATTTTATATGAGAGAGTGGGAGCGAGCACGTGAGGGGGTGGGGTAGGTGAAGAGCAGAGAGACTAGCAGACTGCATGTTGAGCGTGGAACCTCATGTGGGGATGCTTGCTTGAACTCAGGACCTTGAGATCACCACCTGAGCTGACGGAGCCACCCAGGTGCCCCTGGCCATCCAGTTCTTAAAGAGGGAACCTATCAGTTCTTGCCGACTTTGCTGACATCAAATGCCATTGACTGAACTTTAGGCATGCCCTTGGAGTTCTTTTGGCAAGTGTTTCCGAATGTGACTGTGAGAGCAGAAGGGAATGCATAAAGGTACCCACACTCCTGGGGCTTGGGTCCCACTCCTCGGTTCAGTGTCCGCTTATGCTCTTGGCTTCTCTTCCTCCTAATGGGTCTTCCTGCCACTAGTCTTTCCCCTAAAATCCATGCCATCCTTGCGCTTAAGAACTTCTCCCATTTCTATACTGCTTTTTAAGAGAGGTTCTATTTATTTATTTATTTTATATATTTATGTAGAGAGGTTCTTAAGGGTGACATTCAGAATCCTTCTGAACCTGCTTTTTGAGTCTCGTCTTCCACCATTTCTCTCATAACTGGACTTTTTTTTTTATGAGGTGAGGTAGATTTTCTAACTGTTCTGTCTGTGCAGGGCCTTCAGAGCCAAGATTGGGGTCCTGATTGATGATGGGCAGCTGCCTCTGAGTGAACCACTGGGTTGGTTACCAGGGTTGTAGGAGGCTAGTGGGGGGAAAGCAGCTGATGCCTGTATTGCTTCATAGCACCATTGCTAGAGGCCCATTTATACACCTCTGAGCCCTAATCCAGGTGAGATACAGTGGAGCAGTGCCCCACCTGGAGCTAAAGTATCTGGGGATAAATCTATGATGTGATCATAGGCAAGTTTCCTCATCTGTAAAATGGGAATAATCATGATACCCATCTCATAGGGTTGTTGGAGAGTATTAAACGAACCACATACTGGTGAACAGTGAATAAATATTAAAAGATAGCCATGTTAGGCAGCCCCGGTGGCCCAGCTGTTTAGCACCGCCTTCGGCCGTGATCCTGGAGTCCCAGGATCGAATCCCACATCGGGCTTCCTGCATGGAGCCTGTTTCTCCCTTTGCCTCTGTCTCTGCCTCTCTCTCTCTCTGTGTCTCTCATGAATAAATAAATAAAATCTTAAAAAAAAAAAAAGATAGCTATGCCACCTTCCTCTTGTTACTTAAGCATTTGTAAACTTAACATTTCTGTTTGTAAATTGCCATAGTTTTATTTACCTGATAGAGGATAAATGTAAATTGCGTAGTCTTATTCCTTACTCATAGAAACATAATCTGGTGGTAAGGGGGGAAGTGTTGGCATCCTGAAATCAGAATTTTTTAAACAGGATTTTGAATGATTCATGCTAAGGTTTGGGAACTACTTTTCTGAGCTCATTCTCAGCCCTTAAAATCCATTTCTGTTTTGAGAGTACAGTGGGAGGCCAGGGGTACTGATCCCAGTCCCCTTGTGGTTTGGTAATTCTTTCGGCCAATATTTGAGTGCCTTTTTTGTTGCTGAATTCAAATCCATAAAAATAACATTCCTGTTCTCAAAGAGCTCACACAATCTAGTCTACTTAATTCTGTAAATATTGTTAGCTACTGAACAAAACAAGCCCCAAATCGTAGTGACTTAGTTACAAAACAAAGCACACTTAATCTCATGTTTGTAGTCCTTTTTGGGTTGTTAGGGGTGGAGAACTACACTACATACTTACCCAGCAGCTGGACTTTTTATATCCTGTGGCTCTGTCCTTGGGTCCTCTCCATCAAGTCCTCTTCATTCAACTGGAAAGAAGTTGTTTGTGGTTGGTGTTTGCGTCCCTGGCTTGGAACTTGGAAGTGACATACATTATTTACACTCAAATTTTTTTGGCCACGTGTCAATCACATGGTTGCCTGTGACCATGAGGTGGGCTAGAAAGTGTGGTCCACGTGTCTAGCAGTGTTAGCTATGAGAGTTAAGTCAATCCCTACAGGTCAGGTGGGCCCCGTTGCAGATCTATGACATGTGCCCAGGTAGAGGGTTGCGTAAAGAAGGTGGGGAGTCTTCTCAGAGGGGAGGATGGGCATATGTAGAATTGTGGAAAAGGGGGAGTGGCTCCTGAGACCAGTGATAAAGTGTTGTAGATGCCCCTCCCCACCACCTGAAAGTGTTTGATACAGTCATTCAAGGTCTCACTCCTGCCCTGTGTCATCCGAGCCGACTTTCATACTTAATCTCCTCCCCAGTCCTGTGTTCAATGAAGTACATGGGCTTCGCTCCTTCTAGGGCTTCGCTTCTTATTCCATTTCCTGGTTCCATGGCCACTTCTGTGCTGGCCTCTTCATGGGGCTATCTGCTCTTTTTCCCTCGCCTTGCTCCTGTCTGCCCTACTTACAATGTAAGAATCACAGGGTTGGTTGAGAGAGATCTGAGTTTATACTCACTACAGGAATCCCTTCCAGACATTGTGTAGTGGGGAAATTACTGCTCTTACAGATCTTCATACTGGAATACCAGGAGAATGCTGTATTGAGCCAGTTTTCTTTATGGGTGGTTTCTACCCATCTGTGTATCTCTCTTTCTCTTTTTATGTCAACATACAGCCAGTTGACTCTCCCCTCCACATGATAGCCTGTGGATCTATGAAATCTTTCAGAGAATTGTCTCTAGTTCTTAGGAACTGTCTTTAAATGGCAGGGTTTTCAGACCCTCTTCCATCTGCCTGAATTATGGTTTGGTTTATCAATGTCTTTTTTTTTTTTTAAGATTTTATTTATTTATGGGAGACAGAGAGAGAGGCAGAGACATAGGCAGAGAGAGAAGCAGGGTCCATGTAAGAAGCCTGATGCAGGACTCGATCCTGAGACTGCGGGATCACACCCTGAGCCAAAGGCAGACAGACGCTCAACCGCTGAGCCAACCAGGGCGTCCCTATCAATGCTTTCTATTGTGTCATCTAGAACTAGACCTACTATTCTAGGTTTATTCTAGCCAGAAATAGTGTTTTAACTAATTCAGCGATTTAACAAATAATTTTGAGTGCTTGCTGTCCTCCACGTAATGTTCTAAAGGAGTTGGCAAACTATGACCTGCAGGTCAAATCCAGTCTGCTGTTTTTGTAAATAAAGTTTTGTTACAACATGGCTATGCTCATTTATTTATATATTGTCATCTGTGGACTACAGTAGCAGGGTTGAATAGTTGCTACAGAGACTGTATGACCTGCAGAGCCTAAAATATTTGTGGTTTAGTTCTTTACAGAAAATGTCTGCCCACTCCTGTTCTAGATGTTTGGGATATAACAGCAAAATAGGTAATAGTCCCTACCTTCCCTTGACTTAAATTCTCTTGAGAGGGATCCCTGGGTGGCGCAGCGGTTTGGCGCCTGCCTTTGGCCCAGGGCGCGATCCTGGAGACCCGGGATCAAATCCCACGTCGGGTTCCCGGTGCTTGGAGCCTGCTTCTCCCTCTGCCTATGTCTCTGCCTCTCTCTCTCTCTCTCTGTGACTATCATAAATAATAAATAAAAGAAAAAAAAAAAGCCCAAATTTAAAAAAAAAAAAATTCTCTTGAGAGAACAAATAATAAGATAAATAAGTAAAATACAGTGCTAAAGAGAAAAAATGAGGCAAGGAAAGGGTTCAGGAGATTGTGTATACGATAGGGAGATGACAGTTTTAGGCAGGGTGGCAAGGGAAAGCTTCATGGAGAAATCATGCACCTTCTTGGGGTATGGCCAGTGCAAGAGAGGAGGTCTTGCGGACTCTATTGGCCATTGGAAGACTTTGGCTTTACTTGAAGTTGGGACCACTGGAGAGTTTTGAGAAGAGCTCTGATGAGGTCTGCTCAGGAGTTAGTGAGATCACTCTAGCTGCTGTATTGAGACTAGACTAAAGAAAGCCACTAACAGAAAGCAGGGAGACCTGTAGGACATTCACAGTGGATCAGGCAAGAGGAGAAAGTAGCTTTCACTGGGAGGGTGGTAGGAGTGGTGGTGGGGAGTCGTTGGGTTTAGGGAAGAACTTATTTGAAGGTGGAGCTGGGCATCTTCGGATATTAGACTGTGGAACTTGAGAGGAAGAAGCTGGCAAGGTTGCCTCTGGGTTCAACCTGAGTCCCCGGGAAGGATGGAGTCCCGATTTAATGTCTTGCTGAAGCCTGCAGGGAAGAATGGGTTGGAGAAGACCAGGGGTTTGGATTTGACCATGTTAAGTTTGATAATGCCTGCCACACATTTAAGTAGAGAGGTCATGAGTTGGAGGCTCAAGAAAGAAGTTTGGGCTGGTGATAAGATTTGAGTATTGTGAGCAGTGTATACAGTTGGGTCACATGGGGTCAACTGACATCATAGTCCATGGGGTTTATCCCCACACAACACTGCTGTTTTACCTCTGTTTAAGTTGGTGCCATTTTATTGAGGTCAGGATTTAGCATCCTTTTGTTGTCTGTTGAAAATTCTTTGAAAATATTTGTAGTTTTATTTCTAAGTGCCAGAAGGGGTAGGTCCTGGAACTGTCTTGTAGGTTGTGGCTGATCCACCTACAAACCCTTGCTAGCAGATTAAGGTGGCCACAGGTGTTGGAGGGAGGTCGTGTTGTCTGTCTTATAGGAGTCCAGAGGTATCTGATGTACCAGGCAGTCATTCTGAAATCCCACAGAGGAAGGAATTAAGGATAGGTTGGCATGATTTCCTCTTAATGAACACAGGTTGGCTCTTGTCCTAAATAGACTTACAAATTGCCTCCTTCAAAAGATTGTTGATGTGTATTATTTCTGTTAAACTTGCTAGTTCTATTTTAATTTCTTACCAGTTAATGCATAACAGTTTCTCAACCATCACAATGATTGAATTACCTGGGCAGTCATACAGTTTGTATGCCTGGCCCCTCTGTAGGCAGACTTGAATGATCATCTCTGGGTGGAACCTAGGCATTAGCATTTTAAAAATATTCCCTGTGAGGTTCTGTTCTTTTCTTTTCTTTTCTTTTTTTCTTTTCTTTTCTTTTCTTTTTTCTTTCTTTCTTTTCTTTCTTTCTTTTCTTTTTCTTTTCTTTCTTTTCTTTTCTTTCTTTCTTTCTTTCTTTCTTTCTTTCTTTCTTTCTTTTTTTCCTTCTTTCTTTCTTTCTTTTTTCTTCTTTTTTTTTGTTTAATTTATTTATTCATGAGAGAGAGAGACAGACAGGCAGAGGGAGAAGCAGGCTTCATGCAGGGAGCCTGACATGGGACTCGATCCCAGGTCTCCAGGATCATGCCCTGGCCTGAAGGCTCCCTGTGAGTTTCTGATGGATACTGAAGACCAAGGCAGACAGCTTTCCAAAGATCAAACACATTTCTGTGCATATTTCCATTCTTTTGGTCAAGGTTTCTGAACTGGCCTCATCACCAAACCATGAGATCCTTTGCAAGTTCCTCTCTTAGCATGAGGACAACTGGTATTGTAGGGTATATTCATCCCTGTGAGGACTCAGCAAGTGATGGGGGTGGGGTGGGGGGGATGAGAGGGCTTGGCAAATTTGGGCATTTTAGAGATACTTGGTCCTTGGGTCTTTATAGTATCTCCTTGTTGAAGCCAGCTTTGTCCTCATTTTGGCCATGTAGAACATCATGGGGCTTGAAATTCAGTTATGTCTGACAAGTTCCAGATCTTGAGCTTCTGCCTCCATGTCTAGCTGTTTATTTCCTTTCCCGTGGTCAGACAAGGATGCCTGGGTTGAGTGAGTTTAGGGAGGGTCACTGAGTGGCTGGCTATCTCACACTTGTCAGTGAATATGAGCACCTGTGTAGCTCAGTAGTTGAACATCTGCCTTTGGCTCAGGATCATGATCCAGGGTCCTGGGATGGATCCATATTGGGCTTCTTGTGGGCTTCTCTCCCTCTGCCTATGTCTCTGCCCCTCTCATGAATATGTACATAAAGTCTTAAAAATAAAAGCTTGTGAGTATAAAATTACTCACCTAATAAATAAACTATTTTTATTTGGATATGTTTATGGGTGTGTTCTATGGGTCAGGATATGACTGACATTGTAGGATAAACCCAATGGACCACTTTTAATGTCTCCTCTTGAAGCCACTCTTCACCATAGAGGCAATGAGCACTTTAACAATAAGAAAGGTGTCTGTCTTAATTTTTTTTAAAGGTTTTATTTATTTTTCATGAGAGACGCAGAGACAAAGACTGAAAAAGGTTTTATTTATTTTTCATGAGAGACGCAGAGACAAAGGCTGAGGGAGAAGCAGGCTCCCCGCAGGGAGTCGGATGCGGGACTTGATCCCAGAACTCCTCCATCCAGAACTCTGCAATCATGCCCCGAGCCAAAGACAGACACTCAACCGCAGAGCCACCCAGGCCTCTTGTGTCTGTCTTATTTTAAAAAGGGAGGTTTACTGACGGCCTAAAATTTGATTCCAGGATCCTTAGACTATGACTGAGTGGAAGTCAGAGGCTTACTGACTGACCACCCAGACACCCTCCTGACTGCATTTTAAATGAGTTTTTCTTGGGGGGCCTGGGTGACTCAGTGGGTTAAGTGTCTGCTTTCGGCTTGGGTCATGATCTCAGGGTTCTGGGGTCAAGCCCCACATCAGGCTTCCTGCTCAGCAGGAAGTCTGCTTCTCCCTTTGCATCTGCCTCTCCCCCATCATGCTCTCTGGTTCTCCCTTGCTTGCTTGCTTGTGCTCTCTCTCTCTTCAAATAAATTAAAAATTAAAAAAAAAAAAAGTTTTCCTTTACTCAGTGTCACAGGAGAGAGCCTCAGACTGGAGCCAGAGGGACCCAAGTGCTCGTCCATGATCTTGCACTTACTGGTTGTATGACATTAGGCAAGACACCATCATTTTTGGGCCTTAGTATCCTCTTGTACACATTGGGAAAATTAAACTTACTTTGATGTATTCTGAAACTTTGTCTTAAGTATAATGAATAAAATCCTCTACACTTCTTTTTCTTACTCACTTGCAGTGAAGCAGGGCAAGTCAGCAGGGGGGTAATATGGAAGTGGTGCAGTGTGTAATACACATCTCTGATGAATGGAGAAATGACCTGTTAAGACTTGTTAAAAAGAAAGGAACACAGGGGAATGTAATTTATACTCAGAACTGGGACACTGTCTGTGGAAGCGCTTGGAAAATTATAAGTGGTGGTAGCTACATCCTCTAGAAGTTTTCTAGAAACAGTACCTCCCAGAGCAACCTGGCTGAAACTGCCCAAGTCAGCTTCAGCACTAACCTTCTACTAATGGTGCTGATAACCTTGATCTTGGACTCTATCCCTACAGAACTGTGAGAGGCTAACTTTTTGTTATTTAAGTCACTCTGTCTATGGTACTTTGTTATGTGGCCCCAGCCGCCTTAGGCACCCCTCATGTCCCACAGATGTCTTGGTTACAGTTGGTGCCACTGATCAGAGCTGCTTTGTACTGTGGTCATTTGTCCTCTGTCCTGTATTAAGCACTAAACTCAATGAAGGACTTAGACTTCACAACCTTAACCTTCTATTGACCTGCTTGGTATAGACCTGCTGCCTCATAAATTCTGAGTTGAATTCAGGTAAAAATACCCCAAAACTTCAGACTTGGAGGCAGTACCCTTAAAAATGCTTCAGAAAGACAAAACCAAAACCAAAAACGCTTCAGAGTACTTTAACTCAGGAGGAGGATGAGTTTTGTCCCCGGACTGGCAGACTGGGTGTACCAAGTATCATTCTTGCTCTTGAAATTCAATCACTCATTCTTTTTATTAAGATTTTATTTATTTACTCATGAGAGATAGAGGCAGAGACATAGGCAGAGGGAGAGGCAGGCTCCATGTAGGGAGCCTGGTATGGGACTTGATCCCAGGACCCCAGGATCATGACCTGAGCCAAAGACAGATGCTCAACCATTGAGCCACCCAGGTGCCCCTTGATCTATCATTTTTGTGTTCATTTCCCCTGAACTTGGTTCGTGCATCTTTGGTGAAGGGCTGTCTAGGGTAAGTACGTTCAGGAAGGCAGTGAGGTAACTCAGTCTCGTGCTCTGAACTTTCTCTGTTGCATGTGCACGGAAGTTTGGGAAAGCCCCATGCAAGTCCTTAATATCTCCAGTATTTTTTTTTTTTAAGATTTTTTATTATTCATGAAAGACAGAGAGGGGGGCAGAGACACAGGCAGAGGGATAAGCAGGCTGCACACAGGGAGCCCGATGCGGGACTCGATCCCTGGACTCCAGGACCACGCCATGGGCCAAAGGCAGGCGCCAAACCACTGAGCCACCCAGGGATCCCCATGTCTCCAGTATTAATAGCTGAACAAAAGAGTTGCCTCTGTTTTCAGGCATATTCAGAATCCTCTGTGCTTTGCCCCTTTTGGATATAATGTAGTCCTGTTGTTTCCTTGAAACAGATATTTTTTTGAAACAGATTTTAAATACAGAATCAGTCCCTCTGAGTAAGCCAAATTAGATCCCCGCCCCCCGTGGGTGAGTTTTAATCCCCTCTGCTAGGAGCTGCTCAGAAAGTAAATTGAAGTCTTGAAGGGAAATTCCTAAGGCTGCTTCAGGGACCCAGTTCCTCAGGAGGGAGGGATTCCTTTCCTGTAAGGGGGAGGCCCAGCTTCTAAGAACTGCTTCCAGGAAGGATGAGGTGTAGCAGGAAAGAATCCCACAGAGCAGCAGACTCCGACACACTTTTGAGAAGGGAATTCATTGCCTTTGATTTCTGGGAATTGGTGTTTTTTCTTTTTTTTATTCAGGGCAGACCGAAAGTGAGTAAATGCTCCCTAAGGCATGAGGCTGTGGGGAAGGTGGTTTGTGAGGGGGTGAGGGCTGTGGCAGTTGGGTTGAACCCCGGCTGGCAGACTGGGGATGAACCAGGGGCAGGCCGCCCCCCTGGACAGAAGGTCACGTTCAAAGCCATTAGGCGGTTTCCTCCCCGTCAGGAATTTCAAGGAAGGGGTGACCGGTGAACAGTGATGCGGCGCCCTGTGCACCCGGGCAGACCAGGCCGTGCGTGTGGGGAAGGTAAACACGAGGGAGGCTGGCGTGTCCTTCCACGGCCGGCCGTGGCCTCCCGGAGGAAGGCAGGAAGCCAGGCAGCCGCGGCTCCTCCCTGTGGCTCCTGCGGAGCTGCCGGCGGCTGGAGGTCCCCCTGCACACTTCCTGCCAGTTCTGTGCTGGCTTCCTCCTGCTCCCACCTGCTCTGTTCTCTTCAGCCTTCTCTGCCGTGTCCCCCGCACCCCGCCGCCCCCAAATGCCAGCCCTGTTTCCTGGCTTCCACAAAAACCCATCTGCCGTGGGGGTTGGGGAGTTTGGAAGATAGGGGTGGAGTGTTGGGTGGGCTTTGTGCCCCCCACCTCTCTCTCAGCTCCCTTTCCTTCTCTGAAGTAAGAGGCAGTGTCTGTTCCCCACCATCCCTCCCTCACATCTTGGGCACAGCCATTCTGGTCACTCCAGAACATTCCTGAACCATGTTCTGCCTTATTGTGTAAATACCTCTAGCATGAGGTGCAGCGCAGCTGCCATGACGGTGATCATGTCTAACGTTCACGCGTTGCCAAGCGGGCCGCTTTCTTCGCCTCCGGCTAAGGAGACTGAGGGACAGAGGTTACGTCTTGTGCCCCAAGCAGCACAACGTAGGAAATGGAGGAGATGGGGCTGTTGGAATGTGGGCCTCGGGTGTCAGAAGCACGAACACGGGCCGCAGAGGTCCCGCGAGGCAGAGCAGGTGCGTGTGAGCCTGAGGAGCTGGTGTGGTCTCGGAGACGCTGCTTGGTTTCCCCCTCCCTAAATCCTTAAAAGAGGCACACCTCCAGAAGCCTCCTGCCTTACAGACGACTTCTTTCCTCAGGCGTAGCCATCTGGCCATCTGGTGTCCGCGTTTCAGGCCCAATCTTAGCTTCCGAAGTGGCCCCTGACTCCTGGTGGATTTTAGCCTTAGGTTAGATTGTAGAGAAAAGAAGTGTTTGTGTTCTTTTATAATCTAGGTCTCCCATTTTTTTTTTTTTTTAAGATTTATTTATTTGAGAGAGAGAGTAATGGGGCAGGTGGGGGCAGAGGGACAGAAAGAGAATCCCAGACAGACTCCCCGCTGAGCCTGACTTGGGGATCGATCCCACAGCCTTGAGAGCAGGACCTGAACTGAAATTAAGAGTCTGACACCCGACTGAGCCACCCAGGTGCCCCTATATCTATCTGGGTCTCCGAATATGCCACCATCCTGTGTTGTTCTGGCATCCTTTTATTCCGGAAGGAAGTGGTTTGGTGTAGTAGTCTTCCTCCTACCCTTTCCTCCACAAAAGGAAAAGATATCATTCCTTGATTTGATAGGAAATCAGGTCAAGAACATTTTTGAGGGGTACCTGTGTGGTGCAATGGGTCAAACATCCAATTCTTGGTTTTTGGCCCAGGTGGTGACATGGAGCCTCTATACTCAGCAGGGAGTCTACTGGAGAGTCTCTCCCTTTGCCCCTCCTGCTTTTCTCTCTCTCTCTCAAATAAATAAATCTTTTTTTTTTTCAAAGATTTTATTTATTTATTCATAAGAGACATAGAGAGACAGAGACACAGATACAGGCAGAGGTAGAAGCAGGCTCCATGCAAGGAGCCTGATGCAGGACTCGATCCTGGGACTCCAGGATCATGCCCTGAGCTGAAGGCAGGCGCTAAACCGCTGAGCCACCCAGGGATCCCCTCAAATAAATAAATCTTAAAACAATTTTTTTTGATTCCCTGAGGTCCTAGGGCTGCTGCCAGCCTCACTGTTTTTAATTTTTCTTTTCATCGGTACCATGTAGTTCTAACTCTTGGTTTGCCCAGGACAAACCTGGTTTATACCCCTTATTACATTGTAATTATTAACAGCACCTCCTTTTATTCCTAGGAGTGTCTTAGGTTGAATGATAAATAATATTGCTCTAAGTGAGCTGAAGTTCATATTCCATAAACTGTACCCCTCACCCCACCATGGCACTTGGGCAGGAAATGTGGTCAGGGTGATTCCAGTATCTACTATACTTGTACTAGGAGTAATCGCTTGTGAAAACCTATGATCGTCCCCACCTGGGAGAACAACTTGTGGCCTGTGCTTTGTTAGAATGCTGGCTATGAAAGCTATAGGGAGAGCGTGGAGCCCTGGAGGTGACCCCTTGAAGACCAGGAGGGTCCTAGCAGGCTGTGGGAGCATTGATGGGAACGTCTCACTAGTGGTCCAGTTTGTGGAGCTGGAGGGGTCTCCTGGGATGGGTGTGAGTCCAGCCAGTGAAGACCACTGTACTCAAGCACTTAGCTTCTTAGTGTGAGGCAGAGAGAGCAACCTGGACAGGAGATCATGACCAGGGGGCTCTGGTGAGCAGTTTGGGAACCTGGGAAGTCCTGGGTAAGGGGGGAGAGGCTGCAAGTCCCCCGAGATGATGTGGACCTTTATCTTGGCGGGGGGGGGGGGGGGAGGCTGGCTTAGCTGATAACTGATCCTAGAGCTTTTGGATGGGCTGAGGCCTCTGAGGGGCCCTTGATGCGACCCAGCCCTTGGAGTCTGTTGAGCCTGGAGGAGGCTAAGACACGGTGCGTTGGCATGTTGACATATTGGCACTCGGCGGTGACTGTCTTGGCTGATTAACTGTGTGCCTTTGGGCCACGTGCAGTCTGAGCCAGTTTCTGTATTTGTCAGTTGAACATGCTAGTAGTAACTCTGGGTAGATGGGAAAAGTCCTAAAGCCCAGCTTGATTCTTTAATTCAAGAATTCCTCTCCCAGATTCCTTGATTCATTCCCTAGATGACGTTTTTTCATGATCTTGGCTCAATTAGAGGCAGATGCTTAGAGTTTCAGGGTTTTTCTGTAAGTGCCTTAGACCTTAGGGCTTCTCACTTGCTGACTTCTTGCTTAGGAACATGCGCATCCGGCTTCCATCCAGGCGGTCCATGCCTGGCCGCCTCTGAGAGCCCTGCCTTATCACTCCAGCTAGAGGAGCCACCCCCATGCTCGCCACATCTGTTTTCATTTTCTTTCTTTTCTTTTCTTTTTTTTCTTTCAAGATTTATTGGTTCATGAGAGATGCAGGGATACAGGCAGAGGGAGAAGCAGGCTCCTTGCAAGGAGCCCAATGCGGGACTCGATCTAGGATCATGCCCTGAGCCAAAGGCAGATGCTCAACCACTGTTGAGGCCTCCCTGTTTTCATTTTCTATCTGATAGTTATCATTGTTAACCTGTCTTAGTGTGTTGTCCTCTGCTTCCCTTCCTGAATGTGAGCTCCATAGAAGATGCTCCCTCTGGGCTATAATCTAGAAGAGTGCTTGTCACATGGTGGGCTAGCACTAAAGACTTCATTTCAACTAGTGAATGTTAACACTCCTATTTCCCACAGTCTTGTTGTTGAGAATCCTGGTTAAAAAAAAAAAAAAAAAAAAGGTGAGTTGCCTCTTTTTTTTTTAAAGTTTTAATTAATAAAGGCATTGTACACATGGTGTACTTGGAGAGAATATGAGGGTTGCTTCCATGGGGATGAGGAAGGAAGATGCCGTATGGCTCTGGCCTCTTTGGAGGGAGGAGGAGAAGGAGCAGCATCTCCTTCTCTTGGGTTACACAGTTGGGTACTCACTGTTCTTGACAGCTGCAGGATGTGTGTGAGGGGGAGTGGTCTGTCGCCACCTTTCCTTCCTTATGATGAAGTGCAGGTGACCTTCATGGAGGGATGAGGAGCTTGCTAGAGGGGTTGGTATAGGACTGGAGAGACAGGACAGACAGGAGCCAGGGGTGACAGCCCATCTGCAAAGCATGTCTACAAGGTATTCCCTGCAGTCTCTTTGTGCTGTTTTCAGTTGCTTTTTGCCCCCCACCACTGACTTTTTGTGTTTATAGGAAACATTTTTCAAAGTGAATGGGAGAGGATCCTAAGATGATGAAGAAAGCTATTTTAGCGTGTCCTGAGATCCTCGATGGAGCTTTCTCTCTTCCACGTCCTACTGAATGAGCCCTTTAATAGACCATGTACAGAGGCTTTTCAAAGGATGTTTTTGTTCTTTCTGAATACGCAGCTAGGGATGGTGTGTTTGTAATTGACCTAATGCTTCAAAGAATGAACTGGTTTAGCTGGAATACCATGGACATAGTATTGCCAAGTAGAAAAGCATAGGATTTATAATTAACTTTCCCCCCCTTAACTCTGAATAATAGGCAGAGGGGTTCTTACATTTTAAATTGGTGTTATCGGGCAGCCCGGGTGGCTCAGCGGTTTAGCGCCGCCTTCGGCCCCGGGCCTGATCCTGGAGACCCGGGGTGGAGTCCCACGTCATGGAGCCTACTTCTCCCTATGCCTGTGTCTCTGCCTCTCTCTCTTTCTGTGTCTCTCATGAATAAATAAATAAAACCTTAAAAAAATATAATTTGGTGTTATCGTTTTGGACCACGGTTCTCTGTATTGTGTGTAAAATATGGTGTGCTGGTCTCCTATTTTTTTGGTACTATTCTTTTTGCTTGTCAGGATGTGGCCAAAAATGGCATATTGGAGGTCTGGAATCAGAGCTTTGCAAAGGTGCCTAGAAAAGAGTGGAAGGCATGGCCCAAAGAAGGATTGGTTTGTTGTGGAAGAGCGGCTTCAAGTTCAGAGCCAGCCAGAGCATGGAGGATATTTTTGGTCACACCTTCACTTCTGCCTCTGGGCTGTGAAGACCTTGTATGTTTTATTTGTGGACTTTAAGCAGCTGTTATTAACTCGTGGATAATTACCAGAAATATGAAGTCAAATCAGTGCTTATTATTAACCCTTTGCCTTTTCACCTAAGAACTTAGGGTGGCGGTGTTATAAAAATTAAAAAGGAGGCTCGACTACTTTGTTATTGAATCTACTTGAAGTAAAATCATAGCTGTGCAACCACCTGCCCTTGTCCCGCACTCCTCATACCGTTTCCCAAAAAATAATTTTGGATTTTATGGCAACCATACAAGGGGCTGAAAATTCCATCAGAATGTTCGAGTAGGGACTTAGATATTAATTCATTGCTTTGCTGGATGATGCTCTAGAGAGAAATCTGATGGCCAGGACAGAGAAGGGAATTTGGGCAGAAATAATAGCTGAAGCAGGTTTGTTAGGAAAACCCATGGGCATCTGGGTGGCTCAGTTCAGCGTCTGACTCTTGTCTTGGCTCACGTCATGATCTCAGGGTCGTGAGATCGAGTCCCGGGATGGATTCATGCTCAGTGTGGAGTCTGAAATCCTTTCTTCTTCCCCCTCTGCCCCTCCTGCGCTGCACGTGCTCTCTCTCAAATCTTAGAAAAAAGAAAAAACCCTGGAGTCAGCCAGAGAGGAGGCAGTCTAGAGAGCAAGAGGGTTCATGGTGCTAAACCAAAGTCTCATTAGGTCCTTAGCTTACTCAGTGGAACAGAAGGACATGCACCAAATACTACCTCTGTGGACGTGTTGTTTAGTTTTAATTTTTTATATTTTCAGTGATTATCTCTGGGGAATTGAAGGCATGCATGACTTTGTCCGATAGGAGACTCATGACCCCAAGAGAAGGGAGCAGACACCAAAGAAAGTGATAATGGGAGACATGATTCAGGATTTCACACCTGAGCCCAGCGGCCCTAGCCATGGTGCTGCTGGGCAGTGTGGTGCTGCCCCTGAAATTTGCTCTTACCTGGTGGGAGGCCAGAGATCATCAAAGCTGAAAGAATCACCAGGAAAAGAAAATGTCTAAAAACTATAACACCACATGCTATTTGGAGACTTTAGGGGAGGAAAAAGGTTTGGAAATTTTGGGGTGGAGATTCCAAATAAGGGAACTTGTTTCAAATAAATTGCTTTTGAGTTGGTTAGGATTAAAAAAAAAAAAAACTGATTGAAGTAGATGCTTCTTCCTGAGTTTTTTTTCGGCTAAATATGTTTTCCTTGTCTTCCTTGAAGATGTAAAATAAATGAGGTCACACATTTGAGTTGTTTCTGTGTTAAGTAGAAGGTTTTTTTTTTTTTCTAAGATTTTGAGAGAGAGCACAGTAGAGAGGAGGGGCACAGGGAGAAGCAGAGGGAGCCCCACTGGGGGCTCCATCTCAGGACCCTGAGATCATGACCTGAACCGAAGGCAGATGCTTAGCTGACTGAGACACCCAGGTGCCCCTAGAAGACAGTTAGGTTTGCCCAGGACACACTGTACACTAGGTGCTTTGGAGGAAACAGCAAAAGGTAGAAAAGCACTTATAACCCTGTGGGTCTTCTTGACCACTCAGAGTAGAGGGGATTGCTCTAGAGCTCGTGTTTGCTTATGAAATTTGTGGTAATTTCAAGAGAGGCTAGGCTGGGGAGGGCTGTTTTTGTTTTCCCCGTCTGTGAAAGTTTTGTCTTGAGTGCATAGAGTGATAGCTTCCTAAGTGCTGTACTTGACTGCCAGTACCCGGTGTGCCCTGCTATCGACATTCTCCGCTGGGGTCTAGGAGCACTTCCCCAAGGAAGCTGCCTCAGCTGTGTACTTGAGGTAGACCAACCTGTGCTCTTGGAGTACAGTCAGTAATCTAGATTTCTCAGGAATTCAGATTCAAATGGGTTTTTCTTATTGGGCAGAGTTTACTTAGAGTTCTTGGGTGGGTGGGAGCTTCTTGGCTGTGCAGCATGTTTTCCAGGCTTTTACTGACTACAGATCTAGGGCAGAGGGTGTCCTGTTCCTGTCCTACAGGTTGATGTGAAGCTGTCCTACAGGTTGATGTGAATCTGAGCGAGCCAGCCAGCTGAGCCAGGGGACTGCTCTGCTTCTCTTAGGCCCCTGTCTGCTATATAAATAGAGAAGGAAGCTAAAGTTAACTACGCTTGAACTTAAACCGGAGAAAGTCCCACTGGAAACCAGAGTGTCTCAGAGTATCCTTGGGAGTTAACTGCCAAGTTTTTTTCTGCTTCCTGCAAACTTTGGACAAGCACAGTAATGTTTGCGTGCAGGTTTTATAAACACTCGACTGCTAGGATGCTGAGGGCTAAGGTGATACAAATATTTGCCGAGGTTTTATGGACAAACCTTCTGTTGATCATCGCTGTGGCCTCCAGCAGTAAACAGCCTCCTGCATGGGCTCCTGTCTGCGCAAGAGCTGCGTGGTTGGTGGAGGCCGTGTGACCTTCTTGTCCTCTCCCACCGCATGCCAGCAGCTGCAGTTTCCGTGCAGTCGCAGTGACCGCCTTCACAGATCCCACTGTTGACAGCCCTGTCCTCTGACTCAGGGTGGCAGATATTGTTGTTGATAGAAGCCAGCCAGCCCGTATCATATTGCCCACACTAATGTCATCTGTCTGCAGCTGTCTCGGCATACATTACTAGCTGGACTGGAGTTAATCATAGATCTGGGTTGACCTGTGTTACAGGTCAAGAGCAGCAGGCCAGCTGGCTATTTCTGGTTGGGTCTTTTCTGCTGTGCCTTCTGCTATGCATCCTGTGATCACTACTACTGAGGCAGCTGAAAGGAGAACCTCTGGTGGAAGGCTCAGCCTCAAGCCTTGCTACTGGAAGTGTGATCTGCAGACTAGTGGCCTGGCCATCACCTGGTGCTTGGGAGAAATTCAGGGTCCTAGGCCCCACCCCAGACTTGGTGAATCTGAACTTGGATTTTAACAGATCCCAGGTGATGTGTATGCATGGACCTAGGCCAGACTCCTGTTGGTTAAAGTTGGGTTGCTACCTCATCCAGGTTTGGAGGATGGGAAGAGGGAGAGTGTGAAGAGGTGTGCACATAGTTCAAAGGCCTGAGCCCTGTAAGTGACTTGCATCTCTTCCTCTTGTGTGCCACATGGTCTCACCTAGCTGTAAAGGGGGTCTAGGAAATAGGGTTTGGATAAGGGGAGGAGGGGGGAGGGTCAGACTCACAAATAGGCCAAGGAGTGGACTAGGTGAGCTAAGCTGTGGGTTTGGTTCAGTGATCAATTGATGTCCATCTTTCCTTCCACTGTTCCTTTTCCAGTACTTAAATCACTATCAATTAAAATTTTTTTTAGAAGAAGTGCATGCACATGAGGGTGGGGAGGGGCAGAGGGAGAGAGAATCTCCACTTCATGACCTTAGCTGAGATCATGACCTGAGCCGAAATCAAGATGCAGATGCTTAACCGACTCAGCCACCAGGTGCCCCTAATTTAATTATTTAAAAAGTCTGCTGCTTGGAACAAAACTTTGTTCTTAACCATGAATGACACCTATTTAATTGTTGGATAGCTCACTTTCATGGAGAAAATAACCAACCTCTAAGACCTACATAAATGTGGATTTTCCTCTTGTCTCTCTGCCTCCCTTCTTTCCTGTCTCCTTATCTTTTACGATGGAGAGTGACCAGCATATACGACAGTAGAGGGAACAGTATCATGAACCCTTGAGTACCTGTTTTTAGCTCATGGCCAGTCTTACCCCAACTCTGTTACTCCTGTCCTGGATGTTTGTGCCTTTTTTTTTTTTTTTTGGAAAAAAGTGTAAGTGTGATGGGTGACCAATAGTGTTAGGGCTGATTGTGTGTCTCCAAAACTCATGTAGGAACCCCAGTGCCTAATACCCACTGTATTTAGAGATACAGCCTTTAAAGGAGTGATTAAAATGAAGACCTCAGGATGGGCCCTAATCTCGTCTGATAGGCCAGAAGAAGAGAAAATTTGGACTCCCATAGACCAGGGGGCACGCACACAGAGGAAAGGCCATGTGAGGACACAGGAAGTGCCATCTGCAAGCCAGGGATAAAGGCCTTAGGAAACCAATGCTGCCAACACCTTGATCTTGGACTTCTAGCCTCCAGAACTGTGAAAGTAAATTTTTGTTGTTTAAGTCCTCTTGTCTTTGGTATTTGGTTTTGGCAGTCCTACCAATTGAATCTATATATATATTTTTTCCTCTTAAGAGAGGGTAGCAAAACCTACTTTTGTTACTGGGTCACTGGATACATTTGTTATGTGATTTTTCACAAAAATTTCTAGGAAATGGTCAATATGATTTTTTTTTAAAGATTTTATTTATTCACGAGAGATAGGTACAGATATAGGCAGAAGGAGAAGCAGGCTCCTTATGGGGAGCCTGATGTGGGACTCAATCCCAGGACCCCAGAATCACAACCTGAGGCAAAGGCAGACTCAACCACTGAGCCACCCGGGTGCCCCAACGCCACAGTTTTTAATCTTTATTTTATAAAACAGGCACAGAATATTATACAAGATAAAGACAAACATTAGGGAATTGTTATAAAGCCCCTTGTAACCACCACCCAAGTTCTAGAATGAGATTTTGCCAACTTTCCTTTCTCACTCTCCCCCATATCCTGTCCTAATCACAAGCTCTTCCCTTTCCTCAAAAAGAACTAAAAGTTGCTTTCAAACTCCCTAGGCTATATCTTTTAAATCTTAACAGGTATATGTTTCTTTTACTTTTTATTTTATTTGTAAGTAATCTCTACAACCAATGTGGGGCTCGAACTCACAATCTCATGATCAGAGTTGCATGCTCTACTGGTTGAGCCAACCAGGTGCCCCTGCTTTGTCCTATATTTTATGAGTGTGCATACTTTAACAGTTTCACAGTCTGTTTTTAGAATGCAGTATTTAAGATAAATACACCTTTAAGTAACACCAGTCCTATTTCTTAAAACATCTCTAAAATGTTCCATCATGTTAATGTGTTTTAGTAATTTATCTGTTTTTGAGCATTTACAATTTGGCTACATTTTAAAGTAGGATTTTAATTATCGAATTTTTTGGATTCTTCTGAACCATATAATCATTCTTCTCAAAAAGACATGTCCAGTACCTTCTCTGCCTTGGCACTGGGGAGAGAAAGTGCTGGCCTTCTCTTATAAGCTTTAAAGCTTGATTCTATGGAGTAAATTGTCAAAAATTAAATTTTGTGGCAAAGGATACTCTGGCTTTCTAGGTTTAAGAATGTATTCCTCAGTTGGTTTTTCTTTTTTTATTTTAAGATTTTATTTATTTGAGAGAGACAGTGTTTGCAGTACATGAGTAGGGGGAAGAAGGGATATTTGATCTATCCTTTCCAGGTTTCCTCAGGTCAGGTACCTAGAAACCTGGGATTTGGGTCCTAGTTCAATTATTTAACTGACTTGACATCTTAGGCCAGGTTTTCTCTCTGGGATTCATAGGCTTTATTTAGCACCAGATTTTCCAGGATGTGTTCTGTAAGTCCCTATGATCAAGGAATCATTTACCACCTACCTTTGTATGACTGTCTTGTGTGGAAGCATAATTAATTCTCCATGCCACTCTAGACCAAACCCATGAGGAGAGCTTATTTTAAACAGCTCAAATTCTCTCAGGGCAGATTCTCAGTCTTTAGAAACAGAACCCCAATGAGTGGGTCCTGGGTTTATTGTTGATGAGCTTCTCAGGTGGTTTCATTGCAGATTATTATTATTTTTTTTAAAGATTTTATTTATTTATGCATGAGAGACACACAGAGAGAGGCAGAGACACAGAGAAGCAGGCTCCACGCAGAGAGCCCCATGTGGGACTCGATCCGGGGACTCCAGGATCACACCCTGAGCTGAAGGCAGACAGACGCTCAATCGCTAAGCCACTCAGGCATCATTGCAGATTAAATGAGAATTCTGTCCTAGAGTTAGAGTATGTGGTCACAAGGGAAGGGAAGGGAACTTTTAAGACATTTCTGGTCTTTTGATTCAGTGCTGGCAGAAGTGTTCAAAATGACAGGCTGGTGGGTACCAGGTCTGGGACTAAGTTTTGTATTAGGTGAGGATGGGGTGGCCATAGGAGAAAAGGGGTGGTCAGAGCAGGGGAGCCTGTGGTGAGCTGACGCCCAGGCCAAGCAAAGGAGATGGTGTCTTGATAGGAGTGCCTGGTCTTGAGCACTGGGGCGAGCTCCCCCTTCACAGGGTTATGGCCCCAACTATCTGGAGTTCATCTAACCCTCACAGGTGAAGGATGCAGTCTTCACCCAAGAAATCTCCCCCAAACTTTGGTGTCCAGAGTTTCCATTGTGGTTTTATTATGTAGGCGTCATCAATAGAATCACTGAGGATGCAATTGATTTCAATCTCTAGCCTCCTCACACAGAGGTTGGGCTGGTGTCAGGTCATGTAAAGGCCCAACCCTCTGATCAGTCACATGGTTTGTCTTTGGAACCTCCATTCTGAGTCATCTGTTAGCATAGACTCTCTGGGGACCACGATGAATCACCCTTGTTAGCACAAACCATCAGAGTCCACACTCTTGTTACTTGTAAAATTCCAGGGATTTAGAGGAACCAGGACTTAGTCCAGCCAAAGTCTTTCTCTCTCTCTCTCTCTTTTTTTTTTTTTGCTCAGTTTTGAGGCATGATTGACAAGATGGTAAGGTATTTACAGAGGACAGTGTGATGATTTGATATAGGTATATGTTGTAAGAAGATTCCCCCACCGTCTAGTTCATTAACACATCCATCATCATCTTCTGTTCCCTTTCCCCCTTTTTTGGTGGAAAACAATTGAGTTCTCTCCTAGCGAATTTGAATAATATGGAACAGTGTTAGCAACTATAGTCACCATATTACAAATTAGAGCCCAGTGTTTACTCATTTCATAGCTGAAAGTACGTACCATTTTATCGGTCTCTCCTTATTCCTCCTACCCCTGGCAACCACTCTTTGCTTTCATTTAGATGGCGTTGACTTTTTGTTTTAGATTCCACATACCAGTGATACCATGTGGTATTTGTCTGTCTCTCTCTGACTTATTTCTTGTAGCATAACGCCCTCCACATTCATCCATGTTGTCACAAATAATAGGATTTCCTTTCTTAAAGATCAAATAGTATTTCATACTGTGTGTGTATACAGAGCACACACATATATATACATATACGCCTTGTCTATTAATATTGTGGTGAACATGAAGTACAGATATTATTTTGAGATAATGATTCTATTTCCTTTGGATACATACCAGAAGTAGGATTGCAGGACTATATGGTAATTCTATTTTTAATTTCTTGACGATCCTCTTTTTCTATAGTGGCTGTACCAGTTTACCTCCCTAACGATTATGTATGAGGATTCCTCTTTTTTCCACATACTCTCTAATGCTTGTAATTTCTTGTCTTTTTGATAACAGCCATGTTAACAGTCGTGAGGTGATACCTCATTGTGGTTTTGATTTGCGTTTCCCTGATTAATGATGTTCAGAATATTTTCATGTACTTACTATCTGTATGTCTTTAGTAGAAAAATGTCTGTTCAGATCCACTGCTCATTCTTTTTTTTTTTTTTCACTGCTCATTCTTGAATCAGATTTTTTTTTTCCTGTTGAGTTGTAGGAGTTCTTAATATATTTTGGATGTTAATCCCTTATCAGATAGATGATTGGCAAATACTTTCTCTCATTCTGTAGGTTGCCTTTTCAATTCTTGACTTCCCTTGCTGTGCAGAAGTGTTTTCTTTATTGAAATGTAGTTGACATACAATAATACTAGTTTCAGGTGTACGGCATGGTGATTTAGTATTTATGCACATAAGAAGGTAATCCAAGTGACTAAGATTTATCCTAGTGACCAAGAGAAATCTAGTTACCATCTGTTACAGTTGTTATATATCTTTAACTATATCTCCTATGCTATATATTCTATCCCTGCATCTTATTTTATAACTGGAAGTTTATACCTTTTTTTTTTTTTTTTAATTTATTTATGATAGTCACACAGAGAGAGGGAGAGGCAGAGACACAGGCAGAGGGAGAAGCAGGCTCCATGCACCGGGAGCCCGACGTGGGACTCGATCCCGGGTCTCCAGGATCACACCCCGGGTCAAAGGCAGGCGCCAAACCACTGCGCCACCCAGGGATCCCTAGTTTATACCTTTTTTATCCCCTTCCCCCATTTTGCCCATCCCCTCATCCCCGCCAGTCTGGCAGCAACTAGGTTGTTTTCTGTAGGTGTGAGTCTGTTTTGTGTTATCTGTTTGTGTTTTAGATTCCACATATAAGTGAAATCCTACGGTATTTATTTTTCTCTGTCTTATTTTAGCATAGTATCTTCTAGGTCTATCCATGCATGTTGTTGCAAAAGAAGCTAAACTAAAGGGAACAAGGAAGGGGTTTATATGGTTCCACTTGTTTATTTTTGCTTTTGTTGCCTTTGCTTTATGGTGTCAAGTCCAAAATATGGCCAAGACCAACATCAAGAATCTTACCACCTTTGTTTTCTTCTAGTTTTACTTTTTTTTTTTTTAAAGATTTTTATTTATTTATTCATGAGAGACACAGAGAGAGAGAGAGAGAGAGAGAGAGAGGCAGAGACACAGGCAGAGGGAGAAGCAGACTCCATGCAGGGAGGGAGCCTGACGTGGGACTCAATCCCGGGTCTCCAGGATCACACCTCGGGCTGCAGGCTGCACTAAACCACTGCACCACCAGGGTTGCCCTAGTTTTACTTTTTATATATTTTAAAGATTTAATTTATTTATTTGAGACAGAGAACACACGATCATGATTCATGAGGAGGGTCAGAGGGAAAGGGAGAAGCAGACTCCCTGCCGAGCAGAGAACCCAACACAGGAGGTCGATCTCAGGACTCTGAGATCATTACCTGAGTCAAGGCAGGTGCCTAGCTGACTGAGCCACCTAGATCCCCCACTTCTAGGAGTTTTATAGTTTCAGGTCTTATAGTCAAATCTTTAATCCATTTGAATTAATTTTTGTATATGGTATAAGGTGGTTCTTATACTTTGCTTCTTCCTGCGGCTGTCTAGTTTTCCCAATGCCATTTGTTGTAGAGATCATCTTCTCCCGATTGTCTGTTCTTGTCTCCTTTGTCATAAATTAATTGACTATATGTCTGTGGGTTTATTTCTGGGTTCTCTGTTCTCTTGATTTGATCTATGTGTCTGTTTTTATGCCAGTACCATACAATTTGAATTACTATAGCTTTGTAATACATTTTGAAATTTGAGAGTGATGCCACCACTTTTGTTCTTTCTTAAGATGGCTTTGGCTGTTAGGCTTCTGTGGTCTGTCCAGATTTTTTAGTTCTTTGTGGCATTTCTGTGAAAAACACCATTAGAATTTTGATAGGGATTGCATTAAATCTATAGATTGCTTTGGGTAGTATGACTATATTAACAGGATTCTTTAAATTCATGAATACGAAGCATTCTTCCATTTATTCATGTCTTCACTCATCAGTGTCTTACAGTTTTCAGAGTGCAGGTCTTTTCACCTTTTTAGTTAAGTTTATTCCTAGGTATTTTATTCTTCTTGATGCAATTGTAAATGGGATTGTTTTTTAAATTTCTTTCTGCTAGCTTGTTGTTCCTGTATAGAAACAGCAGGTTTGTGTATATTGATTTTTGTTTCCTGAAGCTTTTTTTTTTTTAAAAGGTTTAAAATTTTTTTTTAAGGTATTTATTTATTTATTTGTGATAGTCACAGAGAGAGAAAGAGGCAGAGACACAGGCCGAGGGAGAAGCAGGCTCCATGCACCGGGAGCCCAACGTGGGATTCGATCCCGGGTCTCCAGGATCGCGCCCTGGGCCAAAGGCAGGCACCAAACCGCTGCGCCATCCAGGGATCCCTGAAGCTTTACTGAATTCATTTATCCTAACAGGGTTTTGGTGGAGTCTTCAGGGTTTTCTACATACAGTGTTATGTCATCTGCAAATAGTGAAAGTTTTACTTCTTCCTTTCCAATTTGGATGCCTTTTCTTTTTTCTGGATTAATTGCTCTGGCTAGGACTTCCAATACTGTGAATATGAGTCATGAGAGTGGGCATCCTTGTCTTGTTCCTGATCTTAGAGTTAAAGCTTTCATCTTTTCACTGATGAGTATGAAGTTAGCTGTGGGCATAGAGCTTTGATTGTCTTTGAAATGTTTTTAAAATCTGGTACTCTTTTTTTTTTCTTTTTTTAAAAGAAGATTTTATTTATTAGAAAGAGAGAGAGTGTGTGTGTGTGTGTGTGTGTGTGCGCGCGCGCGCATGTGTGTTTGTGTGTGTGCGCGCATGTAGGAGCAGAGGGAGAAGGACAAGCAGACTCTGGGCTGGTCTCTGGAGCCTGATGTGGGGCTAGATCCCAGGACCCTGAGATCATGACCTGAACCAAAATCAGGAGTGTTGCTTAACTGACTCAGCCACTCAGGCGCCCCCTGGTACTTTCTTTTAACTTTTAACTTTGAAATTATTTTTTGACAGAAAACTCTCAAGAATGGTACACAGAACTCCCATACTCTTCATCCATATTCCCTAACATGAGATTTTAACCATATTTGTCATTCTGTCCTATTATTATCCTATTATCCTTTTTATCTGAAGTGTTTGAAAGCATATGGAAGACATGATGCTCCATTACCCTCTGTATTTCCTAAAAATAACATTTTCTTGCATTACTGGGGTATTGAATCAAAATTCAGAAATTAATGTTGATACATTATTACCATCTAATTCTCAGCATAATCAGTTTGCTTATATTACCCATTTTAGGCTCAGGATAATGCATTGTATTTAGTTTTCATATCTCCTCAGCATCTTTTTATATAGAACAGCTCTGTAATGTCTCCTGTCTTGATATATATTTTTAAAGATTTTATTATTTATTTGACACAGAGAACACAGGCAGAGAGAGAACCAGGTTCCCTCGCTGAGCAGGGAGCAGACATGAGGCTGGATCCCAGGACCCCAGGATCATGACCTGAGCTGAAGGCAGTCACTTAACCAGCTGAGCCACCCAGGCATCCCTATCATTGACATTTTTAAAGAATATGTAGATGATTACTGTATAGAATGTTTGAGTTTGCCTGATGTTTCTTCATGGTAGGAATATCAAGACGTGAATGCTTGCTTAGTGCAATCCTTTGCACACGATGCCCACTTGTCTCATTACTGGTGCTGCTAACTTTCATCACTTGGCTAAGATGGTGTCTACCAGATTAAAATTAATTACTAATTTCTAAAAACCTTTTGAACACTTACTGTTTGAAGTTAGTATATTAAGTAATGTATCATCAGAAGCCACCCCTCCTCCACAGGATCATTAGAATATAGTAATGCAGTTGATTTTGGTCTATTACACATCTTCTCACTTGCCATTAGTACCTTTGAGTTGGACTTTCTGGCTTTGTAAAACTATCTGTATAGAAATTTTAGAACTTTTCTCTACCTATGTTCCCCGCCCCCCACTTTTCATAGCTGTTACTAGTATGTGACGATGATAAAATAAGATACCCTTTTAGTATCTTGAATTCAGTGTGTTTTGGTGGTAAGCAAAGTTGCTCATGGATGTAGTTTTTTTAGATATTTAGTAAATTATAGACTTTAAAAGTATATATTAATTTAAATATAATTTAAATTTTAATTTTAAAGAATTTTAAAGAATTTAAGAATAAATCTGATAGATGCTTCAGTTTATATTAAATATGGATATTTAAGTTTTTTTAAAGGATAGTTTGAATTGCAGTGCTTTTTTTGTGTGTTTTGATAGAGTAAATTAGTAATAGGATGCTGAATTATTAATTAATTAATTAAGATTTTATTTACCCATCCATGAGAGAGAGAGAAAGAATGAGAAAGGCAGAGATACAGGTAGAGGGAGAAGCAGGCTCCACGCAGGGAGCCATATGTGGGACTCAGTCCCGGGTCTCTAGGATCACGCCCTGAGCCGAAGGCAGACACTCAACCGCTGAGCCACCCAGGCGTCCCAGGATGTTGAATTTTAAACTGATTTCTGGGGCATTTGGGTAGCTCAGTCAGTTGAGTGTCTGCCCTCAGCTCAGGTCATGATCTCAGGGTCCTGGAATTGAGCCTGCTTCTCCCTCCGCCTCAGCTACTTCCTCACCCTACATGTGCTTGCTTGCTGTTGCTCGAATAAATAAGTAAAATCTTAGAAAAACCGAAAATACAAAAAAACTATGATTTTTGATCATGTAGCTTATCTTTATGCTGGAGTGGCAGTCCCAGAGTGAGGACCAAGCAAAGGGAGGTGAGATTTGTTTTAACTAGAGGAGAAGAAGGCTCAGAGAGCAAATCGGATTAAGTTTACTTGCATGAAGGAATGTGGCTTATTGTACTTTTTAAAAAAATATTTTGTTTATTTATTCATAAGAGACACAGCAAGAGAGAGGCAGAGATATGGGCAGAGGGAGAAGCAGGCTCCATGCTGGAAGCCTGACGTGGGACTCGATGTGGGACTCGATGTGGGACTCGATGTGGGACTCGATCCGGGGCTCCAGCATCACTCCCTGTGCCGAAGGCAGGTGCTCAACCGCTGAGCCACCCAGGTTTCCCCTTATTGTACTTTCTAATTGTTTCTTTCAAATTCAATTCTTGACTGGTTTCCTTACCAGTCAGGAAGCTAAGTCCATCATCTACAAAGTGGCATGAAAATTTAACTATTTGCCTCTTAGGGGATAATGGATAAGGTTCATTTGAAATGCAGCTCTGGTGGCTCAGCGGTTTAGCACCTCCTTCAGCCCAGGGCATGATCCTGGAGACCCGGGATCGAGTCCCACGTCAGGCTCCCTGCATGGAGCCTGCTTCTTCCTCTGCCTTGTCTCTGCCTCTCTCTCTGTGTCTCTCATGAATAAATAAATAAAATCTTAAAACAAAAAAAAAGGAATGTAAGAAAGACCTTTGGTTACCCTGTTACAATACCAAACTCCCTGCAGTTTATAACCTGCTGTTCTAAGTAGCATGTCTTTACGTGTCTGGATTTGTTTTTCTGAAAAATTCCTCTTTCTCACCTTGTCTCCTGGACTTTAAATGATTCTTATGAATTTTATTCAAAAGGTTGTTTCCTGGTAGCTCTCCCTAACCTCCTTTGAGATCCCCCCCACGTGCACAAGCTTTCCACTCTTCATTATACAAATGGTTGCTAGACCTGGTCAGTGACCAAAATGGGCAGGGCTTGGGGGGCCTTTTGAAAAGGCCAACCAATTGGGTTCTATCTTGGCTTACTCTGATTCAGTCATTGGATGGGGTTTTGATATCTGTTGGTCTTGGTTTTAAAACTCTCAAGGCCGAGATTGGGATTTTGGTATTTAGCCAGGATTGGGACTATTGGTATAAGTACCAGAGGAGAGCCTCTTGATTGTCATAGCGGGAGCACACTGCGCACGGCACATTCTCAAACTTGAGCCTGCAACTGCATCACCTGGAAGATCTGGTAAGGTACAGAATGCTGGGCCCAGCTCTATAGAGTTTCTGACTCCTGGGTCCTGGATGAGGCCTGAAGGTCTGCATTTCTAACAAGGATGCTAATGCTGCTGGTCTGGGGATCCCATTCAGAGAATCTCTGCTGTACTGGAGATTGGTTATGGGTGAATGGGGATATTGATCTCTAATCTCTATGGAGACCTGAAAAAAGCCAAGAAGTTCATCCTCTACATAGCTCACGATCACACTTGTCATGTCATACTGTAATTCTTCAACATAAATCCCTCACTCACTGGACCTGGACGGTGTGCTTCTGGAGGGCAATCGGAGCAATGAAATAATAGAAATAGATTTATATTAAAAAAAAATAAGAATGGGTTTATACCAATATCCTTGATTCTGTGGCTAAGGGACTGCTGCCAATGCCCTGTGGCTACTCTCTGGGGCCAGCACCAACATTTGAAGTCAAATTTTATGGTTCCTGCAAAGACAAAAAGCTCAGGACAGTGGCTCTCACTCGGGATTTTGCCAGCCAGGCAGTGTCTGGTAACATTTTTGGTTGTCACAATGTGGGGTGAGGAGATGTTACTGGCATCTTGAGGATAGAGTCCAGGGATGCTGCTAGCCATTCTAGAACACATAGGACAGCTCGTATGACTAGGAAGCATCCAGCCCAAAGTGTTAGTTGTGCTGAGCTTAAGAACTCCTACTTTGGGATGCCTGGGTGGCTCAGCGGTTGAATGTCCGCCTTCGGCTCTGGGCATGATCCCAGGGTCTGGGGTTCCAGCACTGCATCGGGCTCCCTGTGAGGAACCTGCTTCTTCCTCTGACTATGTCTCTGCCTCTGCTCTGTGTCTCTCATGAACAAATACAATCTTAAAAAAAAAAAAAAAAAAAAAAGTACTCCTGGTTTTAGGGGAAGGGGCTTCAAAAACCGTAGTGTGGGTCTTACCATGAGATCTGTGTCTCTCTCATTTGTCCCTCACTCCAGGCCCTGCTCTTGGGGTCTCCTTGAACCTGAGCACCCTACCGCCCTCCACTCCTTGTTCCTCCCACCTTGGCCCTGATGGACTCCCCAGGCTGGGCTATAGGATCTTCCAGTGACAGGTTGGCTGAATCTCCAAGGAAAACTAACCAAATGACTAATAATTAGCCACAGCTAGAAGGTTTTTAAAAATATATCTTTTCAACAATAAATGACTTATTTGATCTGGAGCCAGGGCATTTGTTGAATGATTTACTGACCTCAACTGACCTGCACATTCCCTTTCATACAAGAGCTCGGAGAGAGTTGTACGACTCTTCTCTGCCCCCCCCCCCCTTTCAACCAGGGGAGAGCCATTTATCCGCTTATTCAGAGTTTTCAGTGACCCATCCTGTGCCATGCATGAGGAACATGAGAGAAAGACCTCATCTTGCCCTCATGGAGCTCTTGTTCTAGCAAAGGGAGACACAAAATAAATGGATTTTTTTTCTTGCAACAAATAGTTTGTAGCAAATGGGTCAAGACAGAAGAGGAAAATACATTAGAGAATCCATGTGTGTTTGGCCTCTTAAGGGCAGATAGGATAGGCCTTGTCGTGGAGGTGACTGTTTGGGAACTGGCGGAGAGAAAGTGTAGTGTGGAGACAATGGGGAAGAACATTTGTTCCCACAAAGGGAACTTGAAATCACGGCAGGCCAGCATGGCTGAGATGCTGACTGAGGCGGACAGGGCTGGAGCTTGGGCTGGTGAGCTGGGAGAGACCCGGTCATGCCTGATAACCCATTAGGAGGTCAGGTGTAATTCTGCTGCAGGAGAACAACATGGCCTAGTGTTTTTCAGAAATCATTCTGGCTTTTTTTGGTAGGAAGACCAGGAAGCCCTGGGGCAAGCAGGCAGGTCAGTTAGCAGGCTGTTGTAGCTCTTAGATCTAATGGGGGGAAGTAGAGGTGCCAACAGGTAGATAGGATCATGAGGTAGCAGCAGTGGGACTAGTGGATGGGTTGGCTGAGGAGAAGGGGGAAGCATCGAGTGATTACTGGGTTTCTAGTTTGAGCTGTGGGCTCTTCGACCTTGACTTTTTTTAAAGTAAAATTAAGCAAAGTCTATTGAGCAATAGTACAAAGCTTTTGAAGGAGGGAGAGGGACCCCAGAGGGCTGCCCTGAGGTTGACATTTATAGAGATGGAGAAGATCAGTTTTAGCAGGGAAATCAGGAATTCCAATGTGGATCTTAAAAGGGAGCTGCCTCTTGGCATCTGAGAGGAGATGACAAGTAGTCACGTAACTTGTAGGAATCTGGAGTTTGGTGGGAAAGGCTTGGCTATCGGTATGGGCATGGTAATGGGAGGCAGGGGATGGACAGCTGTCCCCTAAGGAAAGTGCAGGGCTGCACTCTGGTCAGTGGCTTGCAGAGTAAGTAAGAGGAGGGCAGGTGGAAGATGACAGCCACCGGTGAGCATTGGGGAGCTCCCAAAATCTATCCTTGATCAGAAGATTGAGAGACAGGTGCCAGAAGAGATGTGAAAAAGGGTGTGAGTGGCTGAGATTTGGGGTACCCTTTGCTTTGAGCGTAGAAGTCACAGTGATGCAGGGAGTTGGGGTGGGGGTGAGGAGCCTGATCCACTAAAGTTTGAAGAATGATAGGGACAGAGAATGTTCTAGATGCAGCAGTGGTAGCGGATGCTCTGGCTTTTGGAAGTGTCAGGTGTGTTCACAGCTAGGAGGCTAGAAAACAGAATTGGAAAACTGAAAGGCTGCCCAGAGACTGCAGGAAAGTTGTGTCCCCAGGGTCCAGCCTGACTCTGCTAAGAGCAAGGAGCCAAGGGTATTGGGGAGTTTACCAGTCATTGCAGGGAGTTTCAGGGAGTTTCATGGAGGGCTGGGGACAGGGGCCAGACTGTTGGTGGCAGCTTGGAAGGAAGATCTTTGTTTATGGGGTTAAAGTGTCCTCCTAATCCAAGCGTGAAGGATGTATGGTCTTCTTAGTGCTGGTGGTGTGGGAAGATGTGTGGGGATAAGGGCCATGATGATGAAGAGGTGTTAGAGTAGCCGGTAGAGAGGAGGAAGACAGGAAGGCCAGCCATGAGCTCTGAAAGCCCCAAAGTCAGGTCAGAAGCCTCTGCAGGTCCACAGTACGGAGAGAAGGTGGTGAAAAGAAGGTGGTGCGAGGAGTGAGGAGGCTGGTAGAGGGAACACAGGAAGCTGGGGCAGTGATCCATTTTGAGGATAGCTCGCCTGCAGGGTAGGTGTTCCAACCTTGCGCATGATAGATTCTTACATGTGACATCTGTACCCAGGAACCATAAGGTACTAGGCTCTGTGTTTGGTCATGGAGATCTCAAGTGTTTATGTGAGTCGTCGTTGCCCTGAAAACCTTTGGCCCTTGTTGGTGTCCATGGGGCTCAACCTGGCTTTTTGGGATTTGGGCCCTGAAGGGGATTGCAAATATCTTTAATAAATCAAGAACTGGGGGTGAAAGAAGTTTGCTTAATTGAGTAATTTCATCTAAGTTATTAGAGCTTTTTTTAAGGGGGCCCACATGTGATTAAGAGTTATGTCATCGTCAAGGCTGGTATTTGTCTGGTGGGTCTTTTGAAATGTTCAGAGCACCCTCAGCTGATGCCCTCAGCAGCCTTGGGAAGTGTTCTCCCCATTTGCCGGAGGTCAGTACAGAGAGTTCATAATATTTGTCCTTCATGACTACACTATTTTGCATCCCTACTGGCTGTGTGCAAAGGCTGCCAATTTCTCGCCACACTTGTTATTTATTTATTTTTGATTGTCACCATGCTAATACATGTGAGATTTTATCTCACTGTGGTTTTGATTTCCTTTTCTGTAAAGATGAGCATCTTTTCCTCTGCAAACAATTTTAAAGAGGGCCTTTCAGGGCAAGGTGTCATCATCTGGGTATGTTCTACTGCTAATTGCCTCAGAATTTTCTATGGGGAATAACCATGCATTAAGTGTCCTCATACATTATTACCAACCTGTTTGATGGTAAAGCTCACAGATTGGTACTTTTGTCTGGGAAGGAAATTGAGACAGAGTTACTGGGTGATCTGCAAGCAGTCCTGGGGATGCTGACCTGGAAAATGGAGTGAAGAGTGGTCCAGGACTCTGGGGTCCCCAGTACCTTTGTTGGAACTAGAATCCCAGTTTTCTAGCTCCTGGGTTGGGGTTTTTAGAGGCACTGAGCTACCAGTATGAGCAAAAAAATATTAAGCCCAGTTTCTTTTTTTGCTGCTGCTGCTTTTTTTTTTTTTTTTTTAAAGATTTTATTTATTTATTCATGAGAGACGTAGAGGCAGAGACACAGGCAGAGGGAGAAGCAGGCTCCATGTAGGGAGCCCGATGCGGGCCTCGATCTCAGGTCTCTAGGATCACGCCCTGGGCTGAAGGCAGACACTTAACTGCTGAGCCACCCAGGCGTCCCTCTTTTTGCTTCCTTTATGATTCCCAGACATTTCATTTATTCAACAAAAACCTAGAGCCTCTTCAGTACCCGGTGTTAGTACTAGGGATAAAGTGTGAGTAAGAGAAATAGGATCTCTATTTTCACAGGTTATCCTCTGACATCAGAAATTTCCTCTCTGTGGGATGCCTGGGTGGCTCAGTGGTTGAGCGTCTGCCTTCAGCTCAGATCATGATCCCGGGCTCCTGGGATCTAGTCCTGCATTGGGCTCCCTGCACGGAGCCTGCTTCTCCCTCTGCCTGTGTCTCTGCCTCTCTGCCTGCCTGCCTGTCTCTCTCTCTCTGTGTCCCTCATGAATAAATAAAATCTTTAAAAAAAATTAAAAACTTAAAAGAGAATAACATCAGTTTAAAAAAAAATTTCCTCTCTGGCAAAATCAGTGAAATGGTGTTCAATGTTAGGCTGGCTCTGCATGTTAATTATTGTCATTTACATAGCATATAGTGGATTTGTATAGGGCTTTTTTGATACTCTGTCCAGTTTTTTTCATTATTAGTAATTTGTAGAGATCATTTGAAATTATATAAATACTCCATATCAAACTTGCACCCATGAGTTTTGACTTCATTGGTTAAGTGCATTATTTGTTTGCATTCTAGAGTTTTCCTTCTCTCTCATTTATGTGGCAGGATCGTTTAATGGACAGTGTGACTCATTGCCATTTATTTATTTGATGCTAGAAGTTTCCCAGAAACTTCTGAGATAGCCCATTGAGCTGTCTGCTCTATCCTTTGGGCACATGCTTGTGATTCCTTGAGCACTTCCTTATTTTATGGTGTGAGATGTTCCAGGCCCATCTTGTACTTTTCTCTGTCTCTTCTGTGTTTGTGTCAGCCTACGGAAGAGCTGCTGTTGCTAGGAATGCCTTGGGCACTGCTCGCCTGAGCCCATCTACTTGTGCAGCCCCATAGGCATTTCGCTTTTGCAGCCAGTGCCGTGGCCAGATCAGGCCTAGCGATTCATGTGGTTGCAGGACTTATCTCAGCAACAGCCTTTAGGGAACTTTAGAAAAGACAAGATTGATTACTCATGTGTTCTAGCTCGTGCCCGGCGTGCCTGGGGCCACATGGCCAGGTCAAAGCTGGGAGGAGTGGGGCTGGGAGCACACCTGTGCATGGACACACCTGGATCTGGGGTTCTGTCTTCATAGAGTCGAGGGTGGGGGTGCCTGGGGTTTCACAAGTTCTCCTTTTATTGGTGAATTTAAAACATAAGAAGGAACTAAAGCACAGGAATGAAAAAGCAAGTGGTCAAATGGCCAGTTATCTAGGTCAACTGGGTCTTAAAAGAAGGAGAGAAGAAAGACTGCTAACCATGGGTGGGTGGCCTGGTGCTTTGTCCAGTGGCTGGTGGTGTCTCTGTTTGAAATGGAGGTCTCTGAAGTGGATGAAAAGCATTATGTCAGGCATTTATTTTATTTTATTTTTTTATAAGGCAAATTCCTATTTATTTTTTTAAAAGATTATTTATTCATAGAGACAGAGAGAGAGAGAGAGAAAGAGAGAGAGAGAGGCAGAGACACAGGCAGAGGGAGAAGCAGGCTCCATGCAGGGAGCCTGATGTGGGACTCGATCCAGGGTCTTCAGGATCACACCCTGGGCTGCAGGCAGCGCTAAACTGCTGCGCCACTGGGGCTGCCCTATGTCAGGCATTTAAATTACAGTAAAGGTAATTGTCAGGTGCATCCTTAAACTGACCCAACCTCAAATCAGACATTTCTTCTAGGAGACCTGGTTCCTTTTAGGGAAGAAAGATATTGAAACTCCCAGATCTGGGTGAAGGGGACAGGAAGTCCCAGTGATGCCTTGGGCTACATGGCGACTATAGTCAGTAATGCTGTATTCCATAATTAAAAGTTGCTAAGAGGGTAGCTTTTAAAAGTTCTCGTCATAAGAAAAACAATTTTTGTAACTGTGTATTGTAAAAAAACAAAAGAAAACAAAACCTGAAAACCTCCCAAATCTGAGCACAGGGATGCTTTTTGCTGCTGTATGTCCCTGCTTCCTGGGGCATCTCAGTGGATAGAACTGTGTGTGTATGTCCTACCTATATATCTTTACATTTAAAATGGAGACTTCCAAAAAATTGAACTATAATTGTCATACGATGTCATGTTAGTTTCAGATATACAACATTGTATTTCGACAACTCTGTGGGTTTTGCTGTGGCATGTGGCTGCTTTCTGTGTCACCACACACCACTGTTATAAAACCACTGACTCTGTTCTGGATGCTGTGGCTTTCATCCCATAACTGGAAGCCTGGACCGCCAACCCTTTTCATACATCCCCTGTCCCTTCCCTCTGGCAACATCAGTTCTTTGTATTTATGGGTCTGTTTCCGCTTTTTGTTTGTTCATTGTGTTTTTAGATTCCACATATAAGTGAAATCATATGGTATTTTGTCTTTTAGACTTTGGGTTTTTTTTTCTTACACTTTGCTTTTTTTAAAAACAAACCCCTACAAACCCCTGGAATGTAGGATTCTAATTAGACAGATGTATAATTTGGATATGTTACTTTTCGCTTTTCTCTTAATTTTTAACAGGTGGTTGAACCCCTTGTTTAAAATTGGTCACAAA
The DNA here is from genome assembly GCF_053574225.1 of Canis aureus. Taxonomy (NCBI): domain Eukaryota; kingdom Metazoa; phylum Chordata; class Mammalia; order Carnivora; family Canidae; genus Canis; species Canis aureus. The sequence goes on from NC_135627.1 coordinate 15,457,600, forward strand.
CGGAGATTAGAAGAAGATGATATGTATTCCGTGCTTCCAGAAGACCGCTCCAAGCACCTGGGAGAAGAGTTGCAAGGGTAAGCCACAGGCAGGAATGAAAAGGGTAAGGAGAAACGAGAATTTTGAAGTGTGTGTCTGATGGTTGGATGGATTTTGCCTCCCCCGGCCCTCCTGGAACCTCCGTTTGTTACCCACCTACTCTCAGGCTGTCTCCGAACTTAGCCTACTTTTCTGACTGAGGAAAAAAACCCCGTGTTTCCTGTGCTTTTGTGGAGTGGAGGTTGCCAGTGGCAAAGGCCCTGGATGCCAAGATCCGTCCCCAGAGGTGGGATCCCTGGAGGAGGTTGTCTGTACTTGTGTCTGCCTTCCTGGCCTGCTCTTGGCACTAGTAAATCCACCAAAGCTTGGCAGCGACTGGTTTCCTGAGACTGGAACTTTTCCCCTCAAGACATGTTTTTCTGGTGCTTCAGATCCTGCATCACACATCTTTCAGGGGCCATTTAAACAATTAGCCTGAGCTGATGGAGCAGCCATGGAGTGCCCTGGAATCAACCCCGAGCTCTGGCTCTGCTGCCTACACTGTTTGGCCCTGTGGTCGGGTGTCTGTTTCTCACCATGCCTTGTTTTTCTCCTTGCAGGTACTGGGATAAAGAAATTCAGAAAGCCGAGAAGTCGGACGCACGGAAACCTTCTTTAACGAAAGCAATCATAAAGTGTTACTGGAAATCCTATTTAGTTTTGGGAATTTTTACGCTAATTGAGGTAACAGCTTTCTTATGTGGTGTGTTTTATTTCAGTGTGTGGGGATGGGTACTGAGGCAGGCAGCCCTTTTGGGGGAAAGAGGCATAGGATCTGAGGATAAAACATGTAGGATACATGGTGTAGCTCAGTGGTTGTATTCATTGTCAGAATGGGCAGATACTTAAGTGGACCTCAGGGGGATTACTGTTTTTCTTCTAATGAATTAAAAGGCTGTGATATGGAAGGGTGGTGCTGAGAATTAAGTTTTATGCCGAGTGAGGATATTGTTGGTGCGCAGTAAATGTTGTAAATGCTAAGAGTGATCCTTGACCCAAAGAAGACTCTACAACCTCAAGGAATATGTGCCTCTGGTTTGGAGGAAGTAAATGTGGGTCAGAACCCAGAATAATATAGAACATTTTATAGATGCTTAGCAAATAATAGCTAATTTGACCAGGTGAAATCTGATAAATGTTTTCTTCAGAAGGCTTTATTGCCTTTCACCTTCCAGGGGAACAGAGCCCCAGGGCCCTGTCTGGGCTGGAGCTGGCCAGAGATCTCAAGAGCACATGTTTCTCTGGGCTACCCCCTTTCCAGTAGGACATGTACTAAAGCCAAAACCCCCTCTGTGGAGGATCTCTGGCCTCATGAATTCCGGAGGATTCCTGGCCCACCCATTCTGGTTTCCTGTCCCTGGTTATTGGGGTGGATTGCTGGTTGGAAGGTGGGGCTTTGGTAGTATGACATTGCAGCTACTGTAGGGTGATGTGCAATGGAAACCCAAAGGCAGAAAGCCATGAGGTCAGTGACCTCCATTATCCTGATGGGCCTTAGTCAAGATCCTCCAGTAAGACAGTGTTATCCCGGGCACAGGGCCAGTGAGACTCTACCCGTTCTGGGCTGAGGCCTGCTGGAAGTATGCCACCTGGGTGGCTGTGCTCTCTGTGGTACTTGAAGATGGCCTTAGGGACATGCGTGGTCCTGTGAGTGTATGAGAGTCGTAGGGAGAGAAGTTGCAGTTGCTGTGAAAAGTGGTTTTTAGGTGGAGAAAGGTGGTGAGTGGGTTTTGTTGGGTGTGAGATGGGTAGGCGGGTTGATTTGTATGTGGGATGGGAGCTCTGGGGTAAAAGGCTGTTGTTTTGAAGGGCAGCCAGTACGTAAGTGATCCCTGCCCTGTATCACTGGAGAAAACCAGAGAGTCTGTCCACTAACAAGTGATAGATAGTGATAGTCCTGGGAGATAGAAGCTGGCCTCATTCAGGATGTTGGTTTCTGGGGAGCAGAGTACCTGGCAAAATGGGGGCTCATCCTCAGTAGTATTAGTATTTGTAGCAGCAGTGGTGGTAGGATCTCATGCTCAGTAGTAGCAGTGGCAGGGGTCGTGGTAGTAGTGGCACTGGTGGTTTCTCATTTTTTTTTTTAAAGATTTTATTTATTCATGAGAGAGATGGGGCGATGTGGGGGGAGGCGGGGAGAGACACAGGCAGAGGCAGAAGCAGGCTCCATGGAGGGAGCCTGATAAGGGACTTGATCCCGGGTCGCCAGGATCAGGCCCTGGGCTGAAGGTGACGCTAAACTACTGAGCCACTAGGTTGCCCGGTTTCTCATTTTCAGTAGTGGTATTGCTAAGTACCAGCAGCAACAGTAGGTCTCATACTTGGTAGTAGCAATCATGCTATTACTAGTAGTATTACTACTACTGCTAACAGCAAGAGTAATACAGACTCATACTCAGTAGTATTGTTCCTAGCAGCAGCAGTACTGTTCCTAATATTACTGCTGCTGTTAGCAGTAGGGGCAGTAGAGCCTGATACTCAGTAGTATTACTAGCAGCAGAGCCTCATGCGCCGTAGTAACAGCAACAGTAGTAGTTCATGCTCAGTGGTAATAGTACTATTAGCAGTTTCAGCAGCAGCTTATACTTGGTGGTGGTGGCAGTGGCAGCAGCAATACTGGTAGTTATGTAGTAATAGTAGTAGTGTAATAATAACTACTTGAAAACTATCAGAAACTGCTGCAAGAACTTGACGTGTAATATTATTTTTATTCCTTTGGCCAAATCAGGTGTTGTGTGTTATTTTCATCGTCGTTTTAAGAAAGAGGCCCCATAGTGCCAGGTGGTTAGACAGTGTGCCAGGGGTCACACAAAGACACAAATCACAAAGGACAGAGTGGAGACTCAGTTGTGGCTCCTCCGACTTCCAAGGCTGATCATCTCCATGACGGCACATCCTGTATCAGGAGGGCTTTCCTTGAGAACTTTGACTTCAGGGTCTCAGACGCATGCAGGTTGAACCTGGCCTGGGACAAGTTATAAGTGTGCTAAGAACTCCTTGGACAGGAAGTCTGGTTGGGGACTGTGCATTTTGGTAGAGCTCAGATGACGATGTCCCTTGGCTGCTGGCAGTGATGAGGGTGTTGACAGCAGCAACAGCATGGCATATTTAGATTGACCAGGAGCCCTTGAGAAAGCCACCTTCTACTCTTTACCGTCCCCACACAAATGTGGTTGTGGCTTCCCTGGTGTCTAAGACCTTAAACATCCATCCACATTTGTAAGACCCCATTCTATTTTTTTTTTAAGATTTTATTTATTTATTCATGAGAGACACACACACAGAGAGAGAGAGAGAGAGAGACAGAGAGAGAGAGAGAGGCAGAGACACAGGCAGAGGGAGAAGCAGGCCCCATGCCGGGAACCCGACATGGGACTCGATCCCGGGACTCCAGGATCACACCCTGGGCTGAAGGCAGGCGCTAAACCGCTGAGCCACCCAGGGATCCCCCTTGTAAGACCCCATTCTAGATGAGCTCCTGGAGACTGACCAGCAGGAAGACTGCATGAAGGGGCGTCTCAGATGGGACTTGGATGATCTTGGCAGAGGCTGAGCTCTCTCTGTTGTTACTCAGCAGATGCCTCTGGCTCCCTGCTGAGAGCTGGTGTCTATGAATCTCCCAGGGGGTGTGGGAAAAGCTGAGGACCCTAGGTCAGTCACTGGTGTGGAGGTGCTTTCCCATATGCAGGGTGTGCAGCAGGCCTGAGAGCACGGTGACAGTCTGGGGTGGAATCAGACAGTACTGGTAGCAGACACATCTGGTGTAGATGATCAAGACACATCTGCTTGATCCTTCATGCTGTGACGAGGTCAGTAGCTTTGTGATTCCAGTACAAAATGAGACACAGTGGCCCAGATGAGCATGGTGACTAGCACACGTGGTGATCATTCTTCTTCGTGTCTTGAAGAGAACACAGGCGAGGGCTCATACTTAGTCCTGGTGCTGGGAAGCTCAGGCAGCCCATGATGTTAGAGCTCAACCACAAGTAAACCTTGAATTTTTTTCTGGCAGCAAGAGGCCTGAAATCCAACACAAATACCCTTGTTTTTCTAGACTTGCCTGTTGACACACTGCTGATTGAGAGACATTAGAAATGATTTTTCATGGTGGAGCTAGTAAGGATCTGTTAGAGTTCAAAATCACTTTCAGGTGCTGTTTTGGGTATTCAGTGATTAGTGAGAGAGTTACTGAGTTAGGTGGGATGAATTCTTCTTTAATGATTGATTTAATGAAGCAGCTTCCCATTTTGTGCTCTTCGTTTTCTGCTGCGTGTTGGGCTTTGTATTTTAGGTAGTGTAAGATCTAAATTCAGCCTTAGGATTTTGTAAAAAGCCTAAGGCTCTGTGGTTTCTAGGCAGTGCAGTGTTACCAACCAAAGCGTGGGCAGGGCCTTCCCCGGGCACTGCTGGCAGCTACCAGTGGGGAGAGGCAGAGTGATGCAGGCTAGGGTGAGGCTTTGGAGGTTGGATTTCAAAGAAGTGAAAATCTTAGTCCTGTGAGAATTGAAGAATGATTATAAGACTCGCAGAAACAAGAACACAGTGTTCTTGCAGGCCAACACTAACTCAAATTGAAACAGCCAGTGAGCTCCCGGAACGCTTGGCCCCCGTGTGTACTTCCATGGGGATGCGGTGGGGACCGAGCAAGTCTCCTCCTGCTCAGAGCCCTGAGGGTAGGGAGGAAGAGCATGGAGGCTCTTTATGGGGCAGACAGCAGCAGAGGCTACCTCCTCACAGCATCTGGGGCCTTATCTGGGGAGAGATGTTGTCTCGGCCTGCTGGTGTGTTAGTGGGGTGGCCTCATATTACCATGTGAATTCTCTTAGTCCCCCTGCCCTGAGAGGGGAGGGGTGATTGCGTGGTAGGTCTTCTACCTGTGACCTCGGAAATGGCCCCAGGTGGCTGCCGGCATTGGACAGTGACCTGGCCTTGGCCTGAGGTCACTTTTGCTGAGTTTTTCTCAGGTCTAGGGGCTATAGGGAGGCAAGTTTGTCTAAGTCTTCAGGCCAGAACTCAGCTGATAGGCAAGAAGTCAACAAAACCCTTTGAGCTTTCTCCCATGTAGTTTGTGCCTCGACTCAGGGCTGATTGTTGGAGGGCTGTCCCAGGCCTTTGCATTTATGTCCCAAGGCTGTTCCAGGCACCACTCACCTCTGCTTCACCCAGGGGCCTGAGGAGTGGCTGCTGGGAGCAGACAGGGCAGGCCACGAATAACCACCAAGACCCAGACAGGACGAAGGAGATGAGGAAGCTGACAGGAGACCTGCAGGAAAGACCCGCTGTGTACACCCTGCCTGTTCTTGGGTGTGGAGCTGTATCCACAGTGATGACCCCGAGTTACAAACAAGGTGATGCTTACACCCTGCCTGTTCTTGGGTGTGGAGCCGTAGGTCAGTTGTATCCACAGTGATGACCCCGAGTTACAAACAAAGGTGATGCTTCTCATCCATTTTCTTTGAGATGGCAGGGAAGTGGGTGACTCATTTTTTAGAAATTGTATTCATTATAATGGTTATATTATAAAACAAAAATCTGTGGGTTGCCTGGGTAGCTCAGTCGGTTAAGCGTCTGCCTTCAGCTCAGGTCATGATCCCGGGGTCCTGGAATCGAGCCCCAAGTTGGGCTCCCTGCTCAGTGGGTAGTCTGCTTCTCCCTCTCCTGCTGCTGCTGCCCCTGCTTGTGCTTTTTCTCCCTCTCTTTGTCTAATACATAAAAAAAAAAAAAAAAAAAAAAAAAAAACCTTAAAAAAAATCTGCTTAAAAGTGAAACCTAAGGAACCGTCTAGAAAAGTTGGCTTTTATGAGCAATTTTAAGATTTTTTGTTCTTTAAAAAAAAAAAAAAAAAAAAGAGAGGGTTCTTGTTCTACCTTTGTTGCTTGTAAGGGAGCAATGGGTTTTCCAGGCCCTATGTGAAAGTAGCCCCTGCTATTAAGAATGGAATAGGTCTCTTCCTAGGATTCCTGTATAATGAGAGTGATCTTAGTTTATACATATTTTGATGCTGGCTTTAGGACACCGAGCTGTTATATCTCATTTAGTTGTCTTTGGATCCCTCAGAGGTAGACAAGGCAGGTATTTCGATGGATAAGGACAGGGAAGCAGAGGAGGGCATAGGTCAGGTGACGTGTAGGTGACCCACCTGATTTCTGGAGCAAAACATTCTGATTGCTAAGCCAGTGCTCTTTGCATTCTATCCTGTCGTCTCCTTCTGCCAGGGCACCCACTGATGATGGTCAGAGAGCCAAGAGGAGGTGTTTTTTCTCTGACAACAGTTCTGTGCTCCTAGCAACTGCTTCATACACTTTTTTTTTTTAATATTTTATTTTTTTATCTCCCTCTTTGTACTAAGAAGATAAGCCTGGCCCTAAATCACAAGAGAATCTTGACAACTGAGAGAGAGTGAGAGCATGCGCGCGAGAGAGCGCACAAGCTGGGAGGAGAGGGGAGAAGTAGGCTCTCCAAGAGGAGAGAGCCCAATGTGGGGCTCTATCCCAGGACTCATGACCTGACCTGAAGGCAGACACTTAACTGACTGAACCACCTAGTTGCCCCTGCTTCATATACTTATATACACTGTTTTTCCCCCTTTGCCCCTGTAGCTTTTTAAGAACACTTCAAAAATACAGACATAGGATACGATGGAAGGGTTGCAGAATATACCATCCCAGAATATACCTCTTTGGGATACAGATTGTTTTGAGCTGATTGAAAAAAAATTTTTTTAAATTGGCTTCATGCCCAATATGGGGCTGAACTCACAAGCTTGAGACCAAGAGTCTCATGGTCTACCAGTTAAGCCAGCTGGGTTTTCCTGCGCTGAATATTTTTTTTAAGATTTTTTTTTTTTTAATTTATTCATGAGAGACACAGAGAGAGAGGCAGAGACCTAGGCAGAGGGAGAAGCAGGCTCCCTGCAGGGACCCTGATGTGGGACTCCATCCCAGGACTCCAGGATCACACCCTGAGCCGAAGGCAGACACTCAACCACTGAACCACCCAGGCGTCCCCTGAGCTGAGTATTTTTGAGAAGCATCAGTCACAGAAGTTCTGTAGACACAATGGAAGTTACTCTTCTGTAAGGGACAGATATACAAAGAGGGAGATATCTTTACAAATGTAGGTTTCCTTTATAAAATTATCTTCCTCTTTGTGCCAAGGGTGGCTTTAAATCACAGGAAAATCTTATCAACAGAGAAGTCTTTTTAAGACGAATTGAAGATGACTTTAAGATGACTTATATCTGCACAAGAAGCCTTATCCTTGTTTGCCTTTTTTCCTGTTAAACTTCCTCCTTGCCCCCCACCTGCCTCCATCGAGGCTCTGGCCTCTCTAGGCGTTGAGCAGTTCTCCTGGTGCTCTCCTGTGTATATGGAGGTTTACTGGTGATAAACTTTTGTTTCTCTCCTGTTTATCTTTCTTTTATTAAGAGCATCTCAGCCAAGAGCTCAGAAGGGTCGAGGGAAATGGCTTTTTCCTCACCTGCAGATGACACTTGTATGTCACCCTAGGCCAGCTTCATTGGCTATCCACTCATGAGAGGTCTTTTTTTTTTTTTTTAATATTTTATTTATTTATTCATGAGACACACACACACACACACACAGAGGCAGAGACATAGACAGGGGAAGAAGCAGACTCTATGCAGTGAGCCCGACGTGGGACTTGGTCCCAGGACCCCAGGATCACGCCCTGGGCCAAAGGCAGGCACTAAACCGCTAAGCCACCCAGGTGTCCATCTCCTGTATAATCTAGTGCCATTATTTGCATCAATATTAACAGTGATATTAGGTATCATCAGTATCTAGTGCTCAAGTTATTTTTTCCCTTGCAGTTCATATCTGTATCCAAAATTAGGTGCGTTTGGTTCATAGAGGGTTTATGGGTTCCTTTCCATTCCCTCTCAACTGTAGTTTTATTTTTATGTTCACATTGAATACTTGAAACCAAGTTGTCTGTCCCATGGAGATTCTCACCGTCTGGATTTGGCCTAGTCCTTATTCCCTGTATCATTTAACATGTTCCTTTGGAAGCCTTACATTGGTGGTTAGATTTAGAAGCTTGACATGACTCAGTATTTTTTTCTTCCCTCCTCCATGGCAGATGTACTTTGTAGGTCCAGTGGTGTGCCTCGCTTATTAGGGACATCCTGTCTGCTTGTCTTTCTTGTGTGGGTGACGTTAGGAGCACTATTCATGATTGTTGCTCAAGATCCATTAATTTACTAGATGGTTGTAAAATGTGGTGATTCTGATTCTTCTGTGTTCATTCATTGCTTTTCCTCTGTTGACCTTAAAAATAAAAACTGCCAGGTATTTTAAAACATGGATTTTTTCAGGAATGGGAGACAGTTGCCATCTGGAACAAGCCCATTCTGACCAAACTGGAGGCAAGTCTGCCAAACACTTTTATAGGGGGAAAGCAGGAAGTTGGGAGGGGCTGTTCTAAACAGGCTCACTCTTTTGCTGTTATGTTTCACTTGATCATTTTTTTCTTGTTTGATGGCTTATTTCTATTTTCCATGCTTTCTTTTTTTTCTCATGGATCCGGGATGGTGGAGTTGGGCAAGAAATGTTTCAGGTACATGGGGTAGATGCAAGTTTTGGCATCTAGCCATGTAATTAAGTTATCTTAGGAAGCAAGAGGTAGGGCCTAAAGGTCAGGTCCTTTTGGGAAGCTGAGTTCCAAATACTCTGTTGAAGTACCTGCTTCAAAGATTGAACTCCGGTAGAGCCTTGACTTAGGGAGGGTTGTGGTATCATATTGGGATCTTCTAAAAAATCCCTTATGATTTCATAATCCAGAAGCATTCCCATGAAGGAATAATAAAGATTGTATTCTCAGTTGGTTTGTGGGAAGAATCTTCACCTGCCTATGCAGAGATGCCTATGCATCTCTCAAAAGATGGGAATGTTTGGGGATCCTTGGGTGGCTCAGCGGTTTAGTGCCTGCCTTCAGCCCAGGGCCTAGTCCTGGGGTCCTGGGATCAAGTGCCACATCGGCCTCCCTGCCTGGAGCCTGCTTCTCCCTCTGCCTGTGTCTCTGCCTCTCTCTCTGTGTCTCTCATGAATAAATAAATAAAATCTTAAAAAAGAGAAAGATGGGAGTGTTTGCTCAAGCAAGTTTTTTTTTTTAATTTTTTTTATTTTTAATTTATTTTATTTTATTTTATTTTATTTTATTTATTTTAATTTAATTTAATTTAATTTAATTTTATTTAATTTAATTTAATTTTATTTTATTTTATTTTATTTATTTATTTTTTTATCAAGCAAGTTTTGACCTTGCTCCTTGCTCTCCAGAAACTTTTAATTATGGTTAGTTTCAGATTTAATAATACATATTTTCCCAGTTTTATTTCTTAGTATTTGGGGGTTGAGGATGCAGAATGGACAGGTGAGTGGGAAGGTAGGGGCTAAGACTGGCATTACTCATTTGTGAGCCTGTTTGTTTGATGGATTATAAAGTGCTGTCAGAAAAATCCAGGTGCTTAGGTGGTAGTGTCCCTCCGTTAGGTTGTGTTCTTTCTCACTGTGTTTGCTCCATCTATGCATTTTCTCTCTGATGGGTAAGTCTGATTATATTTTCCGGTAGCAACGCTCATTTTAGGCTCAAATGGAGAGATGAGGAACAGTCAACAAACACCTGAGTCCCAGACCGGATCCTAAGTGTGATGCAAGTTTGAGATGGCAGGTGTTATCTCTGGTCTCCTGATGGATAGCCCCAGGTTGGCGAGCTGCTGACTTGGGCTGGGACTGCCCACGTGTACAGTGTGATGTTCTTGCTTCACTCTGTAAGCCTCCAGATTTTCATCTCGGTATTCCCATACACGGTCTGTTTTATGGCCCGCTGTATTTGGGTTGCTTTCATAAACTCTTGGGACGAGTGATTGGGCATGCTGATCAGACAACAGTGAGCCTTTGTGTTCTTGAGATCTGATCATCTTACTTCTACAGTGAGCATCATTTCCTTGTAGGAGAAAAAGTGCCCTGACCTCCTGAGCGGTGAGGCTGACGGGGACATCTGTGAAACGGGTGTGTGCAGGAGTGTGCAGTGTTGGGGGTTTCATGTCATACCTCTCTGAGGGATGGCAACATCTTTCTATAAAATATCCAGAAGGGGAACAGTTGGTTTAGAAGAAAATGCATTTTAGTTGTGTTTCAGGTTTGGTTTTTTTGGGTTCCCTTGGTGCCTCCCTCCCTTTTAAAACTTTATTCATGAGAGACACAGAGAGGCAGAGACACAGGCAGTGGGAGAAGCAGGGTCCTTGGAGTTAGCGTGATGTGGAACTTGATGCTAGCATTCTGGGATCACGCCCTGAGCCGAAGGTCCTCAACCACTGAGCCACCCAGGCATCTCTCCCTTGCCCTTTTGTGTTATGGATTCTTCACTTGGGAGAGACAGAACAGAGGTATCAGAGCCAATCTGTTGGTTGTTTGCCATATCTGTGTTAATAAGGAGAGATTACCCAAGAGGAAATGTTTGTTTCAAAGTCAAGTTCTTGGAAGATCTCCAAACTTTTGACATTAGATGAAGTGATGCAGAGGGCCTGTGTGTTTGCTTTTGGTGACATGGATTTGCATGGACTGTTTGGTATTCCTTGATGCCAGAGGAAGGTGCCTTACAAGGGTAGAAGTAATTTGTGGAGTAGAGTGGCCATCTGGCAGGGAGGGGTAAGCTTTGCCAATTCTTTGCCATTAGTTTTAGGGTAAAAAATTTCTTTCCCTAAGTCTTATTCAAGAGGTAAGCCCCAGTGCTTCCTAACACATTGGTGTAGGACTTCAATTTTTTTGCTTTGGGATATAGATGATTGTTAAAATTCTTCAAAACCGATGCCTGTAATAATACAGCTGATGGTGAACCATTGATGGCATTATTTTTAGCTTGCCTTCTGTTGTGTTAAATTTTTGACTCTAAGACCTAGTACTCAGCTTCTACGGGTAGAGACATACGAAGGCAACACTACCACTGAGAGCCTGGGAACCTCTTGAACCTGGTCCTTTTCCTTTAAGAGAATTTGGAGACAGCACTTCATTCTTCTGATCTGCTGATATGTGGAGTTTTGGGTTGGGAAAAAGTGGTGGGTTCTTTATTTGATCTGTGTCTGTGCAATCTCAGTTTACCAAGGCTGTTTTAATGCAGAAGGGAGTTGCAAGAGCTTGCTTCTCATAAGCAAATCATTCTTGACTTGGCTTTGTGCTGGGACATTGACAGTGTAGATGAAATGGGTAGGCTGTGAGCTGGGGCTGCCCACCTGTAAGCACATGCTTTACCTGTCTTTTGCCACTTCTTTTCCTTATTCATCTTAGGCCAAGACTTCTCTGATACTTGCCAAATGTATTCTAAACACAGGCTATAATATTTGTTGAGCATCCACAGTGTACCCAAGCACAATGTACTAAAACTTTATTGCTTTTGCACTTAGAATTTTGGCTTACGGTTAAACTATTATCTCTTATTGTACATAAGAGAGTAGTTCTGTTTTTCTTTGAGATTAGTGGTGAACATAGCACTTTGTTAAAATGCCTTTTTAACACACTAGTAATAAAAACAAAGCTGTGTTAAGAAAAACTGGTATGACCTGTATTTCTAATTACAGCTTTTCTCTCTTCTCTTTAGGAAGGGACCAGAGTAATCCAGCCCATATTTTTGGGGAAAATTATTAAGTATTTTGAAAACCAGGACCCTAATGATTCTGTGGCTCTGCACGAAGCCTACGGCTATGCCACGGTGCTGACCGCCTGCACACTTGTTCTCGCCATACTGCACCACTTATACTTTTATCATGTTCAGTGTGCTGGCATGAGGTTAAGAGTTGCCATGTGCCATATGATTTATCGGAAGGTAAGTGTCATTTAGTATCAGCATGTATATCTCCCCAGAAGCAGCTGAAACATTTTGGAAAAGTTCATGAATTAAACATTTTGTAAATAGAATCTTAACTTTTGTTTATTTAATTTTTTAAGGGCAGGGGTGGGAGGGACAGAGGGAGAGGGAGAATCCATGCCCAGCGTGGAGCCCAACCCAGGGTTGGTCTCATGACCGGGAGATCATGGCCTAAGCCATAATCAGGAGTCTGACATATAACCATCTGAGCCATCCAGGTGTTCCTAGAATCATTTAAACCTTACCAGAGAAGCTTATTTTATATCGGGTGAATTAATTTTTTTTCCTTTAAGTGAACTTTACCGATACACAATGAAAGTTTTCTATGAGATCAGGTCCAGGCTGCCTTTGATCGCATTTAGGCACAGGCTTTTCAAAGTATTCTATTGGTAATGGAATCTAATTAAAAAGTAAGTATTAAATTGATCTAGGTGTATCAAATTTCCAGAGTTTTCATGCATGAATCTCATAGTTGTATGTGTGGAAATTGTGTTGTTGTTCATTAAAACTTTCATGTACATCAAAATTGTATTTTATAAGTGACCTTCTGTGAAATTGGGTGTATAACGTTGAATCTAAAAGATTGTATTTGAGAAAAGGGAAAATTGTACTATTTAAATGAACTACTTAACTATGTTTAATATAATTGTTAAGGAAAAATATAGAGTCCATTGCAAACATATTCACCAGTTCTGTAGTTACTTTTTTTTTTTTTTTTTTTTAAGATTTTATTTATTGGGACACCGGGGCAGCTCAGCAGTTAAGCATCTGCCTTCGGCTCAGGGAGTGATCCCGGAGTCCTGGGATCTGGGATTGAGTCCCACATCGGGCTGCCTACAAGGAGTCTGCTTCTCCCTCTGCCTGTGTCTCTGCCTCTCTTTCTGTGTCTCGAATGAATGAATGAATGAATGAATGAATGAATAAATAAATAAATAAATAAAATAAAAAGGGTTTATTTATTTATTAGAGAGAGAGAGCTCATGCTTGAACATGCTTGAGGGAGGGTAGTGGCAGAGGGAGAGGGAGAGCAGGGAGCCCAATGTGGGGCTCCATCCCAGGACCCTGAGACCATGACTGGAGCTTGGAGTGGAAGATGGTTGCTTAATCCACTGAACCAGCCAGGTGCCCTGGTGTTTTTTTTTTTTTTTTTACTAGTATTAAAGAAAATAGTTGATGTTTGGGATGAAACTTCAAATGTTACATTGTTTTTAGTAAGTTTGGAGATTACCTGTGTTCTACTTTATATTGCTTTCCCTTCAGGTTACTATTTTACTCACGATTATCTTCTTTAGTGTGCATTATAGTAGTTTTAAGGACAAGACCCAGTTTGATGTGTTCAGTGTTTTTGTATTGAGAAATGCCATAAAATTTTTCCATAGTTTACGCTGGTCTTATGTGTTAGGAAGGTAGTGAGGATTTCAGGTGTCTTGACCAGGGACTTTCCACAGACATACCAGTGAGAACAGCTGAAGGGCTCTTGTACAAACTCGATCCTGGATATCTCTTTGCTTTGGGCTGTTTGGTTTGAAAACAAAAAAACACTTCGTTTTAACTGTATTGTATACTTGAAATTTGCTAAGAGAGTTCTATCATAAGTGTTTCCACCATACACTCAAAAGGATAACATGTAAAGTGATGGATATGTTAATCAGCTTGACTGTAGTACTCCTTTTCCAATGTATATCTATATCAAAATTTGATGTTGTACACCTTAAATATATATATATATATATATTTCAAGTTTATTTATTTATTTTTAGTGATCTTTACACCCAGTATGGACTCAAGTTTATGACACCGAGTTCAAGAGTCACATGCTTTTCTAACTGAGCCAGCCAGGGGCCCCAATAGATGCAATTTTTATTTAAAAAAAAAAAAAAATCCGTATGGAAAGTTAAAACCAAACAATTTAAGTGTAAAATAATTGCTTCTTTTACCTAGTTGCTACATGTCTGGAGCTTCTGTTTCTTGTGAATACTTTTCTTGGAAAAATGCAAGATGTCTTCTCCACATCTTACTCTGAGCAGAGCCTTAGCAATATTGGAATTGTGTGACTCTCGAGGGTTTCTCTGTCTGTGTAGGCTGTGATGGGTACCTTCAGTTCCTCTATTGTGATGTGGAAATGGTAGCACTGCCTATATGCTCCAGTGAAGGCGCCTTCTTTGCTGTTCTCCTCCTCCTGTTTGTTATTCTATTGTAGTCTCTTATACTACTAAGGAGCATAGTCCGATTTCTTTATGAATTAGCTAGATCATGCTTAGCTTTCATAAATAAATAGGAAATTTTGCTAGGACTCTACTGTGAAAAGGTTAAACATGGGAGCCAGGTTTGAGGTGATGGTTCAGTCCAAGAAAGCTCTTTGCTGCCCTGGGTGAGTTAGTTCACCTGTTTTTCTTCCTCTAACCCACTGAGGCTTTTGGGAAATCTGATCTGATCTGACGTATCAGCTTACCTGAATGTAAACATCTCCCAAAGGTGTTAATTTGCTAGCTTGATTAGCCTCAAAGAATTGTCCCCTTATAAATAATTGTTTGGGTTAAACCATGGGCGGAACCTGAAATTGCAGAAATGTGGGAAAGACAGATTTCCTCAGGCATTTTCTTGTGTCTAGAATCTTGCTAGGTAAAGAAATAGGACACTTTTTCATCACAGGTGGGCTGATTCCTTCAGGCAGAAGCTGGCACCACAAAGTTCTGAGAGGCCTCTCTGAACATTTGTGCCTTATACTCAGGCACTACCTCCTAATCCCTGGTTCTGGGAGGTTGTGTGTCCTCACTGGAAGAAGCTGCTAAATTCCTAGTTGGGATCTGTAATATTCAAGGATATCATGGGATGTACCCTATATAAAAATGACTTGTCATTTGTTTACCATAGCACAGCATTGGTAAAACTACACCTGGCTTTTGAGCTTTGTTTTTTGTTTTTTATTTTTTTTAAGATTTTATTTATTTATTTATTTATTATTTATTTATTTATTTATTTTATTTATTTATTCAGAGAGAGCGAGAGAGAGAGAGGCAGAGACACAGGCAGAGGGAGAAGCAGGCTCCATGCAGGGAGCCTGACGTGGGACTCGATCCTGGGTCCCCAGGATCACACCCTGGGCTGCAGGCAGCGCTAAACCGCTGCGCCACTGGGGCTGCCCTGTTTTTATTTTTAAAGATTTTATTTATTTGTTCATGAGACAGACAGACAGACACACACACACACACACAGAGGCAGAGACATAGGCAGAGGGAGAAGCAGACTCCTTGTGGGGAGCCCGATGTGGGACTCGATCCCAGGATCCTGGGATCATGATCTGACCCAAAGGTAGACACTGAACTGCTGAGCCACCCAGGGGTCCCTGTAACTCCTTTTTAAAGTTGAATACTATTCCACTGTATGGATGGTACCATGTTTTGTTTACCCATTCACCTGTCAGTGGGCGTTGGGCGATTTGTCTCCAGTTTTTGGCAATTGTGAATAATGTTGCTGTGAACAACATGTGGGTGCACAAATACCTCTTCAGGTTCTTACAGTTCTTTTGGGTACATTTGCAAAAGTGGAATTGCTGGATAATGAGATATATTTTTGAGGAACTGCCATACTCTCTTTCACAGTGGCTGCATCATTTTACATTCCCACTTGATCATTTCTCTGTTAAATTTGAGTACTAAATGAAGAAGAGTTTTTATGAACTATAACGTTTTGTTTGGATTGGTGGTTCTGGTTGGTGGTCTGTTGAAACAACCCATGGTGATCTATTTAAGTTCCTCAAATCTCTAGGACTTCAAATTTTTTTTTTTTTAACCAAATTAAGGGATTTTGCAATAACACAGGCTGCCTTTTTGTAAAGTCAACAGACTGGCATGAAGAACACAGATTCCTCACTGTAGTGATGTTTTGAACATTATACTTACTTTATTTTTTAAAAAGATTTTATTTATTATGAGAGACACAGAGAGAGGCAGAGGTATAGACAGAGGGAGAATCAGGCTTCCCCCAGGGGATCCTGACGTGGGACTCAATCCTGGGTCTCCAGGACCATGCCTTGAGCTGAAGGCAGGCACTCAATCACTGAGCCACCCAGGCATCCCAGTACTTGCTCATTTTAGAATGTCACTGCCAGTCATGGGTCATAGTCTCAGGATGGGTTGCTTTCACCTCTACAGTGGGACCAGTGGCTAATTTCTTGCTTTGTTCTTGTCCAGGACACAGAAAAAGCAGGAAATGCCCTGCTTCAAATCTCATTGGTTACTTTCCCAGCTCAGAGCACACGATGTTAGGGCCATTTGGGGGGAAGATGATAGCTTCAGGTATGACGAGCCCAGATTGAAGACAGAGGATGATCCCCAGCCCCATCCTAGTAGAAATGGATCTCAACTTTGCCAACCTGACCTGGCTTCAGGCTTGAGTGGAAGCGAGCCTGAATGTTAGAGGACTATAGTACTAGAGCACACAGGATGGCATTCTCAGTAATGAGGATGGTTTTATCCTGTGATACAGATTTTCTTGTATTAAATAACACATATGGCACAGAGCTGTTTCCTTAAGATTTCAAGCTTGACTAGCCCTGGGTTTCCTGACGAAGTCTCCTGTTTGAGGAACTGCGGTAGTTCTTGTTTTGGACCTTAATGATTGCTTTGCTCTGAATTCCAGGTAAAGTCAGAACTGTCAGCTTTTGAGTTCATGGATGCTGTTCTCTGCTTCTGGTTCGTTGGTACAGACAGACTTCTTTGCAGAATTGGGTCATTTGGACCATACATTTTATTTTGGCTAAAATCTCAACTTAATTGTTTGGATAGAGAGAGTACTTGTTTTCTTTGAACTTCTCCCCCCTCCCCCCACCCTTTCTTTCATGATGATGGAAGTGTTTTCTTTTTTATTAATTCAAACTCAATTAGTCAACATACAGTACATCAGTAGTTTCAGATTTAGTATTCAGTAGTTCATCACTTGTGTATACAACCCAGTGCTCATCACATAATGTGCCCACCTTAATGCCCCTGACCCAGTTACCCCATCCCTTCACCCACCTCCCCTGCAGCAACCCTCAGCTTGTTTCCCAGAGTTAACAGTCTCTCATGGTGTCTCCCTTTCTGATGACTTCCCATTGGGTTTTTCCTCTCTTTCCCTATGATTCTCTGTGCTGTTTCTTAAATTCCATATATGAGTGAAACCATATGATAATTGTCTCTGATTGGCTTATTTTGCTCAGCATAATAGTACCCTCCAGTTCCATCCATGTCTTTTTTTTTTTTTTTTTTAAGATTTTATTTATTTATTCATGAGAGACACAGGGAGGGAGGGAGGGAGGGAAGGAAGGAGGGAGAGGGAGAGAGAGAGGCAGGTGCAGAAACACAGGCAGAGGGAGAAGCAGGCCCATGCAGGGAGCCTGACATGGGACTCGATCCCAGGTCTCCAGGATCACCACACCCTGGACTGAAGGTAGCGCTAAACCGCTGAGCCACCCGGGCTGCCCAGTTCTATCCATGTCTATATGTAAATGGTAGGCCATCATCATTTCTGATGGCTGAGTAATATTCTATTGTATATATATACCATATCTTCTTTATCCATTCATCTGTTGATGGACATCTCTGTGCTTTTCCATAGTTTGGCTATTGTGGGCATTGCTGCTATAAACACTGGTGTGCAGGTGCTCCTTTAGATCACCATATTTGTATCTTTGGGGTAAATACCTAGTAGTGCAATTGCTGAGTCATAGGGTAGTTCTTTTTAACTTTTTGAGGAACCTCCAAAAGGTTTATCAGAGTGACTGCACCAGCTTTCATTTCCACCAACAGTGTTAAAGGGTTCCCCTTTCTCTGCATCTTCACCAACATTTGTTGTTTCCTGTCTTGTTAATTCTAGTCATTCTGACTGGTGTGACAGATGAAAAAAATGCTCCACATCACGTGGGTTCAGGGAAATACAAATCTTTGAACTTCTAAGATGAGTGGACTCACTGCAAACATCCTAAACATCCTAGTTTCTTTGTATCATTTATTGTCGATCTGTCTTGCAAGAATTTATATATAATAAATCCTCATTGTTCATAGATTCTGTTTGCAGATTTGCCTACTTGCTAAAGTTTATGTATGACCCCAAAATCAATACGTGAAACTCCTTCGCATCATTTGTCGGCATGCACATAGTCATTAAAGTTTTGAGTCACCTTATGTACATATTCTCAGCTGGGGTCAAGCAAGGTGACACACTGCCTTCTGGTTTCAACTGCCATACTGTAAACAAGTGTTCTTTTCACGGGCTATTCATATTTTAGTGCCTGTTTTCTGTACTTTTGTGCTTTTTTTTGGTGATTTTACTGTTATAAATGGCCCCACAGAGAATGCTAAAATGCTGTTTAGTGTTCCTGAGTACAGGAAGGCTGTGATGTGCCTTCTGGAGTAAATATGGTACATATTATGTAGAAAATGCCTGTGTTAGATAAGCTGGGTTCAGATAGGAGTTACTTACTGTGCTTTTGGTGTGAGTCAAATATTAATGAGTCAGCAATGGATACTATATACAGTGTCTTTAAACAGAAACACCTGAAGTTATATGTATATTGATCAGTTGATAAAAATGTTATTAAAGGCTGGCATGAAACCTATTTTCCCTAGGAGCAATTAGAATTCACTAATTCATGATCACAGTGACTTTACCTCAAATACGGAGAATCTACTACTAATATTTATGTAGTGCATCTCAGGGAGATGTAGGGAAATGTTTTTACTTACTTTGGTGTTTTTTTTTTTAATTAGGTGATGTAGTTGCATTTTTAGAATTCTGCATTGTGGAGAAAAAGGCATGCTTTTTGTATCTATATCATTTAGATCTCACAGTTTTTCTGAGTGGACCCTTCTCCTTCCTATCTTTTAAGAGTCTCTTCTCTTGGCCATTCTACTGCTTTCTAGATCTGTCTCCTCCTTGGCTGTATTTTAAGATTGGCAGTCAGGACATCAGGTAGGTGTTCTTTATTACAGACTCTGAGAAGGAAGTAGAAGGGGCCTGTGCAGGGTGCACAGCTAGCTTGCTAACTTCTCCTGAGTAAAGACTGCAGCTCTTTGTAGAAACAGCTGGAGTTTTAAAAAAAATTCTGGAGAATATTGACTGTGAGAAGGGACAGGTCCACCAGACCCCCCTCTACCTCCTCTGAATGGACTCCCTAGACTGTGGAAAGGCAGTTGATAAAAAGTTTGTTAGCCTCTCAGCCATATGCTGTGAAGTCCATAGTTCTTGGACAGAACTTTATTTTTATTCAAAGCTACTTTTGTGTCAGTGTAGACACTCTGCATTGCTTAATGTGTAGGCTGGACAATAATGAATTCCAGATATTCAGTGATTCTGAGATCAAGATTTGCCTGCTCTACCAACCAAACCAGCCAGGCTCCCCTAAAATCTTTCTTTTAAATATATTTTTCCTTCCGTTTTTCTTTTACTTACGATATCAACTTGAGTTGGACCTGTGCATTTTGGGAAAAGTTAATCTGTAGAGGCAATTTGTCAGTGTTCTAGTTCGCTAGGGAAGAGGTAAGAAGAGCCATCAGGTACAAGTTTAGTTTTCTGTTGTTAGAGGAGTTTGAACTCCCAAAGCAAGTTACAGAAGGAGAGGCTTGTTTGGTTTAGATCTCTTTCATTATATTTTTAAAAACATTTTTATTATTTGAGAGAGAAAGCGAGAAACAGAGCATGAGTGGAGGGGGAGGGGCAGAGGGAGAAGCAAATTGCCTTCTGAGCAGGGAGCCACATTCCGGGCTCTATCCTAGGACTCTGGAATCATGAACTGAGCTGAAGTCAGATGCCGAACTGACTCAGCCACTTAGGTGCCCTGATTTATCTTCACGTAAAGGGGAAATTCCTGGTCTGGGGAGTTAGGAGTATCTAGAATGGATTCTGCGCTCAAGTACTTTATAGGGGGTGGGGGTGGGTTAGTGCAAACTGGAAGGGAATGCTATAGCTCAGTGGTTCCCAGACTGTGGTGCACAGTGGATGTATGTGGGGAATTTTTTTGAAACAACACTGAGGATGGATCCCTCTCCCCAGGCATTCCTTTTTTTAAAAAAATGAATGAATGAATGAATGAATGAATGAATTTATTTATTTATTTATTTATTTATTTATTTATTTACGAGAGAGGCAGGGGCAGGCAGGCAGGCTGAGGGAGAAGCAGGGTCCCTGCAGGGATCCTGATGCAGGACTCCATCCCAGGACCCTGGGATCATGACCTGAGCCGAAGGCAGGTCAACCACTGAGCCACCCAGGCATCCCTCTGGGCATTGTGATAATAGATATTGGGGTGGAGTCATTTTAAAAGATGCCAAGTGATACTGTTAGGTCATCAAATACATATTCAGTTTTTACATTATGTCTTATAACTAAAAGCTTCCAGTACAGAGGGGTAGCTTATGGGTCATAAGTTCAGCCTTGCTTGGTAGTCAATATCCCTTTCAAAATTGCAGCTCAAGCATGCTGGTGTTTATCAGGCTTCGGTGTCTTAGAATCTGTACTGGGAATCCCATACACAGAATAGTCAAGTGTTGACTCAGGTGCCCGAGTACTTTGTAGAAGATGCTGCGGTGGCCTGGATAGGGTAGGGATTGTGAGCATGGGCTCTGATAGCATTCAGATTTGAGATCCAATCCCGGTTTTGAAATGTGCTAAAGAGGAATATTTTAGGGAAGTGAATTCATTTCTTAAGGTCTCAGTTACATGATCTTTAATGTTTTAATTAGTTAATCGGAGCCTGTGGCAGGGAGACACACGCGTGCGCGCGCGCGCACACACACACACACACACACACACACACACAGACTCAAGCCGACCCCCCACCGAGCGCAGGGCTGGCGGTGAGACTCCATATCCTGACCCTGAGACCATGACCTGAGCTGAAATTAAGAGTCGAACGCCTAACCGACTGAGCCACCCAGGGGCCCCTCAGTTTCCTGATTTTTAAAATGGTAATAAAGAATATTTGCTTCACATGAGGTTGTTTGTTGAGCACTGGATAAAATAAGTCATGTAATGTACATGGTACAGAGGACATTTATGAAATTTAATTGGGGTGGGGTGCCTGGGTGCTTCAGTCGGTTACGTGTTGTATAGTTTGTTTTTTTTTTTAATTTTATTTATTCATAAGAGATACAGAGAGGGGCAGAGAGATAGAGAAGCAGGTTCCCTGCGGGGAGCCGGATGTGGGACTCGATCCCAGCAGAGTCTCAGGATCATGCCCTGAGCTGAAGGCAGAGGCTCATCCACTGAGCCACAAGGGTGCCCCATGTCTTGCTTAGGTCTTGGTCCCAAAGCCCTTCTACCCGGGGAGCCTGTTTCTCCCTCTCCCTCTGCCTGCTTCTCCCCCTGCTTGTGCACTCTGTCTCTCTCAAATAAATAATATCTTTACAAAAAAAACTTTAGAAGGGGAGGTTGTAAACCTGATCAGACTATATTGTTGCATTGCTTTTCATAAATCCTTGTTTTCTTCTTCCTAGCCTTTGCTTTGGGCAAACTGCTTTAAGATTAATTTTTCTCATCTGTATAGTGAAGGTACCTGATTACATTCCGACTAGGAATGTGCTTCTTTACTCTTCTTGTATCTTCTTTGTAAAATACTTAAGTATTTGACCCCTCTCTTTTTTTCTTACATTGGGGTTTTTGTCTTACTGCATTGTACGAGTTTTGTATATTCAAGATTCTTGTTCTTTGCCAGATGTAGAAATTGCACACATTTTCTTTGAGTCAGTGGCATGCCTTTCTGTGTGTGTTTTTTTTTTTTTTTTTTTTTTAAGATTTTATTTATTCATGAGAGAGAGAGAGGCAAAGACACAGGCAGAGGGAGAAGCCGGCTCCATGCAGGGAGCCTGACATGGGACTCGATCCCGGGTTCCCAGGACCAGGCTGGGCTGAAGGTGGAGCTAAATTGCTGAGCCACCCGGGCTGCCCATGCCTTTCTGTTTTATTAATAACTTTTGAGGAGTGGAATGTTTTTGTTTTGATGAAGGCCTGTTTATCAGTTTCTTTTATGGTTATTGCTGCTTGTGTTCTATTAGAGAAACCTTTTTCTTTTTTTAAGATTTAATTTACTTACTTATTTAGAAAGAAAGAGCCCAAACAGGGGGAAGTGTGGGCAGGGAGAGAGAGAGAGAACCCCCAGTAGAGTCCACGCTAAAGGAGGGAGCATGATGTGGAGCCCGATCCTACAACCCTGAGATCATGGCCCCAGATGAAATAAAAGAGTTAGATGTTCAACCGACTGAGCCACCCTGGTGCCCCTCCGAGCTTTTCTTAAATATAGGTCTGCAAGTGATGAATTCCTTTTTTGTTTATCTGAAAATCTGTTTTTTTTTTTTTTTTTTCCCGTGTTTCTGAGGGATACGCTGACTGGATATATTGTATTCTGGAATGACAGTTCTCTTTTAGTATGTTAAGATATTGCTTCATTGTCATCTGGTCTTCATAGATTCTGAGAAGTCATTCCTTCTTTGTGTCTTAGCCTTCCTGCATGGTTCTGTTTTCTCTCTGGCAGGTTTAAAAAGATTTTTCTTTTCTCGTTTAATTGACTTTTTTAAGGAGATTGATAATGACCCAAGGTGTGACTCCCCTTGAATTTATACCTTTTGGGGTTTGCAAGAATTTTTTTTAAAAAGCTTTTATTTATTTGTTTGACACAGAGAGAGAGCACAAGCAGGAGGAGGGGGGACAGAGGGAGAGGGAGAAGCAGACTCTCTGGTAAGCAGGGAGCGTGACATGGGGGTGGATTCCTGGAACCTGAGATCATGACCTGAGTTGAGCCAAAGTCAGACACTTAACCTACTGGGCCACCCAGGTGCCCTTTGCTGAGCTTTTTGTTCTTAAATTTGATACTTTCTCTAAAAATTTGGGAAATGATTTGGCCGTTATATCTTTTGAAATATTTTGATCGATTCTCATTTTTTCTGTCTTGGATTCTCATTTTCCATGTATGTCAGGCCATTTGAAAATGTCACCTAGTTCCCTCTTTTCTTAATTTTATTCAATTTTCTCTCTGTTCTTCACATTGGATAGTTTTCTTCTGATCAGTCTGACTATATTCTCTGATAACTTCAAACTGTTACTAAGCCCAACTAGTGGGGGTGGTTTTGTTTTGTACTTTTCAATTATAAAATGTCCACATAGCTCTTTTATTGCAGTTTGTATTTTTCTGCAGAGGATCTGTTTACTCATATTGATAAAGATATGAGTTAGGGGCAGATGGATGTAGGCAGGGTAAGATAAGGGAAAGGCCCAAAGTCTGGCTCCGAGAAATCTGTAGGCTCCCATAAACCCCAAGGACACTGAAAGGCCCAAAGTCAGGCTCCTACCCATCCCAAGAAAACAGAGATAAGACAGTAAAAATAGAAAAATAGTAAACCTGGCTCCCTAGCTCCCAAATGTTAGGGAGTATCTTTCTTTGATGGTTACTAAGTAATCACAGAAACTCCCTGGACCACAAAGAAATAAGTCATTAAGGTGTTATCAATAGTCCCTGCTCAAACCAAGATTGCACAAGAATCTCAAGGCTGTGGGCTCCCTGGCTAGGTTCTTAATAAAAGACGGCCACTAAAAGCCCCCAGTGGCAACCCTGTCGGGACCCCTCTCACTCCTGAGAGCTTTCTCTGTGTATCTACTTAATAAACGTGTATCGCTTCGCTCACTCTCCTTTGTCCCCAAGATTCATTTTTTCGACTGTGTGAGACAAGAACCTAGCTCTCCTGTATCAATATTTCTCTAATTCTGTGAACATAAAAATTTAAAAAACCCAATGTTCGGGTCAACTTGGATTTGTTTTTATTATTTATATATTTGGGGGGGGTTGTTTTTTATGATGTAGGTTACTTTCTTCCTGTGGTTTACATTTTCCTGTTTTTTTTTTTTTTGGTTTGTTTATGCATGTCTAAGACTTAAAATTTATTGGACATTATGAATGCTACATTGGAGGTCTGCATTCTTAGAGTCTTTGGAAGAATGTTGAATTTTGTGTTAAAAGGTCATTTCCTGGCTGGTTGCTTTAAGGCTCCATAGGCTTGATTTATACTTTGTTGGCTTACATTTTTGGGAATTCTAAGATATATTTTCCATGCTTCTCTAACTTGCAAGCTCAGAGTCCTTCCTAGGCCTTGTTATTCATATTTTCCAGGATAAGTCTAGAGCAAATAAATATGCTTTAGAGAAAAGATTCTGAACCTTAGCACTACTGGCATTTAGGTTTGTGCAATTCTTTGTTGGAGGGTGGTGAATGGAGGGGACCCCGTGCATTGTAGGATGCTGAACAGCAGCTGTGACCTCTACCCACTTGATGCCAGTGGCATCTTTCTAGTTGTAACAACCAGTAATGTCTCCAGACATTGACAGATGTCTCCTGGGAGGTGGTGGCAAATTGCTCGAGCTGAGAATTTCTGTTCCAGCGACTGGTCTTTAATTCTAAGGTGTGGTCTTCCTGATGTCTGGGCTGCATGCCAGGCTTGTTAATGATATATTAATAAAGTTTCTCTACTGTGCCCTACAGTGACCTTCCAGTGTCTGTGTTCTGCTTGCTACTCCACGCACCAGCTCCTTGGTGAGCTTTAGGCAGTCTTGACCTGCGTCCCTGTAGCCCATCCCTTAGGTCAGGCCTTGACAGCAGTGTCCCTCCTCACCCCAGGACTTTAGTGATCCTTTCATTTGTTCTCAAGGATGCCAGCTACTGCGGCCAACCACAGCCTGACCTCTGCTTCCTCAGCTCAGTGGCGCTGCTGCACTGTTTGGAAAACTTCCTTCAGCTCCCTGCCACAGTTGAAAAGTGGTCCCCTGGCCCAAAACCAAGACAATGGTAGCGTTTGCCTCTTGAGTGTCTCTATGCTCAGGAATCTGTCTTGCACTACCTGTTGCCTGGACACATAGTTTTGTCCAGTTTTGTGCTTGCTTATTATGTATGGCAAAGGCGGTGGTAGGGTTGGTGCACGATCAGTTTCTCAGCCAATTGTCAGAGCAGCTGTCTGCTCCCTGCTTTTAATAGCTGGGTGTTTATGGGCCTTGCAGCTAGGAGAGCTCTGTGTACACTGCAGGGCAGGGTGAGTGTGTGCTGGAACTGTTCAGCTTCCTTGCAGATCATGGGTGAGGAGGACTTATGCTAGGCTGCAGGTCAGGCAATTCTGTTGAGTCATCTTTGTGATTAATCAAAACGCACAACCTGGGTGTAATCCCAGACAGACCCACTCCCTCAGAATTAAGAGAAGCCCTGGAAATCTGTGTATTTAATCTGTACCCCAGGGATTCTTAGCAGGAAAACTCAGGAATCACCCTACTAGAGACAGGGTAGGGAAGAATGGTCAGGGCACAGTGGTTGATGTGGAGTCTTCTTGGAAAGTGAATGGACAGCACAACTGTCTGCATTCCTTTCCTCAGGATTGATGCTGAAAACATGGCTGATACTTAATTTAAAAAAATAGAGTTAAATTTTTAATTATATATGTTGCTCTGAAAATGCTTATTTCTTTGTCATTTTAAGATATTTCTGTAGGCTTATACTTTTTGTTTGGTGGCTACCCCCCCCCCCCCCAGTCTTAAGAGTTAATAATTCTTGTTTTATTAAATTTTTTTATTTTTTTATTTTTTATTTTTTATTTTTTTAATTTATTTATGATAGTCACACACACACACAGAGAGAGAGAGAGAGAGAGAGAGAGGCAGAGACACAGGCAGAGGGAGAAGCAGGCTCCATGCACCGGGAGCCTGACGTGGGATTCGATCCCGGGTCTCCAGGATCGCACCCTGGGCCAAAGGCAGGCGCTGAACCGCTGCGCCACCCAGGGATCCCTATTAAAATTTTTTAAAGTAATCTGTTCACCCACGGTGGGTCTTGATCTCACAACCCTGAGATCAAGAGTCACAGGCTACTAACTGCACCATCCAGTTTCCACCACCACCCCGCCATGAAAAAAAAAAGTTTTAAAACAGATTTTATTTATTCATGAGAGACACACAGAGAGAGGCAGAGACACATGCAGAGGGAGATGCAGGCTCCCTGCAGGAAGCCCAATATGGGACTCTATCCCAGGACCCTGGGATCACGCCCTGGGCTGAAGGTAGGCGCTCAACCGCTGAGCCACCCAGGCATATCTAAATTAATAAATTTTAAATTTTTGATCACAGTAAAATACACAAAACTTAAAATTGACCACATGTTCGATTTTTGAGTGTACAACCTGTAACCTTAAGGACATTCTGCATCATTGTGCAACCATCAACACTATCCATCTCCAGGACTCTTCATCTTGTAAAGCCTGAAACTGTACCTATTCCAGCAGTTCTTCATCCCCCTCACCCCAACCCCTGGTGACCAGTGTACACCCATCATACTTCCTGTCTCCATGAAACTACCAGGTTAGGTGCCTCATGTGAAAGGAATCAGGCAGTATTTGCCCTTGGGTGCCTACCTTATTTCACTGGGCATAATGTCTTCAAGGTTAACTTAATTTTTTTGAATGGGTGCAGGCTCTACATTTACTCAGTATTCATTGAAAACATTACAGTCTCCCCCCCCCCCCCCCAAAACGGTGGCAATACACTTTGAGTTACTTGTGTAGGAAAAGCAAGGCATTTCAGAGAGGACTCTACACAGAACAAGCAGTGATGTCTGGATTATATTTTGAAGTCCTTGTCTTTTCCTTTCTCCTCCCTCTGGGACCCATTAGCTGAGCTGACCAGGGTTATTTGTTTGGTATCTCTGCGATCTGATCGGCACCCAGCTGCTATTGGTTCCACATCACTCCCCTGAGTTAGGAGACTGGGGTGATTTGGCACAGTGGCATTTGGTGGAGAGAGCGATGGGTTGCTTTGTGAGAGAGCGTTTTTTTTCCTTATGCTCCGGGCACTTTTCTCTTCATTCCTTAGTATGTACTCGTTACAGATATTAAGGCATTGCTGCTTTTAGTAAGTTTGGCTCTAAAAATGAATGCTATGTATATCATGTGTTCGATAGCATTTCTTTGTATCATGTTTTTCTGTACAGATTTACTCATTTTCTCACCAAACCTCAAGCTTGATGTTTAGAAAGGAATGTGTAATTCAGCTTATTATGTGATCTTACTGAAGTATGCACTATTACTTTAGGTGTGCTGCATAACCAACTTCCTTAAGTTCAATACTTTGATAATATAAAACATTAGGAAAGACCGGAAACCCACATTTGTAAAACACTTTCATTTTGACAGTAAAGTTACGCACAGTTGGATGAGTTTGGAGAGGGCATATTGCTTCCCTCTTGTACTCTTGGTATGAAGGAAGGCATGTCATGAGCAAAAGTTAGGAACTGCTTCATAGACAAAAGAGTTCTAAATAGAATTGCCCTACTTATATATAAATATAAGCATATGGCCTTATATATAAATTTTTTAGTATGCATGTGGTTTTTGAGAAGACAGTTTATACTCACGCTTTTTAATTTATTTTTAAAGTTTTTAGAGACAAAAATAAAAGATATATTGAAAAGTTGATAGCTTTTTATTTTTCTATTGGGGATGTACTTCATCTTTATTTTCTCATTAAGATAGTTTGTCGCCTGACCCTGAAGTGCATATTAGTAACTGTGTGTGTATGTGTGTGTGTGTGTATTTGCTCTCTTTTTTTCTCCTTGTCAGTGGGTTTTTCACACTTACCATATTGTTACTTCTTCCTGTCACCCCACCAGCTCACCTTTGCCACAACTGTTCTGTGTTGTTGGTTTCTTTTATCCCCTCTCTTATTTGGGAAACCAGTCACATGGGGCTTCTATTTCAAAGCAAGAAATTGATGATGGAAGGGTCTGAGTAGGGGTGGTGGTGGTTGGTGGGTGTCTATTGTTATTTGGGGATGTGACTGCACTTTGATCATACTATCATCATGAAGCGTTACACATTCAGGGACTCGTGGCCATTAGAGGTGATAAGGTCAAGGAATGTGGAGTCAGTCTGACCTCAGAGGAAATATCACTGGTACAGAAGTGGTTCTTGGGGTCCACATTGTGGCCCTTCTGCTCAGAACTAAAGTCTGTATGTGTCTGCCTTCTTGACTCTCAATAGATCAATAGATGTCTTCAAGGTTAATGGTATAATGAAAAAGAAAAAGTGGCCAACGAAGTTAAAGGAAAGCTAATGGTATCCCTGAATGTAAATGCCACAGCTTGCAGAAAGCTTTCTGTACAGGTGTGCTGGTTGTGTGCTAGCCATGGAAAACCAGGCCAAAAAAAAAGGGAAAAAAGGCAATGGAGCTATCAGATTATTGATGACAGCAGGTTGTTGATTTTGTATGCACTTCTGTTTTCATTTTTTTGAATCTCTTCTACAGAGCCCCAGAGGGAATCTGATTAACTTTACGGAGTTGTCACCCATTGTATTCATGGGGATAGAGGGTATTAGGCTGACCTTGTGACCCCATAAAAATGAAGTTTAATGGTTTTAGATCACACAGTCTTGAAAGTAGATGTAGCAGCATTACTAAGCAACTCTAGGCAACAATATTGGGAAAATACAGGCAATTTTCTGCTTCAGGTGAGCTAAACATATTCTTCATATTCGTCTGTTACAGTAATACCCAATGTCCCTGGAAACCACATTATCTGACAGACTCAGCTCTGAGGTAGGGCCATGAACCAGGAAGTAAACCAAAAATAGAAAATAGGTGACATAAGTACTCGGTATTTTGTTCTGAAAATCCTTTAGTTTCTATTCAGAGCCTGTTCACTGTGATTTCACTTAAAATATTATGAGGTTATATCCTAGTTTGGAAACAGTAGTAGGTACTGGTGAAAGGGATAGTTTGACATCCAGGAACAGAATGGAGTTATATTGTATGCAAACCCCCAAAGGCATGGTCATCTGGGGCAGTCTGTGAGAAGCATCCTCCACATGCGCAGTGAGGGTCGTCTTTGAGTAAGAGGCATATTGGTGATGAAAAATCTGCATCATGAAGGTGGTGAACCACAGTTTCTGTTTTTAAGGACTGTTAGAGAAGTGGTATCTATGTGTGCATACTTGGGTTTTGTGTTTCACTTGTACTGAATAAAATAAAGAAGAAACCGTGTATTTTTTATTTTATTTATTTTATTTATTTTTAAAATTTATTTATTTATTTATGATAGTCACAGAGAGAGAGAGAGAGAGAGAGAGAGAGAGAGAGAGAGGCAGAGACATAGGCAGAGGGAGAAGCAGGCTCCATGCACTGGGAGCCTGATGTGGGATTCGATCCTGGGTCTCCAGGATTGCGCCCTGGGCCAAAGGCAGGCGCTAAACCGCTGCGCCACC